>NC_053518.1:50680562-50993062 GCF_016920715.1 Anopheles arabiensis | reverse complement strand
TTAGCTTGATTTAACAAGGTTTGCTGGTCAATGGGACAAATGCATAATGTAAGTATTAAGAAATGAAGTGCTATACTAAATTGTCATGCATATGATAAATATGTCGAAATTAAAACGTATATTACTAATTAATCCTCTAGGTGCGCCCGACAGTGAATGTTGTTCTAGCACATACGATCCTCGGTCTAATCAATATTAATCAAAGATCTTAGACAGGTCTTGCTTCGCCTGATCCAGTCATCGAGCTTGCTGTGCTCTCCTGCTCCTCGTGCCCAATAGTGATGGGTAACCGGAATCGCACCCACGGCTCGGAATCGCTTCCGAGCATTGCTACTCCGGCTCCGATTTCGAAAAATTCAAACCGTCGATTCCGCCCGGAGCCGTCCGGAGCCGTCGGAGCCGTTGAAGCCGTTGGAGCCGTTGGAGCTGTCCGGAATCGTTGAGGCCGTTGGAGCCGTCCGGAGCCGTCGGAGCCGCTAGTCGGCAGCTGGAGCCGGTCGGAGCCGTCGTAGCAATTGGAGCCGACGGAGCCGGTTGGAGCCGTCTGGAGCCGGTCGGAGCCGTCGTAGTAGTCGTTGGAGCCGACGGAGCCGTCGTAGTCGTTGGAGCCAACGGAACCGGTTGGAGACGTTGGGGCCGTCGGGGCCGTCGAAGCCAACGGAGCCAGTTCGAGCCGTAGGAGTCGTTGTAATAGTCGGAAGTCTTCTGAAGCGATTTAATTTCCCGATATCAGCGATGATTTCATTTTAAAAAACAGCTTACGAGTAAAAAAGAGTCTTCTTCATTTATTGCTCTGATGTGTTTTTGTATTTTTTTAAACAATAAAGTCAAAAACAATTGTTTGCTCCGTATATATATATATAGGGAAAAACTATGAATCAAACTATTATTGATCTTTATTTTCATAAAAGATGGACAGATGATTGATAGTTATATTCTTTGTCCTGTCCATGTGCCATCATGTTATTCGGTAAAAAACAAGTGCGGCCTAAACCATACACGTTAGTCGAAGTAAACAACCGTGCAAAACTGCCATAATTACACTCGTCTGCCTCGTTGTCTCGTATTTTATCAAACCCACCTCCCGTCATAGTTCTATTGCTCCTTAACCTCCTAATTTGATTCATTTTTTCCTATATATATACGGAGCGAACAATTATTTTTGGCTTTATTTTTGAAACAAAAAAACACACAAAAAAAACTTCATATCAATAAATGAAGAAGACTCTTTTTTACTCGTAAGCTGTTTTTAAAATAAAATCATCACTAATATCGGGAAATTAATGCGCTTCAGAATGCTTCCGACTATCACAACTACTCCGACGGCTCCAACTGGCTCCAACTGGCTCCAACTGGCTCCAACTGGCTCCAACTGGCTCCGTTGGTTTCGACGGCCCCAACGGCTCCAACCGGCTCCGTCGGCTCCAACTGCTACGACGGCTCCGACTGGCTCCAGCTGCCGACTAACGGCTCCGGACGGCTCCGACGGCTCCGACGGCTCCGACGGCTCCGACGGCTCCAACGGCTCCAACGGCTCCGACGGCTCCAACGGCTCCGACGGCTCCGACGGCTCCGGACGGCTCCGAGGTCGGAGTTTTGCACCTACCTTCCGGAACCGCTTCCAATTTTGGCGGAGTCATTCGGAAGCGATTCCGGATTTTTGTTGAATTTACCCATCACTAGTGCCGAACTGGCGATCGCTGTCGAACACCTTGGTGGGGCATGAGTCCGCTACTCATAATATACCCCAGACATCGTATCCTGCTAGCCACCTCTGTCCATGCTTGAACACACCGAAAAGTTTGATCAGAGAAGGTATCGCTCGAACACGCACAGAGTGGTTGCATTCCTCGTAAATAGGTTCATAATACCTTATCTATTTATTATTTTTCGATCTCTTCATAGTTTAAAAATATCAAAGAAAACAAACATACAAAAACTAAATTTCAAAAATTATGTTTATTCTCACTTTAAATTGCTAGTTCGATCACAATCGATCACAATAATTCAATCACTGCAGTTAAAGTAATATTAATCTTCTGGGTTTTTCACGATTCGTTACCGTAATTCAAATCACACTTCAAAAAGGAACATAGTCTTTAACTAATGTAAGGTTCTGTGTGAAAGCTAATAGAATATTAAAAAGTTAAACTTCTAGAATGCACTGCACGTTGTAATAAAGGTAAAAGTTCAACTTAAATGTAAATATTTTTAAATTAATTCATGATTACAAATATAAAACAGAAATGAAAAGAGCCAAGCTCTTTTTTGACAAAAAAAACCTCTATCTTAAATTCTAAACTATAACAAAGAGTTCAAATAAACCTTAAATAAATCTCAATCGGTGATTTCTTCGCCTAAAACGCACTTCTCTATGTAACGGTACATATTACAGAAGTAGCCGTCACAATCTTGTGACGTGATTAACGATGCACCTTGTTGTATCGCAGTCATCAGTTCACCTTCGTTTTGTGGGTTCGCTCTCTTAACGATGGTCTTCCACTTGCTAAAAAGGTTTTCAATGGGATTGAGAAAGGGTGAGTAGGGAGGAAGATATTTGACTTCGCACCCTTCCTCGATAATTGCTTCTCGAACAGCAGTGCATTTATGAAATGCCACGTTGTCCATGATCAGTAAGGGAGGATGTCCGATGTTATCCCCGTTAAGGTTTTCTTTTAATTGTCTTATGAAATCGACAAACACTTCCTGATTTATCGCTCTGTTCCGACTAATGTAGTGTAAGATTCCAGTGCGATTCATCGCACATACAATCGAAATGTTCCTTGATCGTAGTTGAGGAACAACTTTGGTTGCTGCTGTTCCAACCTCCGATCTGCCCATCATCGTTCTCATACTAACATTAAATCCAACTTCGTCAATAAAAATTATTGAGGCTTGTGGAAGGCGCTGGGTACATCGATTATACGATAAAGCGTACTCTTTCCGTTCTGCAACGGTATTGCTATTATTACGCCGTGCGGGAAGAAGCTTTACTCTTTTAAAAGAGTAATTAAATCCTTTGATCGCACGTGCGATCGTTGATGTGCTTACTTCAATGCCATGGCGTTCTAACACTTTACTCTTCAGCTTTTTAAGCGAGATCGAGCAATCTTCGTCAATCCAGGACTGTATGTGGATTACGGCAGCATTTGTAAGTTTTTTCTGTTTGACACCACCTCGTCTTTGGGCTTCAATTTCACCTGTTTTCCAGTATTTTTTTAAAATACTGTAGACGGTTGATCTATTTATAGATAACATCTCTGCTATCAAAGTTGTGGAATAACCATTCTCGTTTGCAGCAATGATGCGCTCACGATCCTCATTGCTGGTAGTTTTATGTTTGCGATTGAGTCGAGAAGTGCCAGGAACATTCACTTCATCAGGATTGTTGCCATCTGTAGGATTGTCTCGGCTATTAGTCTCATTCGGGATGTAGTAAGTTTGGAAGTTAGTTACGGTCGCCATGTAATGTGATGAGCGGACATACGGTACATACTGTACATCGAACAACGTCGCGGTAGGTCAGTTTTTACTGACATGAGCCGAGGTGGAATAATACATCGATCGAACGGACTTTTCAGCACTTGATCGTCCAGGCGATCATAGAAACCTTTAGGAGGTTTCCCTTACTGGAAACGTTGGAGTTTAGAAGCCTTACCTTGGGTAGGGGGACATAACTAAACTCTTGAAATAAGTTGGAAGGCGAAGTATTAGGAAGCGTAACGTCCTATCTTGGCAGTCCGAACGAATCTGACTTGCCACGGTCGGATTTGGTTTTATTTATACTCAATAAGTTTCGTACATTTGGTTTTGGAATGTGTTTTTGTCCAAATTAAAGGTTATTGATATGAGGTGCAATTTATACATTGTATTGGAGTGAGGTGTCTGTCATTATGTGCCTATGTTGCGTTTTTAGTGTTTTTACGAAGGTTCTGGAAAGTATAAACTGTTCTAGCTAAAGAACGGGTGCGTTCGTCGATCTTTGCCTACACTGCGCTTTTAGCAATAAGTTGCTATGCGTTCTCTGTTTGTCCACTTTGCTGCAGAAACGCTTGAATTGCTTATGTTGCGCGTTTCGATTGTTTTCAATAAATGTGTCTCAATCGTTTTTCTATGGACGGTATGGTCTGGGTATGTTGCTATGGTGTGGATTGATTTGCTGATGTAATATAATGAATGTGTTGCAATAGTGTGATTTGGCTTTCCGAAGTGTGTTACAATGAGTCTATAGTTGATAGTGTGGTTTACAATAAGTTTTGTTTAGCAGATATGCTACACCTCCACCCTTTTTGAATAATGTACGATTGAGTTTATACGAAAGAGTGCATTATTCACTAAAAATGTTTTAATCTGTTTTTATGTACTGTTGTGGTTTTTCCTGTTTGATTGTGTTTTATAATGCAGTTCGTATTTGTAATTTCTACGACTGTAAATGTCGTAGATGTCTTGTCGGGGTTGAGACACTTGTCTATTCTCGCCTGCCAATCCATATTGGGCAGTGAGCTCGCCTTGTCTATTCGTCTTCCACGGTGGGAACGGTTGTTCCTTTCAATCACGCTGACCACAACTTTATTATTCCATATCACTTGCTCCACGAATCGTATAGATTACCAAAATGAGTTAATTTATATAGGCAGTTGCATGTTATTGATTGCATCACGTTTTGCTAAAGTTTTCAATATTTTGAAAATGGTTTTTATTACTTTTTGCATGAGTATGATAGCAAGAAGTATCAGCACAATATTCAGTTTTAACTCATGGGTTTCATGTTGCTCTGAGTGAACATTTTGTGTTTGAATAATGGTAAGATCATTATCGCCATTGACATTAGCTTTAGGGTTTGATGCGTCGTTACCCATTTTATAAATTTGTGCTGTACTGTGGGTTATTGTGAAAAGTTAGCATTTTTTTAGCTTTCATCGTTTCTCATTTCAACGTTACTCTACTTGGTAAATCGATCCCAAGAGCGTTCATACGTTTTTACACATTGGGATAGGTTCTCACAACACTGTGTACGGATAATGTTTGTTCATCAGTTAAACATTCATTTTGCACTTACACTACACTAAATGTTTTTATTTTTCATTCTGCACTGCACTGAACTTGCTTGTAGCTGTTCTTTCATCGTTATTTTTTTACCTATGGGTTACTTGCGCGAGCTGCGTTGATGAATGTTCCGTATAAAATGCACATTTGACAATTTTTTTTTTTTTTACTTTCCGTCGAATGCCGGTTATAGTCACAATACTTTTGGTTCGTCGCATGACACTTACGCTTTACGTTACCGTTATACGTATCACATTTTATTTGATTTTTAACTTAAGCTTCTGCCCGTCGATTGCAGATTATGGTCACGGTCGCCATGTAGTATGTTTGGAAGTTAGTTACGGTCGCCATGTAATGTGATGAGCGTACATACGGTACATACTGTACATCGAACAACGTCGCGGTAGGTCAGTTTTTACTGACATGAGCCGAGGTGGAATAATACATCGATCGAACGGACTTTTCAGCACTTGATCGTCCAGGCGATCATAGAAACCTTTAGGAGGTTTCCCTTACTGGAAACGTTGGAGTTTAGAAGCCTTACCTTGGGTAGGGGGACATAACTAAACTCTTGAAATAAGTTGGAAGGCGAAGTATTAGGAAGCGTAACGTCCTATCTTGGCAGTCCGAACGAATCTGACTTGCCACGGTCGGATTTGGTTTTATTTATACTCAATAAGTTTCGTACATTTGGTTTTGGAATGTGTTTTTGTCCAAATTAAAGGTTATTGATATGAGGTGCAATTTATACATTGTATTGGAGTGAGGTGTCTGTCATTATGTGCCTATGCTGCGTTTTTAGTGTTTTTACGAAGGTTCTGGAAAGTATAAACTGTTCTAGCTAAAGAACGGGTGCGTTCGTCGATCTTTGCCTACACTGCGCTTTTTAGCAATAAGTTGCTATGCGTTCTCTGTTTGTCCACTTTGCTGCAGAAACGCTTGAATTGCTTATGTTGCGCGTTTCGATTGTTTTCGATAAATGTGTCTCAATCGTTTTTCTATGGACGGTATGGTCTGGGTATGTTGCTATGGTGTGGATTGATTTGCTGATGTAATATAATGAATGTGTTGCAATAGTGTGATTTGGCTTTCCGAAGTGTGTTACAATGAGTCTATAGTTGATAGTGTGGTTTACAATAAGTTTTGTTTAGCAGATATGCTACAGGGACATCTACTCCCGGAACATTGGAATCTGCCATATCTATACTGAAATGTATCAAAATCACATTTTAATGGAAAAGTTCATATCGATTCATATTCTATTATTAAAGCATATCACTTACATACCTTTTAAGCGATTTTGTTGCAACATCAACTGATCTTTGCCATAATCCTGATTGCCATAACAGAGCTGCCAACATCATCTGTTTGACAGATAAACAATGCGGTGTGACGCGCCTAAAGTGCGCATCATTTTCTTCTTCCTTTTTTCTCTCACTTTGCTTTGAACTATCATCAGCGTTAAGACGTGAATAAACTCGATCCTATTATTTTGTATTGTGAACGCTCTGTAATCATTCATTTATTGTGCAAATACCTCTGCCCAACAGGTTATGGGCCCAGGGCTTTGGTGACGCAATTGTCTAGAGGTTCCTTGATAAAGAAAGGCGAGTGTCCGAGATTGCGAAATCGATTTGCCCGCGTTTGAGCGTGCTTTGGAGAAAGAAAAAAGCACAATGGCGGAATCTCATGTGTCTTTGGAAAAGCTGAATGATAAGAACTACTCCATATGGAAGTTCAAAATGGAACTTCTGTTGTCACGGGAGAAAGTAAAGTCTGTGTTGACTGAAGCAAAGCCCGAAGCACCTACTGCGGCATGGCTCGCCGAAGACGAAAAGGCAAGAGCACTGATTGGCCTATCTTTGAACGATAGCCAACTCATTCATGTGATGCAGACGACTACAGCAAAAGAAATGTGGGACGCACTGAAGAGCTACCACTAGCGATCCTCCCTTTCAAGCAAGATCCATGTCATGCGCCAAATGTTTGCTACCAAGATGCCGGAAGGTGGAAACATAGATGAGCACTTGAAAGAGTTATCAACGTTGCGGCTCCGACTGATCGCATTGGGTGAGGAAATGAAGGATCCTTCATTTGTTGCTTTGATGCTATCCAGCCTGCCAAGATCGTACGACGGTTTGATCGTTGCGTTGGAGAGTAGGCCGGATGCTGACCTTACAGTGGATTTCGTAAAGGGAAAACTGCTCGACGAAGGACGACGTCGTGCGGATGGTTCGGATGAGGAGAAGGCGCTACTGTCTGGCAGTGACAGGAACAAACGTGAAAAGAACAAACGAAAGCAGTGTCACTATTGTAAAAAGGATGGACACATCCGTAAAGAATGTCGTA
Organism: Anopheles arabiensis; assembly: GCF_016920715.1. NCBI lineage: Eukaryota > Metazoa > Arthropoda > Insecta > Diptera > Culicidae > Anopheles > Anopheles arabiensis. Next base: position 50,985,667 of record NC_053518.1, on the reverse strand, counting down.
AATTGATGGCCGATAAAAGAAACAACACATCCACAACTAACCAAAACGCAAATTGTGCAGTCAATAGCGAAGACTTGTGTCTGTTTTCCGGAAAAACACCTGATAAACGATTGTGGTGTTTTGATTCAGGAGCAACTGCCCACATGACAAGCGATGCGTCCATTCTGGTAAATATTGATGAAACGAAAAGATCAACAATTAGTTTAGCTAATGGACAGTCGATCAACTCGGCTGGTGTGGGAAACACAAAAATAGTTTCTGTAAACGGAAAAGGTACTCGTGTAAACGTGACACTGGGAAATGTGTATCATGTACCTATGCTCACTACAAATTTGCTTTCAGTAAGCAAAATAACCGACTTAGGTTTCGAAGTCGTTTTTGATAGCAAAGGCTGTCGTGTTGTGAAAGGAGAAAATGTAATGCTGGTTGGAGAACGCTCAGGTAACCTTTATAATCTAAAACATTTTTCTGAGCAAGTCCTGCTTACAGGAATAAAACACAGTGTTTCGTGTGTGCATTTATGGCACCGTCGACTTGGTCATCGGGACCGGAATGCTGTGATGAAAATCGTGAGCGACGAACTTGGCCATGGACTCAAGTTAGACCACTGTGACATGGACTCTGTGTGTGTGTCTTGCTGCCAAGGAAAAATGAGCCGGAGCTCATTTCCAAAGACGTCTACAAATCGAAGCACTGCTGTTGGGGAACTTGTTCACACCGATCTTGGCGGTCCCATGGAGGTTGCGACACCTCGTGGCAATCGTTTTTACGTCATGATGGTTGACGACTACAGCCGTTTTACGACGGTGTACCTGTTACAGCATAAGTCGGACGCAGCGGAAAAGATACGTGAATATTGTAACCTCATGAAGAATCAATTTGGATACTATCCAAAGAAGATTAGATCGGATGGCGGCGGTGAGTATTCGAATCTTTCACTGAAAAAGTTTTTTGTAGATAACGGCATCGTTCATGAGCAATCGGCCCCATACTCACCGCAACAGAATGGCGTTGCTGAACGGAGGAACCGTTATGCAGTAGAATCCGTTCGTTGCATGCTGTCGGAATCTGAAATGGAAAAGAAATACTGGGGCGAAGCGATCAGCACGGCGGTTTATCTGCAGAATCTTTTGCCTTCATCAACAGTGAACTGTACCCCTTTTGAACTATGGCATAAAAAGAAACCGTCATATGCACATCTCCGCATCTTCGGATCGACGGCATACGTTCACATTCCACAGGAGAAAAGGCGAAAACTTGACATGAAATCTGAGAAACTAATTTTTGTAGGTTACGCCGATGGACGTAAAGCTTATCGTTTTTTGAATCCTATGACAGGTCGCATCACGATAAGCAGGGATGCTAAGTTTTTGGAGTTTTGTAATTTCAAGGAAGCTGTCAAACAGGTACACACAGAATCTGGTGATAATTTTTATGTGCCGCTCGTTTTACCACCAAATACCCAAGAGAACAATGATTTGTTTTCAAGTTCACCACCGATATCAAATGAAAACTCAGAATCGGAGCCGTACGACAGTGCATCTGAAGGAGAAGATTATTCCGGTGATTCTCATGATGATGAAAATGTACGACGTTCTCAGCGCCCAACCAAAGGAATTCCTCCGGTTCGTTTGATAGAGGAAGCGTACATAATCGGAAATGCCCTTGAAGAAGAGCGTGAACCAAGGAGTTTTCAGGAAGCCATTACATGCCCAAGCCATTCGCAGTGGAAAGCTGCTATGTTAGATGAATTAAAATCTCACTCGGACAATGGAACGTGGGATTTAGTCGAGATGCCATCAGACCGGAAGGCAGTGGGTTGCAGATGGGTATATAAAATAAAACGTGATTCGTCAGGGCAACTGTTAAAATACAAGGCGCGACTTGTTGCTCAAGGATATTCACAGAAGTACGGTCAAGATTATGACGAGGTTTTTGCACCGGTTATGAGCTATACTACACTCCGTTTGTTGCTGGCTCTGGCTTCTCGAGACAATATGAAGCTCAAACATTTCGATGTAAAAACGGCTTACCTACATGGCGATCTTGATCAAGAGTTATTCATGAAGCAGCCTCCTGGCTACGAAGAAAAAGACAAAGAACACTACGTGTGCAGACTAAACAAGAGCATATATGGGCTAAAACAGTCAGCACGTTGCTGGAATCACAAACTGGGTGGTATTCTCCAAGAAATAGGTTTTGAGCAAAGCAGCGCTGATCTTTGCCTATATATGAAAGGCGAAAGTACTAATAAAATATACTTGCTAGTATATGTTGACGACATCGTGGTTGGCGCAAAAGATGAGAAAATCATCGATGAAGTGTACGACACACTGAAAAAGAAATTCGACATGATCAACCTGGGCGACCTAAATTATTTTTTGGGTATGGAAATCAAGTGCGAAGCAGGTAGATACAGCCTGTGTCTTAGCAGTTACATTGACCATGTGGTGGACAAGTTTGGCCTTCGTGATGCTAAAGGAGCAAGAACGCCTATGGATAGCGGGTACATGAAAGTTCAAGACAACAACGAAGCTCTATCCGATGGATCTAAGTACAGAAGTATTGTAGGTGTACTCCTTTATATCGCTGTCTGTGCGCGCCCAGATATCGCCGTTAGTGCAGCGATATTAGGTCGGAAGGTTGAAGCTCCAACGCAAGCGGACTACGTGGCAGCTAAACGTGTCATACGATATCTAAAATCGACACGCGATTGGTGTTTGTTATACGACAAAGCTGATAGCGGTTTAACCGGCTACACGGATGCTGACTGGGCTGGCGACACTAGTACCAGAAAATCCACATCTGGATTTGTATTCCTTTATGGAGGAGGAGCAATTTCATGGGCCAGCCGAAAGCAGACATGTGTGACTTTGTCATCAATGGAGGCAGAATACGTGGCTCTAAGCGAGGCAAGCCAAGAACTTGTCTGGCTACGTGGTTTGCTAGAAGAGATGGACAATCCCCAAGATAAACCTACACGTATGTTAGAAGATAATCAGAGCTGCATAACGTTTGTAGGCTCTGAAAGATCCAGTCGTCGATCAAAACATATCGAAACAAGGGTACATTTTGTGAAGGATTTGTGTGACCGTGGAGTTTTGATACTCGAATTTTGTCCAACAGAAGACATGGTAGCTGACATCCTCACAAAGCCTTTAGGAGCTACAAAGCAACGGAAGTTTTCAGGAATGTTAGGGCTATCGGAAAAACATGGCACTATCGATTGAGGAGGAGTGTTGCAACATCAACTGATCTTTGCCATAATCCTGATTGCCATAACAGAGCTGCCAACATCATCTGTTTGACAGATAAACAATGCGGTGTGACGCGCCTAAAGTGCGCATCATTTTCTTCTTCCTTTTTTCTCTCACTTTGCTTTGAACTATCATCAGCGTTAAGACGTGAATAAACTCGATCCTATTATTTTGTATTGTGAACGCTCTGTAATCATTCATTTATTGTGCAAATACCTCTGCCCAACAGATTTTACACAGCAAACTTTAATACAAAACCCTCTAAAATGGATAATTATTATCAATCTCACAGCGTTCCTTGTTGCGAAGCTTCGAAACCAACGTGTTTTCTTTGAAATGTTCTTTCAATAGTTTGCCGCTTCGCTTTTCTATTGCAGGGCTCTTTTATTTTTTTTTAAATTATTTCAGATGAGTTATTTCATGCTTTCTAAATTATTCTGCATGCCTCATATAATTGATTGATCGTTTCTTCCAATTCTTTAAATTATTTATGTTTATTTGTCTAGGATTAAACCGGTTAATAGCGAAAACGAAACAAAAACCTGAGTGAAATTATCAACAATTCAAGGAACGAATCTAAAAAATTAAAAAAAAAATAATAAAAAATAACTCTATAAACCCTGTAACTCTTCCTCGCGCTGGTTCCTGTCATGTGGTCCGTTTATGATTAAGGATCGAGTATCTAACAGAGCATATTTCATACAAAATGTTGTACGAAGATCGCCAATGTGGCAGTATAAACCAATCAGACGGCCAGATCCCATCCGAAAAAATGAAAACATAACAAAATTGCCAGAGATATTTCACTTTCAATAAATAATATATTTAATTTAGTTTTAAAATAGCCGATCATCCACACTGCAAACACTAATATAACACTGGCTCAACATTTTCCATCCACCATCACATCATTTTATTGAACTATATAGCGTTACGGGATTTTTAAAACCTAGCGCCCACATGTTTCATCAAAGCTTTTCAGGTTTAATTTCTAATAACTTAATGAATAATCCATGTTTCGGCTCGAATGATGCAACAGAACAAAGATAAACTATTATTCTTTGTAAAACAATATGATTGTTCACACAAAGAGCATTTAAAAACGCTTAAATTAAATGTAGAAAAAAATATACACATCGCGGACGGTTTCGGCTAATATCCCCTGTGAAAAAACTGCATATAAGGTGATGAAAAGAATGCGTCGGAATAGAAAATTATTCCGGGCGAAATGAAGTAGCAGATCAGAATAGAAATACGTTTCAAGTAGGATGAATTGTGCAGCTCACATCGCAAAGTGACTTGGTAAACCCTGTAAAGACATCATTTTTAAACGGTGACCTTGAGGAGGAGTTGTATATGCAGCAGCCACCGGGTTTCATCGTTAAGGGTGCTGAAAGCAAGGTCTGTCGTTTAAAACGCAGCATATACGGATTAAAACAAAGTGCTCGTTCGTGGAACATCAAACTTCATCAGGTTTTAGAGGATGATGGGTTTAAGAAAAGTGAGGCAGATTCTTGTTTATACAGTAAAAAGATCAATGATAGTCAATGTTACATTTTAGTATATGTTGATAATCTCATTGTAGCTAGTAATGTTGAAGCAATCATCACATCGGTTTATAAAACTCTATCAAGGAATTTTGAAGTTCTGAGTCTAGGAAAAGGATCGAACAATGCAGGTATTGAGGTAGAACGTGACAGTGCAGGTCTACCACATCTCACAGAAGAGATATATTGAGGATATCATAAAATCTATCGGTTTGCAAGATGCTAAATCATCCAAAATTCCAATCGATGTGGGGCATTTGAAACCAGATACAGAATAAAAATCATTTGCCAGATAACTTAGCATATCTAAAGTTGATTAGAAAATTGTTGTTCGTTGCAGTAAATAGTCGGCCAGATATTTCAGCGTCTCTATCGATTCTTAGTAGAAAGTTAACAAAACCAACTCAAAAAGATTGGAATGAATGTAGGATGGGTGACGAATGAACCACCCTGTAGTTCATGATGGCAGCTCGGATAAGAGCGGCGTGACTCGATTAACCGGGGACTGGAGAACGGTCAGCGGATGCGAACAGTCGCACACGGAGATTGAAGTGAAACACACGTGAAGAACTTAGACGATTTTGTTAATTTGAACTGAATAAAGCACCTCTTTTCTCTCTTTCCTACATGAGTTACGAAGAGTGGTTAGATACTTAAAAGGTTCTTAAAAGGTGATCTCAAGCTAAGAACATGTTGCAGGAGTGAGAATTCACAATTGGTAGGATATGCGGATGCAGATTGGGCTGAAAACAAATCAGATCGTAAATCTAATAGTGGATTCTTATTTAAGTTTTGCGGAGGGACAATAGCTTGGGCATGTCGTAAGCAAACATGTGTCTCCTTATCAACAGCAGAAGCTGAGTTTTGTGTTCTATTATATTATAATATTTATTCCTATTAAGTGTATTACATGTCATCCTGTCCCCAACCACGAAGCGAATCAGACGTGATCGATACGCGCTCCAAGTGGATGGTTTTTTTTTGCCGGACAACAAGCCACTGACCTCGACCATACGCACTGCAAGGGAATACGTGCGAGAACGATCGGAAAGCGATCTGTGCTTAGTTAATAGTGCGTACAGTGTGTAGTGCGTAGAGTTGTGTGCAGCGCGTGTATACGCGCTGCGTGTGTACTGTTGTGTAGGTTTGTGAGTGTAGAGCGCATTCGTCGGACAGGTGCGTAGCGCTCGTTCGTCGTGTACTCTCGCTCTCGTGTGTCTATTTGTGGTAAGTGATCCTCTCTTGTTTACCTATCCTTTCTCGTCACACAGTTGGGTTTCTTTCTCTCGCTCCGACTCTCTCATTGAGGCGAAGCCGATGGATGAATCGGAGGAGGGCTTTACTACAGTGAAGCGAAAAAGTTCTGATCCAGGACAGAATCCGAAAAAAAGGCTAGTAACGAGCCCTTACCTTCAACGTCCCGTGATCAATTGATGGGTCAATCGTTGAAGGGGAATCCCAGATTCCGAGCGTATCCCGCATCTTATAACGGGATACATGATGTATTTTTCATGCCGAAAAATAAACAGCTCGATGTAAGAGCAATTACGGCATCTGTTTATAAAAAAATATCCTGGTGTCTTAGACATTATTCGCCCGCGTCAAAACAAGCTACGGGTCACCGCAAAAGACCGGATGCAAGCCAATGCTATTGCGGCCGATCCGTCCTATACGGAGGATTACCGGGTATATATTCCCGGTGGATTAGTGGAAGTCGTCGGTGTCATTGATGACTTAGATTACCCCTTAGAGGACATCCTAAAGTACGGACAAGGGGCTTTTCTGCACCAATCTTCCCCTCGGGTAAAGATCCTTGAAGTTAAAAAACTTTACGCTTCAAGTGCGGTCGATGGAAAGAAGGTGTTCCGTGAGACTTCCTCACTCCGGATCACCTTCGAGGGTACAGTCCTGCCAAACACGCTGTACATTGAAGGACTCAGAGTGCCCATCCGTCGACCATTTGTGCAAAAAATAGCATGCTGCACAAAATGTAGCCAGATTGGACATTCAGAGCCTTACTGCACAAACTCCGTGAAGTGTGGCAAATGCAAGGGATCGCATTCAACATCCGAATGCAAGACCGAAACCCAGAAATGCATTCACTGCAAGCAGGAATGGCACGAAATGTCGTTGTGTTCTGTGTACCGAAAAAAAACAATCAGAACACAAACGGACCGTCTTGCAGAATACAAGAGGATCGTACGCCGATCAGTGGCGGATCAAGGGTATCGGGGGCCCTAGGCTGATGAGTTGAGGTCCTCTGTAAATGGTAAATGGGGGGGAGGGGGTAGCGGCACTAAAGTAGCTGTTGGGAGATTGAACAGTAAATTTGAAATGCCGTCGGGCCCCCTTCGATCATCAGTCGCAAACTCTTCATTTTTTTGCTGACAGGGGGGGGGTGCAAGTGATTCAGCGGGGCCCCCTTCGCAAATCATCTGTCGCAAACTCTAAAATTTTTGCTGACGGGGGGGGGGGGGGTGCAAATGTTTCGCCAACCTCGGGGCCCCATCGGTCATCCTTCCGGGGGCCCTTGTCGCTAGTACTCTGTCCATACGGCATACTATAGAATGGCGATCTATGGCCCCTAAATCGGCAGGGCCCCAGGCGACCGCCTAGTCCGCCTACCGTTAGATCCGCCGCTGACGCCGATGTTTTGAAGTCGACCTCAAGTGTGAATCCGTTCGATAACCTTTCACTATTGGAGGGTAATGAACCGTTGCCCAATCTGGCACCTTTAAATGGAGTTAAAAGATTGCATGCAACACGGGTACCGAACAAAAAGGCAATAAAAAAATTATTAAAGCTTCACCCAAAAGGCACCTCGACGTCACGACAACGCGACCCCACGCCAACCCCAGGACTCCAAACCCCCCCGTGACGCTCGCACCCATCCACGTTCCCGTAACCCTTCCAATCCCAGCAATCTGGTGTTCCCTAGCGAACCCAGATCTTTCTCCAGACCATCCCTCCCAAGCCTGACAGAGATTTTACACTATCTCCTTGACTCCCTCCACCTCCCGGAACCCCTTACCGGATTGATTCCCCTGGCATTTCCTTTCCTAAGAGGAATGGTCAGGCAATGGTTATTAAAATGGCCATGTCTAAGTATGAAGGTCAGCTTGGATGATTAATGCCTCCAATGACTACTATACTACAATGGAACTGCAGAAGTTTTTTGGGAACAATAGATTCTTTTAAGGTATTACTAGGGCAATATAATTGTAATTCATTTGCCCTAAGTGAAAGTTGGCTCTCACCCGATAAAAATATTACCTTCCCGGGATATAATATTATTCGTCAAGATCGACATGATCCAACTAGCGAAAGGCGTGGTGGGGGAGTGTTAATTGGTATTCGTAGCAGTCACAGCTTCAGCAGAATACCCCTCCCCACACCCGAGGTAATCGAATACGTCGCGATCCAGGCAAAGCTAGGGGATCTTGACATTTCTATTGCCTCAATTTATATCCCACCGGGAGCCAATCTGGATCCAAAGAAGATCAACAAGGATCTTGAGACAGTAGTAACGGTACTACCAAAACCATTTTTCATCCTGGGCGACTTTAACGCCCATGGATCAGATTGGGGTTGCACGCATGACGATAATCGTGCACCAATCATTAGGGATATTTGCGACACACACAGTTTGACAATTCTAAACTCTGGTGAAGCAACTAGGGTGCCCTCACCTATGGCACGACCCAGCGCAATAGACCTTTCTCTTTGTTCGTCGTCTTTAGGGCTGGATTCTATGTGGAAGGTAATCCAAGACCCGCTTGGTAGCGACCATCTGCTAATAAAGATCTCGATTATCAAGAGGAGTCGCACAGTCGATCAAGTCCCCGCTAATTGTGACTTAACGAGGAACATCGACTGGACGAAATACGGCGACCAAATGACCGCTTTGCTAATCCGCGTAGAACCCAGTTTCTCCTTAAATGAGTAGTATGCAAATCTCGTTATGGCGATAAACGAGTGCGCCCTCGGTGCCCAAACGAGGCCGCCCCCCCCCCCCCCCAGGCAAGGATTTTTAAAAGACCACCCACTCCTTGGTGGGACGTGGATTGTACAGCGTCATTCTCAGCGAAGCGGAAGGCTTTTGCCAGGTATAGAGACACCGATTCCATGGATCTATACATTCATTATAGAGGCCTGGAGCGTAGGTGCAAAAACTTGCTTAAAGCAAAAAAAAAGGTCATACTGGCCGAGGTATGTCAAAAACCTCAAGCCTTCCACTTCGCTAACGGAGCTTCAGAGCATGGCGAAAAGGATGGGCAACAGCAAAGCAACAAACGAGAGCGAAAGGGTTTCTGGGGCATGGCTAGAGCCATTTGCACAAAAAGTCTGCCCTGATTTCGCTAAAGCACCTACATTTCAACAGAAAGCTCATGGGAGTGATCCGCAAATGGATTCACCGTTCACAATGGTTGAGCTATCGCTTGCTCTGTACTCCAGCAATAATTCGTCTCCAGGACTGGATCTGATTCGGAACAAATTGCTCCATAATCTGCCAGATCTGGCAAGGAAACGGCTGTTGATATTATTCAACATTATGTTGGAGCTTAAAGGCCGGGCTACATTGACCATACTCGCAAGTGTAATTTCGATTTTCACTAGCGCATCTGGTGGCGGCTGGTGGAAGCTTTTTTTGGTCGTCGGGGAAATGGTCGTGCCGGATCTCAAAATTAATTAGTTTTTTTCACCGTTTTTCGTTGCGAAAACGGCTGAAATACTTGCAAAACATATTTATGTATCAGTAACAAAGCTTTCTCAGTCCAGTTAAAGTGAAAAACATGGAAAAATAACGTATTTTCTGGAGCATCCCCAAATTGTTTGGAAAAATGCTTCGGTCAGCCGCCGCCAGATGCGCTAGTGAAAATCGAAATTATACGTGCGACTACGATCAATGTAGCCCTGCCTTAACATCGTCCCGTTGGAGTGGAGAGAAGTGAAAGTAGTCACCCTTTTGAAACCTGGTAAACCGGCATCAGAATACAACTCATATCGACCGATAGCAATGTTATCTTGTCTGCGAAAATTATTTGAGAAAATGATTCTTTTTAGACTGGACAATTGGCTTGAATCCAAAGGCCTCTTGTCAAGTACCCAATTTTGCTTTCGCAAAGGCAAGGGTACCAACGATTGCTTGGCGCTGCTTGTGCCCGAAATCGAGATGGCTCATTCTCGTAAAGAAATGATGGCATCTGCGTTTCTTGACATCAAGGGGGCTTTTGACTCAGTATCAGTCAATGTTCTGTGTCAAAAGTTAGAATCTGCGGGCTTAACCCCAAGACTGAATAACGTCTTATTCAACCTCCTTTCAGAAAAGGCAATGAATTTCGACAATGGCTTCATGAAAATTCGGAGAGTCAGCTTTTATGGACTACCACAAGGGTCCTGTTTGAGCCCCTTGTTGTACAATTTTTATGTCAACGATATAGATGTTTGCCTTCCACCTGGCTGTAGCCTTAGGCAATTGGCGGACGACGGTGTTGTATCAGTTGCCAGCAACAACATCGCCGACCTTCAAAGTCCTTTGCAAACCACACTCAACAATTTAGAGGTGTGGGCCACAAACGTAGGTATCGAGTTTTCTCCAGAGAAAACGGAAATGCTGATATTCTCTTTCTTTTACAACACTGAGAGTAATAGACGCTTGAATTTGGTTGACCCAAAGGTCGATATCTTTTTATATGGTAAAAAGATATCCATTGCCAGATCTTTTCGATACCTAGGGGTTTGGTTTGATAGCAAAAATGTTTGGAGGACATATATTGACTATCTGGTACAGAAATGTACAAGAAGAATCAATTTTCTCAGAACGATTACCGGACTCTGGTGGGGTGCACATCCCAAAGACGTCCTTAACCTATATAAGACTACGATACTGTCCGTCTTGGAGTATGGTTGCATATGCTTCCACTGGGCAGCCAAGTCGCATTTAATCCGACTTGAGAGGATTCAGTATCGCTGTCTTAGAATCGCGCTAGGTAGCATGAAGTCGACTCATAACATGTCACTCGAAGTGATGTCCGGAGTGATGCCGCTAAAGCTACGTTTTTAGCTACTATCGCTTCGCCTTTTCGTCCGCTCTACAGTATCAAATCCCTTGATAATCGAGAACTTTGAAACACTGCAAGAGATAGGTTCTAAATGCAAAATCATGAAGGTCTATCATGATTTTGTTTCCTTACCGGTGCACCCTAGTACTTCTCAAAGTATAACTAGAGCCAGCTTAGAGGGTACCTAAGCCAGAGTCCTGCAGTTCCATTTTAAGTGTATATAATCTGTATTCAATCTGTATACAATCACTCCTCGTGTAAGCTTGAAGCCTTGGTTCCATAACACCCCTGGCGATCGTGCGTTCATTCGAATGATGTCTAGACTTAGGTCTAATCATTTCGCATTGGGTGCACATCTCCAGCGTATAGGACTGGTCGACTCCAAGGTATGTGGCTGCAGGCTTGGATTCCACGACATGGATCATCTTTTGTGGTCCTGCGTAGAATACGAGTCTGCTCAACCTGCCTTGCTGGACGCGGTCGAAAAACTGGGAAAATGTACTGATATTCCGATTCGGGATCGGACTGGGAATTCCTAAAGGCCATATTCGATTTCTGTAGGAGAAACGGCTTAACTGTGTGACTTTTCTTAAGCAAAATGTCTGTGAACCAACCAACATTGTTGGCAACAGCAATCTTGCATCCTATCTGATTTCCTCTTGTTTGTCCATGTGTGTGTTACATGTTGTACATCGCTTGTATTTTTGTGATGAATGAATGTATGCATGAATGTAAGAATGAATGAGTGCAATGTGTGTGGCTGAATAATCGGCATTGACGGCAGGCAGAAGATCGTTGCTTGAACGATGTTCTTGCAAGGATTTATTAGATAACTGGAACAATACAGACCCCCGCCATGTCACTCGGACCACTGATGGAAAGGACTACAACGATACAGACCCTCGCAATGTGATTTGGGCCACTAAACTGGACTACACTCGGACCACTTCGGATGGATGGATTTAACGAAATGCCTGGATTCCAAACGATACAGACCCCCGCAATGCAATTTGGAATATTGAACTGGAATAGACAACCTCGAAACCCGAATGATGTAGACCTTCGCCACGCTTATAGGACCAAAAATCATGGACTGGATTGATCAAAACCATACCGTCCGAGTACACCCGGGATAAGGTGCCCTTCCATGGCTCAGAGAAGGAAATGTCTCCCTGCCAATATGGATTGTAGCGCCATGAACCACCTTTGTATTTTCTACTCTTAAGCAATACGGCCTTTTTGGACCGTTACTCCTGAATAAAAAAAAAAGTGTATTACATGTATACGCGGGAGGATAGTGAGCTGTTGCTCCGAACGCATCGTGGACTCGAATGCCCCATAATCTTTTCTAATTTCTCTTTCTCAACCTCTCCCTACGTTCGCTCTCGTCTCGATCGGTACCGAGAGATCGATCTCCATCGGTACCGAGACGGTGGGCACACCCCTCCCGACAATGGCACTCAAATTCTCTCATTTTCTCATGTCCTCTCTGTCACATTCGTAGCTCGATCTCCCTCTTCTGGGACTTAGCGTTCTGAGCATGCGGTTTTTGCAACGGTCATTTCGTGCTGCTTCGATCTCATCACCTTCTTTCCCCTCCCACCCCTCTTTTTGATCCCCGCTTTGGGGCTTGCAAATTTTTGACATGTCAAATGAGAGTGAAGCTAAAATGTAAACAACAAGTGTTCGCGTGTGCGGTGATTTTGTAAGTATTTTATGCAAATTATATGATATTTATCATTAAAAACTTTTTGTTTTGTAGAATAAACATAAAATCAACCATGGAAGTATGATTTAGTTGTGGTGGAAGAGAAAAAAAATGCTTGGAGCATGGAATAAAACCGGATGAAATTTCTAGCCTTCACGCACGATGCCGACGCTGAGGTAAGGTGTGCTTGTGTTTAATTTCGATGATTGTTTCATTTTAGGGTGTGATTTTTTGGATATAACTGTTCCTGGCGGGGATAGTCAATAGTCGATACACTCTGCAGCTGTGAAGGGGTGCAGAAAAAGGGGCTCGCTACCACCTTTCCCACACTCGGACGCATTTTCCGTGGATGTAAGATTTGTTCCTGTTTTTTAATTGAATGGTTTTTAATGTATGTGACCTTCCTCCCAGTAGGCTATATGCGCCAAATCTAACGTGGATCCGTATTGTGAAGGAATTGGCATAGGCGGTGCCGGGGACTTGGTGAAAATGGTACACAACGGCATCGAGTACGGTGATATTCAACTGATCTGCGCAGCGTGTCACCTGATGCTGGCGCTGGGCATGGCACGGAAGGAAATGGCACAGGAGTTTGACGTGTCGAACAAGGGCGTATTGGATTCGTTCCTGATCGAGATCCCGCACGATTTTCTGAACCGCGACGTTGAGGGATAGATGCTTGAGCTTATTCGTGACTTGGCCACAAGGATACGGGCAAATTGTCGGCGGTTGCCGCCCTGCGCCATGCCGTTCCGGTGATGCGAATTGATGGAGCGGTCTTTTCCCGCTGCTTATCTGCTCTGAAGGATGAGCATGCTCAGGGCAGCAATCAACCGGCCGGGCCCAGCACGAAAGGTATCGTGTGCGCAGGGCTTCATGTTGCAGCGCGAAGCGGGGGTTCAAGTGGATTTTAAACTACGATGGTATTGTACTGGTGTGGCGCGGCGGTTGAATCATGTCCATCAGCAACTTTCGGAACGCGTTTATGCGCAATCCACATCTTACCACGTGTATTCCATTCTATGCCTCTGCAGCTGTTTAATGACTGTCATTGACTTGCTAAGCTCGTTAGGCTAGCAAAACGAAAATGGATCGAGGTTCATGGAACACAAGTATTTAAACATGCTAGTTCATCCAAATATAAAAAAGCGACATCACGCTACTGAACATAATCGTCTTGTGCAACACAATGAAAGGATTTCTTGCTAGTGCTTTCATGATGTGCTCGGACATATAAACTCGGACATAAACATTAACATCGTCAGGCAAGTACACTTTGGAGACCACGATTCGAAACACACTCTAATGCAAATATGTTTTATGTATTTTCAGGTTGTAGTATAAGTCATGTATGGTTGGATTCCTGTAGAAGTAAGTGGTCTAGCAATCTGTGGCCAGACTATCCGAGTAGATGACATTAATCAATTAAAACTATGAAGCTGGATATGCTTTAAAGGACTCTCTTACAGAAGGTAAAACCTCGAAGGAGTAATTATCTGTTCGGTAATATCTTTTCACAAAACATGATAATCTAAATTGGCCAGTCGCTTTTGTCGCATTACTAGCAATTTCATTAAAAAAATTTGTAAAAGGTCACTTAACTAACATGTCCATATAAAATCGTATATAACACTTATTAATCGCTATAATCAACTCAAAGTATGTTTAAAATATTTCAAATAACTAAATATTATTAAGAAAAAATAATAACACAACCATCGAACGTTTCATAATTCATTTATTATTCTACTTGTCTTCACATTCATAACATTATTCGCTATTCACCTGCAACACCAAACTTAACTGTTCGCAACTGTGAATTAAGTATTACTTAAAATAGTTAACATTTCACAAATTCTTTATCTACACCATCAAAATTAATTTCAACATACTTTCTTACCTATGACTACATTAAGTACTATTTACAATATTAATTCTTTTGAATATTACATATTACAGCTAGTAGCTCCCACATTCGAACCGCTCATGGTAACCTGCAATTATGTTATTTGTAGTTTTTCATTTAGTTTCAATGTAAAGTAATAGTTGAAAAACATACAATTTGATTTCATCCAACTTACAGGTTTTACAGGTGAACAACAATTAGCAACTCCCGATCGAATTGCACACAACAACCACCCACAATCACAGCTGTAAAAAGTAAGTATATGAGTTTTGCATGTCTTTAAAATGTCTTATTTTTAATATTTATCTCCATACTTACAGGTAACACGGATAGGTAGCAAGGAAATCAAGCTTGTACACAGAAATCTACACAAAAACTGGGTTTTATAAGCGCACGAAAAGCGACGCGGCTATTTTTGAATAAAAAGTAAACAAAAGAGTTTCGTTTTAATTTAATTTTGACAGCGGGTGTGGTGATGGCTTGAGCGATTTGGAACAATCATTCTCCGGACAGGATTCGATCCGATCCGTGACGTCACTGAGCGCCGGTTCATTTAAAGCTTCTTCTCTGAGTTCTGCTTATACCAAGAAGCAAAGTTGAAGCAGAGAAGAAGCTGTGGCGGTTTCCATACAAACTCTCTCTGAGATTGTTGAAAGGGACGTGCTCGTCAGCCGACGAAAGATCGCTCTCGCGGAGAGCGCACCTGAGTGCCCCGCTTTGTAATGCATCCAACATCTCCCCTTCTTTAAAACAACATCTATAAACACCGCAGAAGATTTTAAATGCTTGTTAGTTTGTGTGGGGCCTGAGGGACGAGGAAGAAGCTGATCTGAGAACGCTCCTACGCGCTCCTGGCTCGTATTGCGGATCGAACTTGCACAACCCTTCAGCAGCTGTCCACCGAGTGTCACCAAGCGAAATTTTTCGGGGATAATGAACATAAGCTCATGCCATCTCTTTCTATTCATCAGCTCTACTCTCTCACACGCATCGATGAACTTTTAGACATCTCTTTGTTCATTGTGCTATATTTGAGGGGTTTAAAACTGATAGATAACGATTCATGTTCATGAACTAGTAATGGTCAAATGGTAATGGTGTAATGTTTGCACCATGGTCGACATGAGTTCAATTCCATTTTTATTGTTTTCATTGATGATTTAAAGTTTTGATTTCTTTTTAAAACATGCAGCTCCAGTAACTTCAGACCCCTTTACTAATTGTTAGAAATGCGTGTTGAATAGTCAATCTATTATTTTTATTGTTTTATTTATTTCTTTTAATTCATTTAGTATCAGTACCCCTTCATACAACAAAACAAGCAAATAGCACGATCATGAATAATAATATGGTGGCTGTTGTATCGTTGTACTTTCACTCTTTATTTTTAACTTATCCGTACTCCGTCACGGTTCGTAGGAGAGAGCCCCGAACGCTCTCTTCCTTGCACCCACGATGCTAAGCCCTCCACCCGAGCAGCACTCATCTCTTCGTTCCCAGGGGCCGGCAACCTATCTTGTACTCTACAACATCTCCCCCTATTTAGTACCGGCGGTATTGCTCAATCCACTGAGGCGGTTTACGAATCCTCGTAGAACGTCGTAGAGGCTGTACCGGCGTTGATGAACCGCTATCTGCTGTAGCGAACCCCGGAGATGTTGCCGATCTTAGCTCTTCTGAGGACGATGACGAGGGACTCTCGGATTGCACCGCTGACGACGACAGTAGCGGTGAAGACGATGAGGATGATGGGGGTGATGACGATATAGCCAACGATGGCGATTCCGTATATTGTGTCCTAGCTATATCCGTGTTCATTTCAGCGTTTCCCTGCAAGCTAGCTCCCGATTCATTCGAGTTCATACCCCAAGCATCCAACAACACGTCTAACATACGGTACGAACGTGACTCATCAACGTTAAACGGACTGGATTGTTTATCACTCACTCGAGAACGCAACTGATTAATGTGGGATCGTAAATGTCTATTTTCTGTGGTAACAATCTCGTACATAACCGAGCCTAAACGCTTCCTGACTGTTCCGGATACCCATTTCCATTTGTTTCTAAAATACTGTTTTGCGTAAACGAGATCATTACATTCATATTTTCTTAATCGCATCCTATGTTTAACGTCTGTGCCCAAATCCATAGACGGTCGCAAAAGCTCCATGCATGTACGCATTTTACGCCCTATCATCACTTCTGCTGGCGATTGATTCCGTTCCAAAAGCTTATGCGGTATGCTTCGATACGTCATTAAGAAAATATCTATTGCTTCTTGCACTGTACCACCTTCCCCCTCCATTTTCTTAAGTGTCCGTTTAAATGTATCCACAAATCTTTCCGCTTGCCCGTTGGATTGCGGATGGAAGGGGGCTGTTCGCAAATGCTCAATGCCGTTTAACGTACAAAATAGCTCAAACTCCGTGCTTACAAACTGTGACCCGTTGTCGCTTACTAAAACATTAGGCATTCCAAAACGGCTAAAAATTTCACATAAAATCCTAATTGTTGCTCTTGCTGAAATCGTTGCTGTTGCCACTATCTCCGGCCATTTAGAATAAGAATCGATGACTAGCAAATAATACATTCCATCGATAGGGCCAGCATAATCAACATGTATTCGCTGCCACGGAGCAGTCGATTCTGGCCACGAGATGGTTGTGCTATGCGCTGGTGACCTTGCAACCGCTGCACACCGGTGGCACCTTCTAACTTTTCCCTCTATCTCTCGATCTATTCCGGGCCAATATACATAGCTCCTTGCCAGCGCTTTCATCTTATCCATACCAGGATGGCCTCTATGTAGTTGTTGTAAACATCTTTCTCTCTGTGGCCCTGGTATTACCAACCGCTCACCAAAAAGTAAACATCCGTTTACGATGGACAGGGATTCACTCCTGCTTTGGAAATGTCGCAATTCTTGGTTCTCTACTTTCTTACTAGGCCATCCTTTGATCACATAATCTCTAACATTTCTTAATACCGGGTCTTTGTTGGTTTCATTCAGCACTTCTTCTAATGTCAATGGCATTATTTGCGTTACGCAGCCAATCATGGCTTGCAAATCCCTCTCTGTTTCGATGCTAGCAATAACATATCCTGCATCCGGTTTCTCATGATTTGCAATCAAGCGCGACAACACGTCAGCATTACCAAATTTCTCCGTAGATACGTATTCAATGCTGAAATCATACAGCAGCAGCATCAACGCCCAGCGTTGCAATCTATTCGCGGTATACACTGGTATTCCAGTGCGCGAGCCAAAAATACGCAGCAAGGGTGCATGATCCGTTTGGAGCGTGAAACGTCGCCCAAAGATCATTCGATGAAACTTAGTCACCGCATAAATTATTGCTAATCCTTCACGATCTGGCTGACTATAGTTTGTTTCAGTATTAGTAAGAGCGCGTGATGCATGCTGTACTATTTTTATCGTGCCATCTGGCATTCTGTGGCTAATAGTGGCTCCTACTCCCACTGACGACGCATCAGCTGCCACTTTTATCGGTTTCTTTGGGTCATAATAAGTCAGAAGGAGGTCTGAGCTTAACAACCGCTTAAACGTGTCAAATGCAATCTGACATTCTGGACTCCAATACCATTGCCCATCTTTTTTAATAGCTCATCAAGCGGGTAACGAAGATTCCTCATTTGCGGCACAAACTTCCCATAATAGTTTATCGCTCCTAGGAATGAGCGTACTTCAGCAGGATTCTTCGGGGAAGGCATCTTCACAATCGCTTCAATCTTGGCAGGATCCGGGCGTTGTCCATCACGATCTAAAATATGACCAAGATATTTAATTTGCTTTTGGAAAAAGTTACACTTGTCAGGCTTTATTTTGAACCCATATTCCTGCAACTTTGCGAGCACCGCGCGAAGGTTTCCTATGTGGGTGTGTTCATCCGTTCCGCCAATCACGATGTCATCTAGGTACACCGCCACATCCTTTAACCCAGCTAGCATGGTCTCCATTAACTGCTGGAAGGCTCCTGGTGCGACCTTCACCCCAGGCGGAAGTCGGTTATAAGCATATAACCCTCTGTGTGTGTTAACCGTTAGCAGCTCTCTGCACTCTTGTTCCACTTCAACCTGTAGGAACGCATCGGTGAGGTCTATCTGGCTAAACATGGCCGAATTTGCCAACGTTGAAAAAATATCCTCCGGCTGCGGGATCGGATACTGGTGAGGCTGGAGTGCATCATTCAACCCCGTTGAGTAGTCGCCACATATACGAATGCTTCCACTCGCCTTGCGCACTACCACTGTAGGCGCAGCCCAAGCTGAAAAATTAACACGGGTTATTATACCTTCTTTTTCCAGCCGGTCTAGCTCCTCGTCTACAGCGGGGCGCATCGCATATGAAACAGGACGCTTTGGACGAAATACAGGGGCTACATCCTTTTTCAGCTCCATCCTCACTTTTGCTTTCATGCAGTGCCCCAACTCGTGGGAAAATAATCTTTCAAAATCCCTTTTTACTGCCTCTAGACTAACCGTTGCTACACACACACGATTGCACACCGACGCCAATGGAACATCCCACAATCCAAAAACTTCCATCAAATCAGCACCTAGTAACATCAGCGGCTCCTCAGTGACTCTCATCGTACATCGTTTAACTTGCTGCTTCAAAGCCACATGAGCACAAAATTCTCCTAGGATTTTCAGTTGGCTACCCGAAGCCGTTTTTGCCTTCACGGATGGCGGGCACAATGGAGGCTGTCCTATGGTCCTCCATTGCTCGATTGATATAATCGAAATATCAGCGCCCGTGTCCACCATCATTTTCATTGGCTCACCATTCAATATCACGTTCACGTGACCTTTGCCCTTACTGTTGACCATGTTCACGAGGACTGTTCTCACTTTGCTGTGGGTTTTCGATGCGATAAAACGTGCCGCTGCCCCACAGTGCCCTTCCTTATGACCATATTTTTGACACTGCCTGCACTTGTAATTTCTATACGTGCACTTTTGAGCATAGTGCCCCTCACCACAAAGCCAACATTTTGTAGTGGACTTAGCCGGTTGCATATCACGTTGCGCTCCTCCGTTACCGCGGTTCATTTGCCACTTTGGACCGTTGCGATTATACTTCCCGTCAGTCACGACGTTTATTTGTTTCTCGCTCTCTATCATCACGGTGTCCTTTTTCAATGTCACCATCTTTTGGCACATTTCGACTAACTGCGTTAGTGTGGTAACTTCGTTGTCCTCTATTATGCTGAGCAACCGCAACCTTACATCGGCGTCTCTGTCATCCTTCAGCCCGCACACAAACAAAAAACATTTAAACTGCTCCTCTGTCAGCCCCGCAAGCTCTGCTTCAACGACACTCTTATTTACGCGGCAACCGAACGTCACGTAATCTTCCAAGCCACTTTTCTGCAACTGCAAGCACTTAAACCGCTTGCTGACCTCTGACTCACGAACACCAAACAGCGATTTCAGCGTACTTACAGTTTCCGCGAATTTGAAGTCTTTCGGCTTACGTGGCAGTACGTAGCTCGTGTACCGCTCATGCTCTGATTGCCCCAGCTTCCTCAGCAGCAGCCGCACCTTCGCGTCATCCTCCAGCTTACTGGCGTCCCTCTCGAAAAGATCCTCATAACGCGAGAACCATCCGGCGAACGTCGTGCTCTCCGGATCGAAGTGAAAATCTTTCACCTGGCCCGCCAGCACATCGCTAAGCTGCTCTGACCCATTCACGGTCTGCCTAAGCTGCGCTGTCTGCCAAATCTCGCCTATCAGCTTTTCCTGCTGCTTCATAAATGCTTGTTGCTGCTCCAGCATCATCTTGTGCTGTTGGCGAAACAGCTCGTGAATCCAGCCGGGGCCAGATTCCGTTGGATCGACGCTTCCCGTGTCACCGCGATGGCCGCTGCGCGATGGCCTCTCCCCCTCACCATTGTTCGTATGCTGATTCTCTGCACCACTGGTATTCATTGTGCGTTTTCACTTTCGACGTTTGCACAGGTTCTTCTAACTCTCGTCGCCAATGTTGTATCGTTGTACTTTCACTCTTTATTTTTAACTTATCCGTACAATTACAATTACTATGCCTTCGCAATACCAGCAACGTCCGTACTCCGTCACGGTTCGTAGGAGAGAGCCCCGAACGCTCTCTTCCTTGCACCCACGATGCTATGCCCTCCACCCGAGCGGCACTCATCTCTTCGTTCCCAGGGGCCGGCAACCTATCTTGTACTCTACAACAGTGGCGCAACTGGCAAAGTGATTCGAAGTAGAATTAGCGATGTGGTTGGTAGCATCAAGGATGAAGCATGAGCATGAATTGGAGCATGGGGTGAGGGAGTACATCCGAATGTTCATTTATATATTAAGCTCTTTTTTGCAAGGGTTCATTCTTCACGTGTGTTTACTATCCCCGAAAATGATCTGTATTTCGCTGGTCTTTTCGGGGATAATTCGTTAACGAATTATCCCCGAAAAGACCAGCGAAAACCAGCGTGGTCGGGAGCTTGGGTCATCGTTTAGAGAATCTGAAGAGGGATAGCGCGATGATCGAGGGTCCTTTGCCGGAGCGAGTATTAACTGTCAACGCTAAAGCGGACCGCCAACTACAGAGTTTTTCCGGCACAGGCATTCCTAAGAATCCATGTTGGCTATGCGGAGACCGTCACTGGATGCGAGAATGTGCTTACCACACACACCGATGTGAAATGTGCTCGCGAATCGGTCATAAAGAGGGTCATTGCAAAACAGCAGCCCGTCACACGCCACATAAAGCGGCGCTCTGGCACCAATCGAACACGACTTCCAACTCGAACAAAACCATATAATCATATGGTGGTGCACTGTCAGACACAAACAAACAAACAAGACAAACATGTCAAATCCCATACATTTTCCATGTTCGATGTCGTGTTCGATTGGTGCTAGAGCGTCGGGTAAGCGTTTCACTCAGCACGTAAGAACGCAAATGATCGCAGTAAACGTCCGTAATGTACAGCAACGGCGTAAATTCATGCCGGTTGTGATAAACGGCACTCCAATCCAACTGCAGCTCGACACGGCATCGGACATCACAATGATCGACCGGAAAACTTGGCAGCACGTTGGTAGTCCTAAACTAATACCCTCTCCGATGATTACTCACACAGCATCGGGTGCTAACCTAACACTGGACGGGTATTTTATGGGTAGCGTTAGTGTTGCCGACCAAACCAAGATTGTTCGTCACTTAAGCATGCCTACTTCTTCTTGGATTGGATCTGATAGACATTTTTTCACTATGGTCATCTCCCATTGATACATTCTGCTGTCAGCCCGAAGACGTGCGCACCACAAATTTCGGCAATATAGATCCGCCGTCACGCCTGAAACACACGCACGACAAGCCAGCAAAACAAATGGTCAACACGCAAGAGATAATGCCTATTAATTTTGCGTAGGTAACGAGGGAAACAGAAAAGGATCCGTTACTACAGATGGTCGAACATTACATTCGCAAAGGATTGCCTGAAAAGAGGAACGTATACAGGCGCACTGGCACGATTTTATGATAGAAACGATCGCTTGTCAATCGGCGGTGGAAATCTTCTTTTCAGCGGAAGGGTGGTAGTGCCCGGAGCACTGCAACAACGCTGTCTTCAACAATTGCATAATGAACACTCAGATATCATCAGAGTAAAGGTCTTAGCTCGCAGTTATTTCTATTGGCCATCCCTAGAGGTAGACATACTTAACTGGGTAAAATCATGTTATGCATTCCAAGGAGCATCGGTCATTAGTCCGGATGCCACCTCCAGCCATGGCGCTGCCGCCTCGTACGTTGCGAATCTAGCAATCCCGGAGCAATTTTAAGACAGGAACCACACCGGCCTTCTAGACTTAGAAGACCGCCCAGTAGGTTCGGTGTTTATAGATGTTGTTTGAAAGAAGAGGAAATGTTGGATGCATTACAAAGCGGGGCACTCAGGTGCGCTCTCCGCGAGAGCGATCTTTCGTCGGCTGACGAGCACGAGTGCCCACCGTCTCGGTACCTATGGAGATCGATCTGCTGAAGTTTGCAGTGGATGGTCAGACGATAGGCCAGGAATGCGGCTAGGCTCAGCTGTGGTGGCATCCGGGCTGCTGACTGATACCGAAGCCTGCGATTGATGATCAGACGATGAGCAAGGAGCGTGACTGGGCTCGGCTGTGGCGTCATCGGTATTGCTGATCGATGCTGGTATTTGCAGTAGAGGTCTGAACGGTAACCCAGAGGTGCAGATTGGTGCCGTATCTAAAAGTGCATTAAGAGGGAAATTTGTATTAACAGGTTTAACAGGATGTTGGTGATGTTGCTGACGGTTGCGACGATCGTGCAACTGATTAACGTGGCTGCGTATAATCCCCTTATAAAACGTCTTAACGGTGTATATAACTGTCCCGATGCGTTTGACAATTGTGCCAGCTACCCAGGTCCACCCATTGCGCGTATATCGTTTAGCGTAGACTGGATCAGATGAACAAAATTGTCTCAGGCGGTTGGTTGTACACACAGCAGTATTTCTTGAGGGCGACGGTTTGGCAGCTCCTTGGAATGCATAACATGATTTTACCCAGTTAAGTATGTCTACCTCTAGGGATGGCCAATAGAAATAACTGCGAGCTAAGACCTTTACTCTGATGATGTCTGAGTGTTCATTATGCAATTGTTGAAGACAGCGTTGTTGCAGTGCTCCGGGCACTACCACCCTTCCGCTGAAAAGAAGATTTCCACCGCCGATTGACAAGCGATCGTTTCTATCATAAAATCGTGCCAGTGCGCCTGTATACGTTCCTCTTTTCAGGCAATCCTTTGCGAATGTAATGTTCGACCATCTGTAGTAACGGATCCTTTTCTGTTTCCCTCGTTACCTACGCAAAATTAATAGGCATTATCTCTTGCGTGTTGACCATTGTTTTGCTGGCTTGTCGTGCGTGTGTTTCAGGCGTGACGGCGGATCTATATTGCCGAAATTTGTGGTGCGCACGTCTTCGGGCTGACAGCAGAATGTATCAATGGGAGATGACCATAGTGAAAAAATGTCTATCAGATCCAATCCAAGAAGAAGTAGGCATGCTTAAGTGACGAACAATCTTGGTTTGGTCGGCAACACTAACGCTACCCATAAAATACCCGTCCAGTGTTAGGTTAGCACCCGATGCTGTGTGAGTAATCATCGGAGAGGGTATTAGTTTAGGACTACCAACGTGCTGCCAAGTTTTCCGGTCGATCATTGTGATGTCCGATGCCGTGTCGAGCTGCAGTTGGATTGGAGTGCCGTTTATCACAACCGGCATGAATTTACGCCGTTGCTGTACATTACGGACGTTTACTGCGATCATTTGCGTTCTTACGTGCTGAGTGAAACGCTTACCCGACGCTCTAGCACCAATCGAACACGACATCGAACATGAAAAATGTATGGGATTTGACATGTTTGTCTTGTTTGTTTGTTTGTGTCTGACAGTGCACCACCATATGATTATATGGATTTGTTCGAGTTGGAAGTCGTGTTCGATTGGTGCCAGAGCGCCGCCTTATTTGGCGTGTGACGGGCTGCTGCTTTGCAATGACCCTCTTTATGACCGATTCGCGAGCACATTTCACATCGGTGTGTGTGGTAAGCACATTCGACGACGGAGGCGTAAGGTTTCACTCATCCAAGAAAATATGTAGCGGCAAAAGGTGTTGATCACGCTTACTGGCTTGCTGGTTAGAAGGGACCCGAAGACGTAGTTGGTTTATATGGCTTCGTATAATCTTATGGTCCTCAGTCATAACACGGTACATTATATTGCCGCATTTCCGCAATATTCTTCCTGGCTTCCATTTCCATCCGTTTTGCGAGTAAATCTTTGCGAAGACTAGATCATTTGGGACGAAATTGCGTCGTTGCTCATCGTAATTGGTTTCTTGCGGCTTAGGCACAGGGCGTATAAACTCTAAACAAGTGCGAATTTGTCGTCCGAACATTACTGTTGCTGGCGCTTCGTTTTGGCACTTGAGGATTTGGCGTGGCGCGATATGTTTGTAAAAACGTGTCAAGTGCATCTTCTATTGCAGTTCCATCGCTCGTGATTTTGGTTATGGCGCGCTTGAATGTATCCACAAAGCGTTCCGCTTGCCCGTTAGACTGAGGGTAGAACGGGGCGGATGTGAGGTGCTCTATGCCGTTACAAATACAAAAAGCCTCAAATTCGGAACTGATGAATTGGCGACCATTATCGCTAACAAGGGTTACTGGCATACCGTATTGCGCAAATATGGTATTAAGGATTCGTATGGTCGCTTTGGAAGTTGTGCTGGCAGTCTTTATTACCTTTGGCCATTTAGAGAAAGCATCGACTACGAGTAAGTAGGAGAAACCGTCGATGGGGCCAGCATAATCGATGTGGATACGTTGCCACGGTGCAGTTATCTCAGGCCATGGTACCGGGCTAGCGTGTGGGGGTGATTTCGCTGCGGATGCACAAGCGTTACAAGATGCTACAAGTTCAGCGATATCAGTGTCTATCTTCGGCCAGTAGACGTAGCTCCGTGCGATCGACTTCATCCTTTGTACACCTGGATGGCCGTGATGTAGTTGACGCAGGCATCGTTGCCGGAGAGCCTTTGGTATGATGACTCTCTCCCCGAATAAGAGACAGCCTCCCATCTCTGATAAAGCTTCCTTCCTAGCGTAGAAGCATGCCAGCTCACCGCTGAACGTACTGTTACGTGGCAGTCTTGTCGTACAAACTGTATGACTTTGCTCATAATGGGATCGGATTTAGTAGCCGTTGCGACATCCGTTGCATTTAATGCAACTGAACTCAATGAGTTAACGACGACTGATCGTATGTCCTCCTCTAGGCCGATGCTAGCAATCACGTAATCCTCCTCTAACTTTTCGTGATTTCGAATCAGTCGCGAAAGGATGTCGGCGTTCCCAAAATTGTCGGTCGATACGTAATTGATGTCGAAATCATGCAGCTGTAAGGTGAGCGCGATTCTCTGCAAGCGATTGGCGGTGTAAACGGGAATGCCTTTCTTGCTGCCGAAAATTCTCAAAAGTGGCTTGTGGTCCGTTTGTAGAGTAAAATGCCGTCCAAATATAAAATTATGGAATTTCGTCACAGCGAAGATAATTGCCAAGCCTTCCCGATCTATCTGGCTGTAGTTTTTCTCTGCCTTTGTTAGTGCACGGGACGCATGCTGCACAACTTTAAAAGTTCCATCGGGGAACTTGTGACCGATTGTTGCGCCTAATCCGACGGATGACGCGTCCGCGGATACAACGATCTCACGCCTTGGATCGTAGTGCGTCAGGAGCAGTTCCGATGAAAGGATACTTTTGAACTGCTCGAAGACTTTTTGGCATTCAGGGGACCACTTAAACGAACTGCCTTCTTTCAGTAGGTTGTCCAACGGGTATCGAAGCTTGCGCATGTTCGGGATGAATCTTCCATAATAGTTAACGGCGCCAAGAAAGGAACGTACACCACTAACGTCGGTTGGCGCTGAAAGATCCTTTATCGCAGCTATTTTGGCTGGGTCTGGACGAATGCCGTGGTTATCGAGGATGTGACCAAGGTAGCGAACTTGGCGTTTGTTGAACGAACATTTCTCCGGGCGGATGGTGAAACCATACTCCTGAATGCGTCTCAGGGTTTCGTTTAGTACGTCGTCGTGTTCCCGTTGTGTTCGTCCACCAACGATAACGTCGTCCATGTAACTCGCGACACGTTCCATTCCAGCAAGCATTTGGTCCATAAGCTGCTGAAATGCGCCTGGTGCTACTTTAATCCCTGGTGGCAGGCGATTATACACGTACAACCCTTTATGCGTGTTTATGGTGAGCAAGCGGCGACTTTGCTCGGCAATAGGGACCTGTAAGAAAGCATCAGATATGTCAATTTGGCTAAAAATTGTCGAGTTACCCAGTTTGGTGTAGATGTCCTGTGGCAGTGGCAGCGGATAGTCATGGGGGTGGAGTGATGCGTTGAGTCCCGTCGAATAGTCTCCGCGTATTCTCAGTTGTCCATTCGACTTGCGTACCACTACAATCGGAGCTGCCCACTCGGAGTGCTGGACTGGAGTTAGACCGACCCGCTAGAAACCAGACTGCAAGCTGGCATTCCACACCGGCTACGAGCAGACGAAGATGTAACGCTACACCGGCCACGAGCGGACAACGGCGACATGCGCAAGTAATGCGACACGCAGACCGATCGTGAGAACGGACCAATGCAGCCAGCAACCAGCGGCCTCGTTAGAACATTAGCTCGTTAGGTTTAGTCAGTCGAAGTCGAAGTCTAGAGTCAGCCAGATATAGATCATAGTTTAGCTTTAGTCAGGAGTAATCCTGTTTGTGTAAAATAAAACTCTTTTTTTATGGCCAACCGGCCTAGATAAAGATTAACTGGCGCCCGAATAGGGACCTCTAGTGAAGTGAAAATCAAGTGACGAGTAGTGATCACGAAAGAGTGTAATCACACCGTGCTTAGAATATCTCCCGATCGCAGATTGCAGCCGTGTGTATGAGCACCTAAGTAGCCGGTAGCAGCCAATAACTCGTTGCCGGAGGAAAGGGACAACGCCGACACACCGAGAAGGAAAAATTCACCGGAGGCCCGAGCAACAGAAACCAACCCCGTCAGAGGAGGCGAAGCAACCAGCCCCGTAAGAAGGGTGAAGCATGAATT
Organism: Anopheles arabiensis; assembly: GCF_016920715.1. Classification (NCBI taxonomy): domain Eukaryota; kingdom Metazoa; phylum Arthropoda; class Insecta; order Diptera; family Culicidae; genus Anopheles; species Anopheles arabiensis. The sequence continues at coordinate 50,958,501 of NC_053518.1, read as the reverse complement.
TATTAATTATCGCGTTTTTCACACTATATGGTGTTCTACAAGCTAGCATAAACATTTTCGACTTAACAAACAACCCATTGACAATTGTTCCGTTAGGACAAGCAAAAATTAGGATCGGATACTTGAGGACGATTCATCCAATTGATCTTACCGAGCTAGAAGAGATAATTTCTCGAGTTTTTGAAAATAGCACAAACAGAACAGGAAAATCCCCATTGCAAAGTTTAATTAATTTGAAGCTCGAAAAACTTAACGCCACAATTTCTAAGATTAGGCCACGTAGACTTCGAACGAAAAGATGGAACAGTATAGGTACCGCCTGGAAGTGGATAGCTGGCAGTCCCGACGCAGAAGATCTAACGATAATCAACACCACCCTGAATTCGCTCATCCTACAAAACAACGAGCAGCTATTAATCAATAATGGTCTCCGCAGAAGATTCCAAGAAACAACCAATATTGCTAATCATGTTATCGACCTTCAGAATAGGATCCAAAGGGAACATCAAACTGAGATACAACAGATCATTAAGATAGCAAACCTAGACGCATTACAAGCCCATATAAAAACACTCCAAGAAGCCATACTAGCCGCTAAGCATGGGATACCGAATAGCGAGCTACTATCAATAGAAGACTTAAACACCGTGGCAGAATTTCTGGCACAAAATGGCATTTACTATACATCAGTTGAAGAAATGTTAACATAAGCCACAGCACAAGTTACCATGAATTCAACACACGTGATATTTATGCTAAAGTTTCCACGTCTATCCTATGAAACTTATGAGTACAACTATATCGACTCTATCATACAAAATGATAAGAGAATCTTAATCAAGCATAACTACATAATCCGGAATCTAACCCATATGTTCGAATTACCGCAGCCCTGTATCGATCAGAGCAGCCACCAGCTTTGCGAAAGTAAAGATCTGGAAGAGCTTTCACGCTGCATACGACAACTCGTACAAGGGGAGCATACAGAATGTATGTACGAAAAGGTGTATTCAACGGGATTAGTTAAACACATTAACAATGCGAATATTCTATTGAATGATGCCACTGCCGAAATTTCATCCAACTGCAGCAATATAAACCACATTCTTAATGGATCATATCTCATACAATTTCACAACTGCAATATCTTTATTAACGGAGAACTCTTTCCCAGCACAGAAGTTTCGCTGGGACCATATATAAACCATATATATCAACCCTTGGCCTCATCGCTAAAGAAGACAGCATCAGAGACGAACCTTCAATTGAACATCTTCGAAACATAACATTGCAGCACAGAGAGAAACTACATACCATCAGCCTGGTTAATAATTCCCTCACATGGAAACTTCATATCTTTGGGTCAATTGGGCTAACGACAATTGTTCTGATAACAATAGCAATTTTATATTTCATTACCAGTATAAGAAGAACGAAAATAAGCCTCAACATTCCAACGAACAACACCAACCGACAGGATGTCCACCACATAGAAACCTTCGTGAAAAAACCCACAACATTCCATGCTCTCGGCAGACTTTGGTTTCTAGCGGGTCGGTCTAACTCCTCCCTTCTTAGATGACTTTGCCCTCAGACTGCAAGCTGGCATTCCACACCGGCCACGAGCAGACGAAGATGTAACGCTACACCGGCCACGAGCGGACAACGGCGACATGCGCAAGTAATGCGACACGCAGACCGATCGTGAGAACGGACCAATGCAGCCAGCAACCAGCGGCCTCGTTAGAACATTAGCTCGTTAGGTTTAGTCAGTCGAAGTCGAAGTCTAGAGTCAGCCAGATATAGATCATAGTTTAGCTTTAGTCAGGAGTAATCCTGTTTGTGTAAAATAAAACTCTTTTTTTATGGCCAACCGGCCTAGATAAAGATTAACTCTGGTGTGATGATATTGAGCCGCTCCAGTCTATCAAGTTCGGCGTCCACTGCATCGCGCATGGCATAAGCTACGGGACGTTTTGCGCAGAAAACTGGACTGCAATTCGGCTTCAGGTGTAGTGTAACCTCAGCTTTCGCACAAAAACCCATCGTTGATTTAAACAGGCCGGGAAATTTTCGAACGATTCCCTCCGGAGTAGTAGCTGTGCTGGTAACATTGTTACACAGCTGGTCTATAGGCACAGACCATAAGGAGAAAGCTTCAGCAAGGTCGATTCCCAGCAAGGCCAATTCTCCTGTTGCCACGAAAATTACAGCTTGCTTCTCCTGCCCGTTGATTCCAACCGTTGCTCGAAATTCTCCATCCATTTCGAGTTTGTCACCAGATGCCGATTTCGCGATTACAGATGATGGGAATAATTGCGGGCTACCGATGCGTTTCCAAAGCCGACGACTAATCACGGTGATGTCCGATGCTGTATCCAGTTGGAGCCGAATTTGTGAACCGTTGACCGAACACGATAAAAAATTCCTCCGATGATGTAGGCTGTTCACATTCACGGTGACACTTTGCATATTGGCTCGTTTACGAAAAGTCTTCTTTCGATGGGGCTGCTTCTTGGTACGTTGCTGCTTACAGAAACCTTCGCGATGGCCGACCGATCCGCATAGTGTGCATGTGTGCGTCTTGTAAGTGCACTCGCGAGTCCAATGCAGGGATCCACATAACCAGCATGGTCGACTAGATTTACCTGTACGCTGCGTACAGTTCACTGTGGTCACGTTCAATCATCGCACTATCTTGACGCAAACTCGTCATACGCTGACACTCTGCAGAAAGTTGGTCAAGGGTTACATCCTGGTTCTCCTCGATGTGATGTAAAAGACGTGTACGAAACTCGATGTCTTCTTCGCCCTTTATACCGCAAACGAACACTAAACACTTTAACTGCTCTTCCGTTAGCCTTCCCAGCTCAAAATCGACGATGCCACGATTGACCCGGCACGCGAAAGTGATAAAATCCTCGGTGCGAAGTTTGGTTAGCTTCAAACACTTGTATCGTCGATGAAGCAAGGATTCTTTCGTGCCAAATAAGCTGGTCAATTAAGCAACTGTTTCCTGCAAACCGTAATCACGCGGATGCTTTGGCAGTATGTAGCTGGTGTAACGGTCGTGTTCAGAGGTTCCCAACTTTCTCATCAATAAACGCACTTTTGCCTCGTCTTTCAAGCGTGCAGCGTCTTTAAGGAAAAGATCCTCGTATCTCGTGTACCATGCAGCGAAAGTTGAACCGTTTTCTTCGTCATACCTGAATTCTTTAATGTGACCGCATAAGGAATCGAGTATTTGCTCATGGGGCGTTTGTTCGATAGGCGCTTTCGTTTGCTGCATTAATTGCAACAAAATTTGCTGCTGTTGCGATATCTGCTGTTGCATTAGTTTCAAAATTTGTGCCTTTGCAGAATTATCACTTTCCGGAACATTCTGTACTGACGATGCAGAAAATGGTGGGACCGTACCATTTTGCTGTACAAACTGGGTCAGTGGCATTTGGGGACGTTGACCTGTATCTTGCCAACCTTGCGATGATCGACGTTCATCTTCTTCTTGGCTCATCCTGCGGCGTTTCCTTGTCGGTGGAATAGCTTTACACTACGCGAAATTCACTTCCGATAAAAAATCGTCACAAACTTTAAAAATCCTCGTCGCCAACTGTTGTGATTCTTACACTTTATTTAAGACTTAATAGGAAACACGTTAAATAACACATAAGACGATACGCGAATACTGGTGTGTGGGTGTGCAACCGTCCGTTGCCCTTGAGCGCTCGGTATCAACTCTCCTGCGGCTCCGGTCCTTGTTCGCCAATACGGGAACACTCAGGCACTCAACACGAAGGTGCTTCAATAGTCGACAGGCGAATGTTGACGTCAAGCAGCTGGCGCTGCTGAGGCTGCGTTCCCACAACACTTAGCCTGTGTGCGTCCCACACGAATGCCTGTGCCGGAAAAACTCTGTAGTTGGCGATCCGCTTTAGCGTTGACAGTTAATACTCGCTCCGGCAAAGGACCCTCGATCATCGCGCTATCCCTCTTCAGATTCTCTAAACGATGACACTCGGTGGACAGCTGCTGAAGGGTTGTGCAGGTTCGATCCGCAATACGAGCCAGGAGTCGCGTTCTCAGATCAGCTTCGTCCTCGTTCCTCAGGCCCCACACAAACTAACAAGCATTTAAAATCTTCTTCGCTGAGCTTGCCAAGCTCGAAATCCACTGGAGATTTGTTGATGCGACATGCGTAGACCAAGAGATCCTCAGTCCGCTTCTTGGTCATCTTAAGGCATTTAAAACGCTTGCTGAGCAGTGTCTCCTGGTTGTCGAAAAGCGCTGATAGCTTCTCTACCGTTTCATCGAATGAAAAATCGGACGGACGACGGGGCACGATAAAAGATAAAAAACGATCGTGCTCGGCTGTACCCAGTTTCCGCAACATCAGTCGAACTTTAGCAGGGTCATCGATTCTTGCTGCGTCGTTCTGAAACAAGTCCGCATACCTCGAATACCATTGTTTAAATGTGATTCCTGCATCTTTCTCGTACCGGAATTTTGTAATATTACGAGAAAGGGAATCAATTATTTGCTCGGGATGAAAACTGGGCGGCGCGGCGCTTTGGCTTAGTAGCCGCTGATGCATAAACTCGTTGATGAATTGTTGTTGCTGGGCCATTTGTTGCTGAAGTAGATTCAGCATTTGCATAATCGTCGCATTATCGGTGCTAGTTGTCATGGCTGGTGAGGCGCCAAACTGCGATGGCGGCTGGATGTACGCCGGGCTTGACCCGACAGTCCCTCTCGTTGGGCTTGGAAAGCCGCGTCCTGAGCAGCGAAAACACCTTGTACGTTGGGATGAACCGCTGAACCAGCTCCGTTGATCCGATTTAGAGACAATCGACGTGATTCGGCATTCACGAATGTATCACCAATGTTCATATCACTAGTCTCCATCCTCCGACGTTTTCGACGTGGTGAACCGATTTTATAAAACACGCGCACAATACGAACACGATAATACGGAATCAAATAATTAAAACACAAATGTTCCTAACGCACGTAACACGTTAAAATTCGTTAAAATAATAAAAAATGTTTTTTGCTCGTCGCCACTTTTGTGTTCTATTATAATATAATATTTACCGGTCTCGTAGTACAGTCGTCAACTCGTACGACTTAACAACATGCCCGTCATGGGTTCAATCCCCAAATAGACCGCGCCGCCATACGTTGGACTGACTATCCTGCTATGGGGGGGAATCAATTAGTCACTGAAAGCCAAGCCCACAAGTGGGTACAGGCAGGCATTGACCGGGAACGGTTGTTGAGCCAAAGAAGAAGAAGATATTATAATATTTATTCCTATTAAGTGTATTACATGTATACGCGGGAGGATAGTGAGCTGTTGCTCCGAACGCGTCGTGGACCCGAATGCCCCCTAATCTCTTCTAATCTCTCTTTCTCGACCTCTCCCTACGTTCGCTCTCGTCCGATCGGTACTGAGAGATCGATCTCCATCGGTACTGAGACGGTGGGCACTCGTGCTCGTCAGCCGACGAGAGATCGCTCTCGCGGAGAGCGCACCTGAGTGCCCCGCTTTGTAATGCATCCAACACTGAGTATGTTGCTTTGTCTAAAGCATCGCAGAAAGCTATTTGGTTGCAGCGATTGTTAGAAGATTTAGATGAAAACGTCTCGATCACAATCAATGAGGACAATCAATCTTGCTTAAAATTGATAGAATCAGATAAATTTGTTAATAAGACAAAGCATATATCCTATAACAAATTTTACAAAAAGGATCTCATTTTCAATCTCTCACTATAGAGCGTTACTTTTTCACTCCATAGTGAGACGATGTTGGTTAGTGAGTTGATGTTAGGTACGGATAGCTTGGATGATTTTTTTACCGTGTTGGTTTTCTCGGACATTTTACACCGATATAGCGATTCATCGATGTAGGCGTGTGACGTAAAACGACAACCATGTTTACCTCAAATAAACAAACGAATAATAATATGTTGTGTTTATGAAGTGATATAAATAGTTTAAAGATTAAATACGCACAAGTAAGCTTAAAATTTATTGCAGCAGCTTCCATGGTATGTTAGTACGGGGGCAGCCAGTGGATCACGCACCGCTGCCAGACTGATATCGTCATTGGCCGCATGGTGTACTTTTGATGTCTGGATTTTTGCAGGATGACACCAAAATATCCAGGACCCTACAGGAAGCAGTTTCATTTGGAATGCTCAACATCTGCGTCACCTATTTTCCCTTATATTGTCGGAGGGAATGTCCCAGAATCCTCTTTTATTGTAGGACGCAAACGTCGTTCTGAAGACTTTTACCGGCGAAATCAGATCCGGTGCACCGTACACACTCCGAGCAGAATCGGCTGCTGCGAGCTGTCAAGCGCCTCAAAGTGCTGCGACTCATTGATCAGCACCTGAGCGAAATAGCGCCACAGAAGACGCTGACGATGTTTCCGAATTTGCCGCAGGTATCTGACTTTATGCAGATAGGACCAGTACTGCTACAATGCGCCTTATCTGTTGCCGAAATATTTTCCCTGATGGACGCGGAGCACTCTTATGCTATTGGTGTGCTGGACAACATATTAGTATACGTGGACCGTTTGAACAACGAATAATAAATTACGATGTAATTATCGCAGCAGCGGATAGTTAAAATTAACAGAACAGACCAGCCGAGAGAAGACAAATGGACATAACTTTTTCTTTGATGGACCTGGTAGCACCGGGAACCCGTTTCTGTTCGAAACTATTATTGCGTACACGGGATGCCAATCAAAAATTGTAATCGCAGTAGCTCCAAATGGAATTGCTGCTCTGCTACTGGCAGGGGGACGTACGCTTCACTCTTCATTCAAGCTATCGCTATACCTGGACGCTAACAGTTCCTGTAACATCCATGACAGTGCTGACTATAAGCACTGGCTGAATTGATGCAAAAGGCATCACTGATCTTATGGAACGAGACATCCATGAGCAGCTGCTATGCTCTAGAACAGGGGTCTATAAACTAATAATAGGCTCTCGATGGCCGCATGCGGCCCATGGGCCTTAGTTTGGAGACCAATGCTCTAGAGGCTCGCGCCCTCGATCACGCCCTGCAGGACGTTATGGGAAATCGCCGAACGTTCGGTGATAAGGTGGTGCTGGTATGTGGCGACTTTCGACAGATATTGCCAATCGTTTCGCTAGGTACCAACGTTCAGGTCCTGCAGCAGTGCATCCTGCGGAGCATGCTGGGAGGCAAATTTAGGGCATTGTGTTTGCGGGAAAACATGCGTGTGCCGACAGCCCAGACTGTTCAAGATGCTGAAGAGCGGAAAGAGTTCGTAGAATACGACATTCCCGGGATTCGATAAGGCGTATGCCAAGATACCATGGGATTTGATGTTACCTGGAATATATGACCCGACAGATCAAATTTATCGCAAACAGTGTGTATTTTGATAAAAAAAATTATTCCAACCGGTAAACCATTCACAATTCAATTTGTAGTACATTAAATAAAGAAAATTATCAAATCCTATACACTGCAAAGTTTGTTATAAATAATATAAGCACACAAAAAATTCTTTTACAAAGGATTCAAAAACAAAATGATTATTTGAAGTGCAATTCTTATATCGTTGATAAGACGTATATGTATGTCCCAATAAACGTTGCGTAGCCCTGTAACCGGGCCATTTTAACTAGTTGATACAAAATATAATTTTGTGAAAGATCTACAAAGAGTGGGAACCATGAAGTATGTAAGTTATGAGTCGGAGGAAAGATGAACTTGCGTGCTCTTTGTCTAAATCAAATCTGCTTTATTCTACAATTATCCGTCGCTAAACTTATTCCTTACAACTACCTAGGCATCCTGATTTAACTATTACTACCAAACTATCATTATTATTAATACAGTGGTGTTCGTAACGCAATATTGTATTGGTATTCGTAATTTGTATACTGTCCGTCTGAAAGTATGATAGCTGTTTTACTTACTTAAGTCTATAGCGCGAATTAGAATTGAGCAGCTTAGAAAATTAGGCGGATTAAATTAACAAAACGACTGTGTTGAGGAGGAGTTTAGAAACTGGCAACACGGTGATGACACTGAAGTGTATTTTGTTAGTAGGGAGCTGTGTCATATTTGACAACTGAATGATGCATTGAATAAAAACTCTCTCTTCCTGTTCAACTCACATGGTATTCGGACGTGTCTCCTCATTTTTGTGTTCTCCGAAAATACTCAACAGTTATTTCGTTACCGTATTGTGTGATTTGATATATATCTGGATAAAAACTATGAAATCTTTTATTTTATATATTTTCACATGCATTTCTCGATATCCAAGAGGCGCATGTGCAATTTGAATGAAATCAATATTGTGTTTTACTTGATTTTTAACCTCCTGAGAAGCAAAATCATTAACATTGTTGTTTGACATTGTTAAGCATTGTTAATTTGACTAATTTTTTCGTAAATAATCAAAGCAGATACATAAATGCACTTAATAAGCAAGCAATCTTTTCTATTTGCGATATTTTGTGTGCGGAGACCAGTGGTTAACGGTTCTAAAATGACGTAAGGTCCCTCCACTATGGCGACCCGTAAAATGCCCTTTTCCACCACCTGATTTTTTTAAACCACCGTGCTAGATTCCACCAAAGTGGTTAGAAAGGAGGTGTCGTCATACAGAACATTTGGCCATCAAGGCTTTAGAAAAAGCACAAAACCAGGATCGACGGCAGTTGTCAAAAACGACGAATGTTGCTGCTTTACGGGTATTATAAATGAATTGTTTTCGTTTAATAAATATTTGTATAGCACAACAAACTTGTATTTTGCATGCACACTTTATAAATCGGCATTTTCAACGTGATATTGCGGCTGCTGCCTGTAAACAAATATCGACGGCTGTTGTCAAACTGAATCTCAAAATGGCAACATGCCAAACGCTAAGAAGACACCTCCTCTATATTCCACCTTGGATTCCTCTACCTGTTATTTTGAGATCCATTTTGAGATTTTAACCAAGGTGCATGTCATATACGTCTGACAGCTGTCAATCAAAAGAAACTGCTAGTTGGGTAGCAAATAGCTGTCAGTGAGAATAAACGGCACTCTCCCAAGCTAGTGAAAAAGTCACTTTTCGGCTGTGTTTTCGATTGATATTTCATGCACGATTTGACAAACGAAATAGTGTACGAGATTCAGACTTTTTTCGGCACATACCCAAACGAGTGAAAAAGTCACTTTTCGGCTGTTTTTTCGATTGATATTTCGTGCACGATTTGACAAACGAAACAGTGTACGAGATTCAGACTTTTTTCGGCACATAACCACAACAGCGTGCAATGGCATATTTGCTATCTTCATTTCACGTCTAGCGTTAGACATTTTGAGGTTAAATAGTTTTTAAATTGTTGGTATTTATAAGAATGATACGATACGAAAGAACACAACTGATTTAAATGCAAACTAAACATAGTAGTCAAAAAGAAATACACATAACCTGCTTCAACGCTTGGCTTGGAGAGCGAAATGTTACGAATGGAAGAACCACACATACAATCATATATTGCTTGTCAAATTATGAGAGTGTATGAGTTATCGTCCGAAAATTTCCGCTTGGGCTGTGTCTGAACTGCGAAGGAAACACATGTCTCTTTCTTCCACGAGTTATCAAATTCGACGAGTGTCAAATTCTGAGAACCCTGGAACGTTAGCGCTACGCACCCGCTGCGCAAAGCGACGGAAGGCGTTATGGCGTTCTGAGAATTTTATCATGCCTTCCTTTTCTCTCCAACGGCAAATTTGTCGAGCACCTCGTCGAGCTGCCCGCCCCTGGCTCCGCCTCATACCCCTCGCCTGAGCGCGCTGTCGAAGGTTTGGATGTGTTGGTGCGTCAGACGGCCAATCGCTGTCAGCCGTCGTCCGTGCTTTTTCCCTCCATAGCGCCATCTCTTTCACGCGTGTGGACAACGCTCATGAGTTGCTGTGGCGCTTAAAAACCGTTTACACACATTGCGGCGATGAAGTTGCATTTTCACAAATCAAACCAAAAAAGCGCAATGAGTTTAATCGATGCAATGTAAAAATGATTACGGAATCGCTAGCGCACGATGGAGGGTTTGCTGTGCAACGCGCAGAACCATAATTCGCTCTAACACGTTTCTAACACTAAGCTTTTGCTTTCGTCTGTTGTGGATTACATAGATATGCTAAGCATCCTGCGCAGGTGTGTATGCAAAACTGTCGCCAAATGTAATTTCTTCCGGAATGTTTTGATCCATCGGTCAAGGAAAGGAAGGTGTTCATGAAAGGCGGAAAGACGAATTGAGGCCCCTGAGGAGGGGGTACTGACACACAGCTGTTGGAAGATTGAACAGTATACTTAAATGGCCAGCGAATGGGGGGGAGGGGGTTGCCATGGGACTCCTACGATCATCGGTCACAGGCCCTAAAATTGTAGTAGCCATGGGGGGAGGAGAGGTGCAAATGGTTCTCCAGCCACGGAGCCCTAAAGACCATCTTTCCGGGGGCCCTTGTCGAATAATCTTTCCACTTTTAGACATACGGCATACTACAGGCTAGAGATCTTCGGCGACCGCCTAGTCCGCCTATCGTTAGGTCCGCCGCTTCATGGCCCAGTTTTTTTTATCGTGGAGGTGCCTCCTTCCCTCTGCCTGCAGCGTATGCATCGAGCAGGAGACAGTGTGGCAGAATGCAAGTTACCCACTGGATAGGAGCGGTCGCGCGGCAACGCCATCATTCCGCACATCTGCATGCCCGTCGTGGGTTCTAACCGCGTATGAACCGTCCGCCGTAGCAAGAGGTGACTATCCGGCTACGTGGTACTCAAGTCCTGAAAAGACCGGCATGATCGCGTAGGCCATTACGCCAATAATAATAATAATAAGAAGAAGAAGAACTTAGCATAGCAGTCCACACTCGGGGATGGTTTTTGTTTTGACTTTGGTGCTGCCGGGTCTACCGCTGTGGCGCGGCAAATGCACGGAATGCACTCGACCAAAACATGAACCTACCGATCCGAACCCATTCCAAGGCATTGCCGGTCGATCCGCGTCATGATAACTACTCCAAACCAACAAGCCACCAGATTCTGGACGGACAGGTGCAGCACCATACGCGCACCGTAATAAACAAATCCAGAATCCTCTTTTGTATGAATTCAATTCAAGTTTTGTTTCCACTTGCGTCCGCTAGCTTAATTAGAAATAAATGTGCAATATATCACACGCACGTTTGCTTAGATCGCGTGTCTTTTTAATACCCCCAACAGCAGAGCCGATCGCAAAGATGCCAATGCCAATGGTTGTGTTGTCTCCCAGGTAGCGAGATCGAAAATGCATGGACTTTGTAGCCGCAGCGGATGAAAATGTACGCATCAGAATGAAATAGTTTTGGTGTTTCCAAACGCACGCACACACACACACACACAAACACACAAACAAGCGCGCGCAAACTCACACACAAACACGCACACGCAAACTCACACACACACACACACACACACACACACACACACACACACACACACACACACACACACACACACACACACACACACACACACACACACACACACACACACACACACACACACACACACACACTCACACACACACACACACACACACACACACACACACAGCATGAAAGCGCGCACGCCAGCACGCACGCACACACACACGTACGCGCGCCCGCGAGCATGAAAGCGCGCACGCCAGCACGCACCCCCGAAGTCGCGCAAGCACGCATTACCCCCCCCACCACGCATGATCGATTACGGCTACCTTATCGGTAGAACGGTTGGTTCAGCTTTCTTGTAGCATCCTCATCCTTAGCGCCGGGCGGGGAGGGGGATCGCGACATGATAGAGTGAACGGCCACTTTCCCCGCGCTGTGTGTGTGTGTGTGACGAGACCCAAAAACTCGAGACAGATTTCGGCACATAAAAAAAAAAATTATAGCCACTATACATTGTGCTACATGATGCTTAGAAGGTCGTTGAAGCATCAAACATGTTCAAATTAAAAAATATTAGATTAGTGTTAGACGTTCTCCTACGCTTGTTTTAAATACAGCGTAGCGTAGCAGATTTTGGCCCGATCCCCGCGCTGGACTTCAGCGATTCCTGCGCTGGATCGAGCAAGTTTAGCGCCATCTGTTGGCGAAATGGACGAACTATTTATGGCGACGGAGCAAAAAAAAACGGTCAAAAAATTTAAAAATATTGGCGCCCATTTTCTCGTCCGCTTCTTCTCCCTCCCTCACCCTGCCCTGCCTTACTTGCGCTTCAGCCCGTGCCCTCCGCCGCCAGCTGATTGGCTGTTGCGGTGTATGCGTTGATACTCATATGTGCATTGCGGTTGTGTATTGTTATTGGTGGGTGTTAGCATTTATTAATTTGTGTGTGACCTTGAGACGCTGTGGGAGAAGCTGGATTGGGATTCAAAGTGTTATCGGTGTAGTGATGGTTTATTTTATTTCGTGCCGCTGCTGATGAGACCATTCGATGCCCCTGCCAGTTAAGGGTGAAGTAGCCTATTTAAAACAAGCGTAGGAGAACCTCTAACACTAATCTAATATTTTTTTAATTTGAACATGTTGGATGCTTCAACGACCTTCTAAGCATCATGTAGCACAATGTATAGTGGCTATAATTTTTTTTTTATGTGCCGAAATCTGTCTCGAGTTTTTGGGTCTCGTCACACACACACACACAGCGCGGGGAAAGTGGCCGTTCACTCTATCATGTCGCGATCCCCCTCCCCGCCCGGCGCTAAGGATGAGGATGCTACAAGAAAGCTGAACCAACCGTTCTACCGATAAGGTAGCCGTAATCGATCATGCGTGGTGGGGGCGGGAGGTCTAGTGGGGGGGGGTAATGCGTGCTTGCGCGACTTCGGGGGTGCGTGCTGGCGTGCGCGCTTTCATGCTCGCGGGCGCGCGTACGTGCGTGTGTGTGTGCGTGCGTGCTGGCGTGCGCGCTTTCATGCATGTGCTGTGTGTGTGTGTGTGTGTGTGTGTGTGTGTGTGTGTGTGTGTGTGTGTGTGTGTGTGTGTGTGTGTGTGTGTGTGTGAGTTTGCGTGTTTGTGTGTGAGTTTGCGCGCGCTTGTTTGTGTGTGTGTGTGTGTGTGTGTGTGCGTGCGTTTGGAAACACCAAAACTATTTCATTCTGATGCGTACATTTTCATCCGCTGCGGCTACAAAGTCCATGCATTTTCGATCTCGCTACCTGGGAGACAACACAACCATTGGCATTGGCATCTTTGCGATCGGCTCTGCTGTTGGGGGTATTAAAAAGACACGCGATCTAAGCAAACGTGCGTGTGATATATTGCACATTTATTTCTAATTAAGCTAGCGGACGCAAGTGGAAACAAAACTTGAATTGAATTCATACAAAAGAGGATTCTGGATTTGTTTATTACGGTGCGCGTATGGTGCTGCACCTGTCCGTCCAGAATCTGGTGGCTTGTTGGTTTGGAGTAGTTATCATGACGCGGATTGACCGGCAATGCCTTGGAATGGGTTCGGATCGGTAGGTTCATGTTTTGGTCGAGTGCATTCCGTGCATTTGCCGCGCCACAGCGGTAGACCCGGCAGCACCAAAGTCAAAACAAAAACCATCCCCGAGTGTGGACTGCTATGCTAAGTTCTTCTTCTTATTATTATTATTATTATTGGCGTAATGGCCTACGCGATCATGCCGGTCTTTTCAGGACTTGAGTACCACGTAGCCGGATAGTCACCTCTTGCTACGGCGGACGGTTCATACGCGGTTAGAACCCACGACGGGCATGCAGATGTGCGGACCGATGATCGTAGGAGTCCCATGGCAACCCCCTCCCCCCCATCCGCTGGCAATTTAAGTATACTGTTCAATCTTCCAACAGCTGTGTGTCAGTACCCCCTCCTCAGGGGCCTCAATTCGTCTTTCCGCCTTTCATGAACACCTTCCTTTCTTTGACCGATGGATCAAAACATTCCGGAAGAAATTACATTTGGCGACAGTTTTGCATACACACATGCGCAGGATGCTTAGCATATCTATGTAATCCACAACAGACGAAAGCAAAAGCTTAGTGTTAGAAACGTGTTAGAGCGAATTATGGTTCTGCGCGTTGCACAGCAAACCCTCCATCGTGCGCTAGCGATTCCGTAATCATTTTTACATTGCATCGATTAAACTCATTGCGCTTTTTTGGTTTGATTTGTGAAAATGCAACTTCATCGCCGCAATGTGTGTAAACGGTTTTTTAAGCGCCACAGCAACTCATGAGCGTTGTCCACACGCGAGAAAGAGATGGCGCTATGGAGGGAAAAAGCACGGACGACGGCTGACAGCGATTGGCCGTCTGACGCACCAACACATCCAAACCTTCGACAGCGCGCTCAGGCGAGGGGTATGAGGCGGAGCCAGGGGCGGGCAGCTCGACGAGGTGCTCGACAAATTTGCCGTTGGAGAGAAAAGGAAGGCATGATAAAATTCTCAGAACGCCATAACGCCTTCCGTCGCTTTGCGCAGCGGGCGAGTTACACGGTTCTCGACTTACGCGGATTCGGAGATACGCGTTTTCTAAATTTGACAGATTAAATGTCAAATCAATACAATTTGCTTCAAGATCGGTATAAATTGCATTTTTGCTAACAAATTGAAACCGCTTAAAAGCCAGAAATATTAGAATTTTCTGCACGAATCATAACAAATAAATGATAAAGTGTATAAAAGTACTACATTAAATAAAAAACTCGGAGTAATCAATACAATTTTAGTCAAAAAATGTGAAATTCGACTTACGCGGATAATCGAGTTACGCGGATTCGTTGGGAACGCAGAAACCGCGTAACTCCCCCGGTACCAAAATCCATGCGACTTTTCGCTAACGGATTCCCAACCAGCATTATCGCGCGATTTTTATGTGTATCTATCATTTGTCTCATTCTAACATTCACAAAATTTTTCATTCTGCCTCGCTCTTCTGGGTGTTGGTCTGTATTTGCTTGCGACTTGGCTGTGTCGCATCAACGATTCGCATGTTTCATTTAGCTCATCCCTTTCCATCGTTGGAGAGAAACTCTTGCGTCGCTTTTCTGGGACTTGTCCAAATTCGCTTGCTACACCAATCGTTCACGCAAGCGTTCTCCTCTCGCCCGCTCTTTGTATCATTGTACAGGTACTCCCCGATATACGCTATCAATGCGTACCGGAGGCAATAGCGTATCTCGAATATTCAATAGCGAAAGTCGAATTTCGAGGTTTTCAGTCAAATTATAACTAATATCCGTATAACTTTGCATGAAGTGGTAGGTTTTAGCCACTAAATTAGTTATTTGATCTAATTTCAACTGAATTTTTCAATTTTATACCATTTGAAATGGTTTTTAATATTCAACCAAAAGGGAATTTATTTTGCATTTGACATTCGATTTCTAAAATTAGTACTACTTGTTCAAAGAACCGTCAAATTTAGAAAAAAGCGTATAGCGAAATCGTGTATATCGAGTATGGCGTATATCGGGGAATACCTGTATAGCCACACGAAGAAGGCGCTGCTTCGCGTTCACATGAAAATGTGGTAGTGTGAAATCAAGTATGCAAGCGGTAGGACGCGTCGGTGTGTGTCCGTTTTTTCTCTCGTGAAACCAGTACGGAAAAACTTTTTGGTAAGTACAGTTTTTAATAAAGGGTTATATTAATCTTTATCAAACTGAATTGTATTGATAATTGTGATATAAAATCAATTTCATTTTTTTTTTAAAGAAATCGTAACACACGCACGAACGGAAGTGAGCACGGACCACAACAGAAGCAATATTCAATTGGTTGGTAAGTATTGTGCTTGACGTTAAATTGAACAGCTGTTGGCAAAATAGTTAATATTTCCTTCTATCCCTAGGAGTGCCGAAAACAGAACAGGAGAGGAAAGAAGGCAGAAACGATCCGATCCTCCAACGTGCTAGCGCCTGGTAGCGGAGAAGCGGCAGGAAGGTAGAGACGAACATCCAGCTCGCTAGTGCAGCACGTGGGAGCAGCAAGAGGGAAGCAAGCAGGAAAGTACACACCATTCGACGAAGGCAAAGCTGGAGGAAAGGAAGAACGAGGAGAGAAGGCAGGCAAGACGGGTACGTGTGTTTCCCGCACCGGTTTTAGGCAGTGTGAATTGTGTGAGTATGTAAATATGTATGTGCGAGTAAGAAGGTAAAATAAAGAGCGTAAGCATGTGCAGAATGGACAAAAGAGAGTAAGAGTCTTTGTAGGGAGAATGGAGAGAATGAAAGAAATTGAACAATAATGTAGTATACAGAAACTAGATGTATGATACACGCTGTCGCACCGTTGCAGAGACGTGCTCTTTAGTGCTGCTAATGAGCACGATTTGAGAACGTTTTGAGCCCGTTTTTTCTCATACAAAATTTTAAAATGTCGCGCGATAATGTCGGTTGGGTTGATTAAATGGCGCCCGATTAGACGATCCGATAGAAGCACTTTTCAGGCTTAACGGATTGAGCGAGATACACCGTCGCGGCGACACGATACATGTTGCATACATGTGTACTACATTTTAAGAGCCCCCCTCGCTTCCTTTCGGATTGCAATGAGTTCATACACACTTAAAACTTCGTTTAACATATTTTATATTCGTTTTTTTTTCACTTTCTTTTCTGAAGTACATTCTTTCATACACACATCCTCCCCCAGGTATTTTTCGAAGATTTTTCGAAGAAACTAAAAAAAAACTAACGCACACAACTAGATCCGCGAGAGAATCGGCAAAGAAAAAAAAACACATACACACACACACCTCCTCCTCCCCTTAGTGTTTTTCGCAAAGTGATCCCGTAGAACGTGAACGCAAAAACACACACACACAAAGCACGCAGGCAAGCACACACACACCCCACTCCTCCCCCCTCCCCCTCGTGTTTTCGCAAGGTGATTCCGTAGGAGATCGCGAAACAGCAAAAAACACGCACACAGCCACGCACGCATGCAAGCACACATACATACACACATACACAGCCACGCACGCATGCAAGCACACATACACATACACATACACCTACCCCTTCCCCTCTCTTGGTGTTTTTCGCAAGGTGATCCCGTAGGATCTCGTTATGCGAAGCGGCAAAAACACACACAGCCACGCACGCAGGCATGCACACACATACACACACATAGACGCGCGCGCGCACGCACGCACGAACGCACGAGGGAGCTTAAAGGTTCTATACGTTGCCGGTCTCCCCCTCCCGTGTTCTCGTTCTCCGACAAGGCTGATGTGTGCACGTTTGTGCGTGTACCTTTGCCGTCCCTCCTCTCCTTCCTCATCCGTTGACCGTTCGTTGTAAGCTGGAGGATGAGTTCAGCGCTGTTGAAGAAATGAAAGTTAAGAATAAGATTACTCACTCTTTTTTCGTATGCTTTGTGTGTTATCATAACTTACCTTATTGCAAACAAAATCCGGAATGAAGCTCCTCGTTTAGGATATTCCGCATTCGATCACATCCTCGGCGATGCTCGACGCCATCAGTGGATAAAAGCCGAAAAAAAAACAAAGAAAAGCATCAGTCACCATCAGCATCATCTTACTCTCACACTTTTACACCGGTTGATGATTCTTACCTTTTCAATTTCACCAAAACAAACAGCGATGGAACCAAATCCAGCAACAAAATCACACACGATTTCTGGAGCAAACCGACACATCCTCCCCCTCCAATTGTTTGCCACAGACTGACGTGTGTGTGAGCAGCAATGTTCTTGAAGCGGTGAGCAACGGTAAAGCACATACAAGAAGAAGCGAGACGGCTATACGAGTAGCGAATTACGCCGCCGCACAGACAGCGCGCGTCATAATTTTATGCGCGAAAATCTTAAAATTTAAGTTATTCATGACAAATTGTATCGACATTTTCATACTCTGACGAACTTTTACGAAAGATATGTAAAAACTTAATGTAGTGCAATTAAATTTAGTGCAATATCATTAGCAGAACATAACATTTTGATATTTGTTTGTAAATTCAGATCCTAGGAGCTACTACTTTTTTGAACAATAAGTGTAGAAACACAAATTTTGTATGAGTCCAGAACAGCAACAGGGAAGATGTCGTACCCTGAGTGTGGAGATGTGTGTGTGTGTATGTGGTGAACGTTGCCGTGACAAGCGTGCTTTAGGATACAACGCGTGTAGGAGGGGGTAAAATCGCTTGGCTCATTGAAAATACAGGCAAAGTTGGCGCGAAGAAAACGCAACACTGCGGATTGTATGGAAAATGTTGCGCGTTCAATCCGATTGCCATGCGATTGTCCTGGGGGTCGGGAACAGACTGTATGTCTATTTGGACGGTAACCGTCCAATAGACAGGCAGGAAATGACCCCGCTGCGCAAATTCGAGCAGTTTCCTGCGCGGGAAATGTACCAAAGCCTGCGCTGGCTGTTGAAGTTTACAATTGATTTAAGTATACTATGAGATACTGGTGTACAATTGATCATAGTACGATATGAAATAGTGTTAACAGAATGTAGTTAATAAAATGTTCATTCCTCTTTCAACCATCAACCAGTAAAGGTGTTTTAGCTCTGTTAATATGGCCCATTAATATGTTATGGGCCCAGTATAACCCAGTATAACCCAGGATAACCCAATTCAAGCCTAGAAGATTCTTTAAGCCTTTCGAATAAATCCTCACGATGGGAGATGAAGAGAAGTTCCTCAAGATCAAGCCTTTCGACGGAACGGGTTTCAATAATTGGAAGTTCAGGATATTGGCGTTCCTGGAACAGTTGGAAATCGCGCACTGTGTCGAGAAGGAACCGGAGGAGGAAGACTTGTGGGAAATCGTGCATGAGGATACAGCGGCTGTAAAGAAGGAGAAGGAGGAGCAGAAGGCGTTCCGAAAGAAACAGGACAACAAGTGTCGTTCGGTCCTGATCGGAGCTGTCGCCGATAGTCATCTGGAATACATAAAGGACAAGAGGAGTCCGAAGGAAATTTGGGATGGACTGAATGAAGTTTTCGAACGGAAGAGCTTGACCAACCGGTTCATGCTTAAGCGAAAACTTCTGGAGATGAAGCATGACGAATCTTCAAGTCTGGAATTGCACTTCCTTTGTTTCGATAAACTGATTCGAGAGCTCAAGTCGACCGGTGCGAAAATGGACGAGGATGACATTGTGTGTCACCTAATGCTGACCATGCCGGTTTCATACGAGTCTGTGAACACAGCGATGGAAGCAGTATCAGAGAAACTGACCCTGGAATTTGTGAAAAGCAAGTATTTGGATGTCGAATCGAAACGGAGAGGAAAAAGTTCGAGCATTCAAAATTCAGAAGAAGTTGCTTTTGCTGGAAAGACCAGAGGAAAATTTCGTCTGAAGTGCTTCAGCTATGGTGGATTCGGGCACAAGAGAACTGATTGTCCAAAAAACGAACATCGTGAAGAGCATGCAGAAAATTTTGAAAAAAGAAAACCTATGAAGGCCAATGCTGCTACGACATCTGTATTAGTGATGAGATCAGAGTCGACGTTGAATGAAAAATTGCAACGGTGGTATCTGGATAGTGGAGCTCATATAATCATCATATAATGAATCGAAAAGAACTATTCAAAAACCTGGAAATGCTAGATGAGCCCGTCTGCACAGCAACTGCGAAGAAAGGCGTCAACCTGGTTGCTAAACAACGCGGAGAGATCAACATTTACACGTTTGTTGATGGTAAAAAATTTAAATCCGCATGGAAAACGTTCTTTTTCCGTTTGTAAGTCGTGAAGGAAAGCGGACTACGCGTCCGTTAGAGTTAGTGCATAGCGACGTCTGTGGTCCCATTTCACCTTCGACGTGGGACGGTATGCGGTATTTCATCACTTTCACGGACGACTTCAGTCATCAGACAGTTGTTTATCTGATGAAGTCGAAGGATGAAGCTGTTGATTATTTGGAGATGTACGAAGCTATTGCTACTGCACATTTCCAAACCAAGATGTGTCGTTTTCGCTGTGATAATGGAGGCGAGTATAGCTGCAAGAAAATGAAATCTTTCTGTCGGCAACGTGGCATCAGGCTCGAGATGACGGTTTCGTATACACCGGAGCAAAATGGATTGAGTTAACGGATGAATAGAACCATTGTCGAAAAAGTACGTGCAATGTTGGCTGGAAGTAACGTATCGGAAAATTTGTGGGGTGAAGCGGTATATGCGGCAGTGTATCTAATCAACCGCAGCCCGACTGTTGCCCTGGATGGAAATCGCACACCTTTTGAAGTCTGGAATGCAAGGAAGCCAAATGTAAGTAGCCTTCGCATTTTTGGTTCAGAATGTTTCGTTCATATCCCCAAGCAAAAACGCAAGAAGCTGGATGTGAAATCCGAGAAGGCGATTTTTGTTGGCTACGCTCCAAATGGGTATCACGTTTGGAACGGAAAGAAGGTGTTCGTTGCAAGAGATATTGTTTTCAACGAATGCATAAACAGAGACGTTTCATCTAATAACATGAAAATTGAAAAAGATGAACAAGTTGTACTTTATGAACGAGTCCAACCACCAGAATTAGTTCAGGCAGTTAACTGTAACAACGGTGTACAATCAGAACACAACGACGATGTGGAAGCTACTTCGGATGTAGATCTGGATAGTACGTTGGTTGACGAAACTGCTGAAGGTATTTGCGAAGAAAACGGTGTACGCCGAAGTGCTAGAAATCGTGTACCTCCTGACTGACACAAGGACTACAATATTTCAGCGTTTGCGTTGAGTGCTGAAGAGTATGTAGACAGCATTCCAAGTGATATAGACGAATTGAAAAAGCGAGATGATTGGTCACTTTGGGAGAAAGCAATCGAGGCCGAATTGGAATCGCTGAAGAAGAATCAAACGTGGACCCTTACAGAACTGCCTGCTGGTCGACGCCCTGTCGGCAATAAAAAGGTGTTCACTATCAAGCGTGATGGTGAAGGAAAAATTGACCGGTACAAAGCTCGACTTGTTGCAAAGGGGTTGCAGATGCAGATGCAGATGAAAGGATTAGATTATTCGAAAACATATTCTCCTGTGGCGAAGATGACGACCTTGAGAATATTGTTGGCCCTGGACAATCAGCGAAATCTACATGTTCATCAAATGGATGTGAAGACTGCGTTCCTGAATGGCGGCCTGACCGAAGAAATTTATATGAGGCAACCGTCTGGCTTTGAGGCGGGAAATGGACTGGTCTGCAAACTGAACAAAGCCATTTATGGATTGAAACAAGCGTCTCGGAGTTGGAATTTGCGATTCCATACGTTCATCACTAGCATTAGTTTTGAACGAAGTGGACATGATCAGTGTCTTTACTACTGGTCAAAAGGAGAGGTAATCATTTATCTAGTTATACATGTAGATGACATACTGATTGTTGGAAACTCGATAACGGCAATAAAATGTCTGAAGGAAAAGCTATCCAAAGAATTTGAAATGAAGGACCTAGCTGAAGTGCGGTGTTTTTTGGGATTAAACATCAATCGAAATAGAACAACTGGAGATATGACGATCGACCAGAAGCAATACGTGAAGAAAATCTTACAGCGATTTGGGATGGCCGATTTTAAACCTTCTGGAATTCCCATGGATCCACATTTAAAGCTGCTTAAGTGTGAAGATCCAACATATTTCACGAAGAAGCCGTATAAGGAATTGATTGGATGCTTAATGTATCTAATGGTAACATCGAGACCAGATAGCTGCGCAGCGGTATGTTATTTTGCTAGTTTTCAGTGTTGTGCTACTAAAGAACATTGGACACATCTGAAGCGCATTTTGAGGTATCTTCAAGCTACCGTCGATTACAGTTTGGTGTTTCGGAAGTCAACAGATCAGGAAATACTTTCTGTATATGCTGATGCAGATTGGGGAAATGATCCAAATGACCGGCGATCTGTTTCAGGATACGTGTTGAAACTGCAAGATGCATCTATTTCGTGGGCTACAAGAAAACAAACGTCTGTAGCACTATCGACTACTGAGGCAGAATTGATGGCTCTTTGTCAAGCTAGCTGTGAAGCTGTATGGGTGGTAAACCTTTTGAAAACGCTCAATGTTACTGTTCCTTTACCAATGACTATGTATGAAGATAACCAACCATGCATTGCTATATGTGAAGAGCCAAGGAAACATAGAAGAATGAAACATATTGATATACAAAATTTCTTCCTCGGAGACCTTATTCAACAGAAACAGATCAAACTTCAATATCAGCCAACTGAAGAACAAATAGCTGACATGATGACGAAAGGTCTTCCTGCACCAAGATTTGGCAAACTACGAACGATGCTAGGATTGATCAATTGAGGCGGGATGTTGAAGTTTACAATTGATTTAAGTATACTATGAGATACTGGTGTACAAATGATCATAGTACGCTATGAAATAGTGTTAACAGAATGTAGTTAATAAAATGTTCATTTCTCTTTCAACCATCAACCAGTAAAGGTGTTTTAGCTCTGTTAATACTGGCCAGCGCAGATTTTGGCTGGTCTCCCGCGCGGGACTTCAGCGATTCCTGCGCAGGCCTGCGCTGGGTTAGCGCCATCTGTTGGCGAAATGGACGAACTATTAATGGCGGCGGAGCAAAAAAACGGTCAAAAAATTTAAAATTATTGGCGCCCATTTTTGCAGATTGGGGAAATGATCCAAATGACCGGCGATCTGTTTCAGGATACGTGTTGAAACTGCAAGATGCAACTATTTCATGGGCTACAAGAAAACAAACGTCTGTAGCACTATCGACTACTGAGGCAGAATTGATGGCTCTTTGTCAAGCTAGCTGTGAAGCTGTATGGGTGGTAAACCTTTTGAAAACGCTCAATGTTACTGTTCCTTTACCAATGACTATGTATGAAGATAACCAACCATGCATTGCTATATGTGAAGAGCCAAGGAAACATAGAAGAATGAAACATATTGATATACAAAATTTCTTCCTCGGAGACCTTATTCAACAGAAACAGATCAAACTTCAATATCAGCCAACTGAAGAACAAATAGCTGACATGATGACGAAAGGTCTTCCTGCACCAAGATTTGGCAAACTACGAACGATGCTAGGATTGATCAATTGAGGCGGGATGTTGAAGTTTACAATTGATTTAAGTATACTATGAGATACTGGTGTACAAATGATCATAGTACGCTATGAAATAGTGTTAACAGAATGTAGTTAATAAAATGTTCATTTCTCTTTCAACCATCAACCAGTAAAGGTGTTTTAGCTCTGTTAATACTTACCAGCGCAGATTTTGGCTGGTCTCCCGCGCTGGACTTCAGCGATTCCTGCGCAGGCCTGCGCCATCTGTTGGCGAAATGGACGAACTATTAATGGCGGCGGAGCAAAAAAAACGGTCAAAAAATTTAAAATTATTGGCGCCCATTTTTTCGTCCGCTTCTTCTTCCTCCCTCGCCCTGCCTTGTCTTACTTGTGCTTCTGCCCGTGCCTTCCGCCGCCAGCTGATTGGTTGTTGCGGTGTATGCGTTGAATCGTATATGTGCATTGCGGTTGTGTGTTGTTATTGGTGGGTGTTAGCATTAATTTGTGTGTGACCTTGAGACGCTGTGGGAGAAGCTGGATTGGAATTCAAATTGTTATCGGTGTATTGATGGTTTATTTTATTTCGTGCCGATGCTGATGAGACCATTCGATGCCCGTGGCAATCGAGGGTGAAGAAGCCTATTTAAAACAAGCGTAGGAGAACGTCTAACACTAATCTAATATTTTTTTAATTTGAACTTGTTTGATGCTTCAACGACCTTTTTTTTGCCGAAATCTGTCTCGAGTTTTCGGGTCTCGACACACACACACAGCGCGGGGAAAGTGACCGTTTATTCTATCATGTCGCGATTCCCCACCCCGTCCGGCGCTAGGGATGAGGATGCGCTACATGATAGCTGAACCAGCCTTTCTTCCGATAAGGTAGCCGTACTCGCTCGTGCGGGAGGGTTGGTGGAGTTTGTGTGCTCCGCACAGTTTGTGTGCTCCGCACAGTTATTGTGTGCTCCGCACAGTTTGTTTGCTCCGCACAGTTATTGTGTGCTCCGCACAGTTTGTGTGCTCCGCACAGTTATTGTGTGCTCCGCACAGTTTGTGTGCTACGCACAGTTATTGTGTGCTCCGCACAGGTGCATACAATAATTGTACACAAACTGTGCGGAGCACAGAAACTGTGCAAGTGAATAAATTGAGGTTTTCGTTGTTATTTTTGCAATCTGAAGTGTTAATATGTTGATATTTATACTTAAAACATCATTTATTTCTAAAGTAAGATTAAATCGAATAAGTTTCATCAAAATGAAACTTACAGGGTTTACCAAGTCACTTTGCGATGTGAGCTGCACAATTCATCTCACTTGTGACGTATTTCTATTCTGACGTGCTACTTCATTTGGCCCGAAATAATTTTCTATTTCACCACATTCATTTTTATCCATTATATGAAGTCTTTTCACAGGGGATGTTAGCTGGAGCCGTCCGCGATGTTTACATTTTAAAAAAATAATACATTTTTGGGCTTTTAGTGCTGATTTGTGATACAACTATGTTGTTTAACAAAGAATAGAAGTTTATCTTTGCTCCGCTGTAGCATTCTAGCCGAAATATGGGCTATTCATTGAGTTATTAGCAGATTTGACTGAGCAGGTTCAACTGCTAATATCTCAACGAATAATCCATTTTTCGGCTAGAATGCTACAGCGCCCAAGTACCACAAATCCACTAAACGACCACTAAACGGCTTCTAAACGACTCAAGTTCTCTACCTAAACGGAATATAGAAAGACTTCGTTTAGCAGACGGCAAACGACTCATGCATTCTAAAAATAGCAAAAAAGCTGGTGGCGCTCTCTGTTGATGGGATATACCCCAACCAGTTGACCTTCATCGTTTGAAGGAGAGCTTTCTCATTTCCTCTGTACTGTTGTATGGTTTTGCATTGAAGTTATGCATCGCTAGAACTAGAACGGCGATACGATTGTTTAAATACCAAACTCCAATGAACACCACCAGCATTGAAGCAAGTGAGATTTGAGTAATGGTCGTTGGTGTTGATACCCGTGACCACACGACCATTCATATAGATTTTTGCTCAGAAAGTTAGAAGGCTATATAGGTCATGTTAAATTGAAACTTGTCGAAACACATTGCAAGAAAAGGATAGCAATATAATGATGAGTTGTAATACGCCATCTATTGATCAAACCAATGAAACTGTGGAGCTTTCATTTTTTTTATGGATATTCAATTTTCCAGTCGTTTAAGCTTAATCTGTGGCGCTTGGGCGGAGCAAAGATAAACTTCTTTTCTTTGTTAAACAACATAGTTGTATCACAAATCAGCACCAAAAGCCCAAAAAAATATTTTTGAAAAAAAATGTAAACATCGCGGACGGCTCCAGCTAACATCCCCTGTGAAAAGACTTCAAATAATGGATGAAAATGAATGCGGCGGAATAGAAAATTATTTCGGGCCAAATGAAGTAGCACGTCAGAATAGAAATACGTCTCAAGTAAGTGAATTGTGCAGCTCACATCGCAAAGTGACTTGGTAAACCCTGTAAATGACTTTCATTAGACATTCAAAATCTGAAATACGCTCGTGTCGTCCAGCGGAGCACACAAACTGTGCAAACTGTGTGGTAGCTGTGCGGAGCACAAAAAGTGTGCAAAGCACACTAATTATGCGATAGCACAGTAACTGTGCGATAACACAGTAACTGTGCGGTCGCACAGTAGCTGTGTGCGTGCACAAAAACTGTGCAGGAACACAGCTACTGTGCGACCACACATTAAGTGTTCTACCACGCACACACAGCACAGTAGACTGTGCGTGGTACCACAGCACCACACAGTGAAAAGTGGTACTCGACTCATCACTAGTCCCAACGGGTGCATAGTGCGTTGAAAAAACCAATGCCCTATCATTTTGTCCAATACTGTATTAGGGTAAATGTACCTATAGTGGTGCTAGTACCAATAGTGGTGCTATTGCTCTAAAATGCGGTTCATAGGGCAAATTAAAAGTAATTAAGTTATTTAAGTTAGTGTGAAATGTTCTTTAGCCTTTTACAAAGGGTTTAAAAGTTAAATGGGACTATTCCGTTACTTAGTGACCGAAAAATCTATTATTTTGTGAAATGTGGATTTTCCAAAATCCTTAGGATTTCATAACTATACTCATTTTTCTGTTCTAAACGACCACATAACCACGCAATTACTAGTTTTTCAACATAACTGTTATGTAATGTTTATTGTTTTACTAAAATTATTTGCCTTTTGACCATATTTATGCATTTTTAAGTGTTTTTTACCATAGTGCCATTATAGGTACACAAAACAGGCATGTTCCTATAGTGGTTATACTTATAAAATCAATAAAAAAAAGGTCGTTTTAGATTGTTTCGGGGAAATTTTTGACATTTCGTACTGTTTTCACTAAAATAAGCAACAGAAATGAGTTTTTTGTAGGTAATTTTAAAAAAACAGGCTAAAATTCGCTTATCTGGCTGAATGAAAAATTGACTTCAAATTAAGCACATTCTTCCGGATGTAGGTTGACGACAGGTTACAGATGCAGTACTTTAGTGAATAGTTTCATCAATCAAATTTATACATTTTTTTACGATCAAATTACGCAAGAAACCAATATTATGGCAGTAATCCTTGCTATTCATACGAAAACAGCTTTGAAACTAAGTTTCATTGATATTATACACCGTTTTTGATGCATATTTGTTTACCACCACTATAGGAACACAATACGACGACTATAGGAACCATACCACCATTATAGGTACAACGAAGCAGTCATAAAAATATGTATTTTTTCGTAAATTTAATGTATTTCAGGGTAAAAATGGTTGTGATTGCGAAGATAAAACATATTCCATTTGCTATGTGTTAAAATATTCAGAAATTGTCCTTCCTGACACTTTAAATCCATTAAAACACATCGGTACCACTACAAATTGCACCACTATTGGTACATTTACCCTATAATCATATTTTGTAGTTTCTTTATAAAGATAATCATTATTTGATATGATTTTAGACATTTAACATCTGAAATAAAATTGAATGCGTCGATGCGGCAATATCAAATTATTTTGATTTTGCCACATCGCCGCATGTGGCAGATTTGCAAGTGCTGTCATTAACGCCATGCTTTTGTACTTGCAAAATCACTTGCGGCGAGGTTCTGATCGTTCCCTAAGGTCGCCAGGATTCAAACTTTGTTTATATTTTTTTAATTGGTTTATTTAATTTTTCTACCACATGTTTTCGATTAAATACATTGTAAAATATATTTTGGACTCTGCGAGTTTATATTTAACATTAAGACATAGATTGACGTGTGTTATTTCTTGAATTTATTGTATAGTTCATTGTGTTTTTCACATGTTAGAAGGAAAACAAATAATAAACTATTTGTTTTTCCTGTTCTAATATTTTTTCCTCATTATATGCGAGCCACATGGGCAATTTAAGTCATATTAGATCTCTTACTCACATAATTTTACATTTCGTGCCTAAAAAAATTAACAAAACTTTTGTTAATACAGGTGTCCCCCGAGTTACGGCTAGTAATGGGTAAAGTTGGGAAGAATCCGGAGTCGACTCTGATCCGACTCCGATGAAATCGGAAATGACTCCGGAAGGTAGATTCGCCCTGCATCATCCGAAGTCGTTCGGAATCGTCCGGAATCGCCCGGAGTCGTTCAGTGTCGCTTTGAGTCGGAGTCCTAACAAGGAAATCTTTACTATTTGCTATGCTTTGTATGCGGAAACCATTGGTTAACGGTTTAAAAATGACGTAAAGTCCTTCAACTATGGCGACCCCCCAAAGGCCCTGAGGGTGGTGGCAACGCTTTTTCGCATGCGATTTTATCGGATGGCCTGTCAAATTTTTATATGGGATTTGACAGATAACGTCGGACGACGAAATCGCACGTCCGACGTTATCTGTCAAATCCCATATAAAGCTCGTCCGATAAAATCGCATCCGATGAGCGTTGCTACGAGCCTTATCAAGAACTGTGTAGGAACAGTCGTTGGCCCTTATCCACCATCTGATATTTTGAATCCACCTTGATTTTAACCCTGTTACTGGCAACCAAAAAACATTATATTCCAGGCAACCGGGCTACCCAGATAGCCAGCAACTTTGTAATCTATAAGTTTTGAATGCGTTATCCAATATCGATGCACTATTGTGTTTAAAATTGAATAAACTTATGCAGAGTCTATAACTGTGCATAGATTGGTTCAATTTTATATCTTATTTATGTAAAAGCTTGTCAAAGTAAACAGGGATTTTTTTCCAATACAAAACGTAAAATCATTTCTTTCAGTGCTTTACAAAATTTTGACATGAAAATGGCTCTAAAGAACTACTATATTACACGACTAACACAAATTTTTCAGGATTTTTCCACATATAATGAAAAAGATAAAGGAGTTTCAATTTTAATAAAAAAACCACGTCACCCCATGTCATGGGATTGTTCCACCACGAACCGTAAAAGTGTCTAGCGGTCATAAGAATTGCAAAACCCTGTAAATAAATAAAACGTACGGCTACAATGAAACATGAAAAATGGTAAAATGAGTTTAAGTAGGTACTATAAGCCTACATTAATCGTTCCAGAAAAATATACCCATTGCTAATGGAGACTATGATTGAAGATTAAAAAATATAGATCGAAAGCGAAAATGGATAGCTTAGAGCCGTTCATTAAACATGTTTCTGATACAATTGATGATAAATCGTATCGACAAATTGTCACATGAGAAACAACCCGCTATGCAATAGACAGCTATTTGCGAGAGAGCGCGAGGGCTCGCACGCCATACAAGTTCACCGCCCCAGAGCCCTCGCATTTAAGAGCTTGCGAGCCTTGGTAGTTTTTTCACCTCTAGTTTTAGCAGTTATAATTATAGCACCCCAAGAGAAGGTATGCCAGTGCAAATTGTAGCATACTAAACTCCTAAATTTTGTCATTTTATTTTAAAAAATCCACAAAAATTTAATTAGTGACCTTTTCGACAAATACTACCGCAAAAAAAAATCTTTGAATAAAAATCAAAGATTATTTGAAATACCATAAGATTTCGAGCAGATGATATCATTCGCAACCCTCGCAATGTTTGACGGGAATCGAATTTGTACCATACTTATTTGATGCAACAACAGTTTGGGCCACATGTGGAAGCCAACATTAATACACCAACCTTTTTAAAAACCTGGGACAATTCGTCATCATAATCATCACTAATCAAGACATCTAAATACAGCTATTATCCGCAGTAAGCGATACTTCAAATATGCGAATTTGCAGTGCGTGATTTCTCTAAATTTAACAGTTCCATGTGCTTTTTGAAAAAATTTGAATACATCAGAAAGTCCATTATCCGGGCAGCTCTGGACCTGGCGGATGCGGATGTTAATATCAAATTATTACAAAAATTATTTAAAAAAAAACTTAATTTACTAAAAATTCACCTTAAACCAATCGATAAATCACTGATCGAAATTTTTTTGAATCAATAAAAATAGATTTAACAATTGTCTTTTATCAAAAATGAAGTTAAAAAATATCTCTGGACTCTAGATAGTTGCAAAACAAATGTTTTTGCTAACCCGGTCATGGGGCCCTTTCCGTTTTAAGTTTGTAGCCAGAAATTTCAGCCTGTCAGCGTTTCCATTCTATAGCAGTTTTTGAGCAGCTATCTAAGTCGGTATATTATACAGGTGGGCTTATCCCAAGGAAGGCTATGAATTTAGTAGGCTGATTTTTATCGCTTCGGTTTCTGAATGAAGATTTCATGTGTTTTTTGTATTCGTCAAGCCTCCAGAAAGCTTGTTTGAGCCGTTCCGTCAAAAAGTGATGTTAATTTTTTCTTTTAAAAACATGCTATGAGACCACCTGAACTATTGCATTCTATATTGCATCACCTGATCTCTTTAATGCACCATGGTATAAATGTAAACATCACCTTGATGTTTTGCCACTTTTCAAGCAGGTACGCGAAACTAATTCTAGCTTTGAGGCTAGTATAATCTAGACTGAAGGCTAGTTTTGTGTGTGATTTTGTATGGAGTGTTTACATGATTTCAGCCTGTAACTGCCAAAGTCCATACAAAAAGCTGACTTTAATCGTGAAGGGCCCCCATTACAGAAAATGTTCGCCACGATCAAGGTGTTCTAAAATGACAAGGTGAAATTGTTCAGAGTAAAATGACATTTCTCGACTTGACATAACTGTTCCGGGGGCTCCGGTATAAAAATCGGGGAGGGCTGGTGCGGGGTAATGAAATTTGTAAGCAGAGAGTGACAGATGTCTCCCACAATGTCGCCCAGCAAAAGCGATAGAAATCAACCTTTTAAATACATTATCCTTGCACCAAACTAACAGTTTTTTGGTTTTGTTCGATGCAACTGGATTTTTAGTACAGGAAATTGGTGGTGTTTTCGGTCCCAATTGACATTTTCGAGTTCTAAAATCGGGATTTTGAGCTAATTCCTTTAAACTGGCACCTTAAACTTCCCTTAAACTGTACCAGTTTAAGGGACTTTTAGAACAAGCCGTTTAAAATTGACCAAAGTGGGTATAGGGACTAGGTGGGCTTATAGGTTTGGCGGGAAGGCCATATTGGACGAACGAATCCCTCCTGTCCCTCCTGTCGGATTCGACTGTGATACGTAGTTTTTCACCTACACTACTACACATCATCCAAAATAGCCATTGGAATTCACACGCATACATCAACAAATGATCGAATCCCCTCCTGTCATTTCGTTTTCATTTTTCTACAGTACGGCTGTCAATTTGTTCGGGATAAGCCCACCTGTATAATAAACCCACTTTGAAAATCGACTGTGAAACGTATTTTTCGATGCTTTCTTCTCTTTCCGTTGGGAAATTACGTTTCCATTTCTTGTTACTGGTCGTATGTGTCGTGATTTTCGCTCATTTTTACAACTTTATTTTTCTCGCTTGCACTTGCCAATCCTTCGTCTACGCCAAGGATAATATATTTATGTTTATTTATGATAATATATATATATATATATATATATATATATATATATATATATATATATATATATATATATATATATATATATATATATATATTTATTTATTTATGTTTATATGTCATTTATAACACCTTGGTCTACGCAATTAATCACAAGACTGAGCTCACTCCTGCTGTCAGATTCTGCATGCCGCGCTTTTTTGTTTTCGCTCGCTTCTCTCTCGGTCTCTTTCCTTTTGTTTGGTCTCTCTCTCTCTCTCTCTCTCTCTCTCTCAGTCATTCGCCTTATTTGAAATTTCTATGCGCTGCCCGTTAGGTAATACAGTTTCCTCTCGTCTCCTATTTTTTGACCTTTCCGCGATGCTTGGTTATTTAATTCCTGCTATACGCCTCTCAACTCCTACAGTATAGTTATTTTATACAAAAAACCATCGAATTTTCACCAATTGACGCCGTACAAAAAGTACCTTCTTTTTTCGCCAGATATTAAAGCAAATTAATCTAAAACAAATTGGACCCCATCATCATTCAATGAAATAAGGTCATTCGCACGCACAAACGAAATTTTGACTCTTTTTACACGGTTTATCTCACACAAATCCACATATTTTGGTATCTCGAGCAACATTCGAGCAGATCATGGTTAAAAATTTAGAACAAATGTCACTTGGGGTATCTAGGTTATTTAGTATTCGACTTACGCGAAAATCCTAGTTACGCAAATTTCTCCGGAACACATTATTCGCGTAACTCGGGGATAGACTGAATGTTATGCTCTTTTTGAATTCCACTTATGGTCAAAAAGCATGTTCCATCGAATTAGTGAAAAAGATACCTGCTTTAGAACAAAAAAATAATAATTCAAAACTCTGCGTCGATATTTTTTTATCTCAAATCAGTAGTATAAATTCTTTTTCCATACCCGGTATACGCGAAAACTCGAGACACGCTATTGCGCTCGCCCAAGCGGAAATTTTCGGAAGATAACTCATACACGCTCATAATTTGACAAGCAATATATGATTGTATGTGTGGTTCTTCCATTCGTAACATTTCGCTCTCCAAGCCAAGCGTTGAAGCAGGTTATGTGTATTTCTTTTTGTGTATGACGTTTAGTTTGCATCAGTTGTGTTCTTTCGTATCGTATCATTCCAACAATTTAAAAACTATTTAACCTCAAAATGTGTAACGCTAGACGTGAAATGAAGATAGCAAATATGCCATTGCACGCTGTTGTGGTTATGTGCCGAAAAAAGTCTGAATCTCGTACACTGTTTCGTTTGTCAAATCGTGCACGAAATATCAATCGAAAAAACAGCCGAAAAGTGACATTTTCACTCGTTTGGGTATGTGCCGAAAAAAGTCTGAATCTCGTACACTATTTCGTTTGTCAAATCGTGCACGAAATATCAATCGAAAACACAGCCGAAAAGTGACTTTTTCACTCGCTTGGGCGGTCAGGTGCAAGGTAGATTAAAAATATCAGGTGGTGGATAAGGGCCTTTGTGGGGTCGCCATAGTTGAGGGACTGTACGTCATTTTAAAATCGTTAACTAATGGTTTCCGCACACAAAGCATAGCAAATAGAAAAGAGCTCTTTGTTACTACATGCATTTTAGTGTGTCTATTGATTTTATCGAAAAAATTATAAATATTAACAAAATATTTGATGATTTGTTTATGCACGAAATTTAAAATCATGTGAGTAAGAGTTCTAATCTCACGTAAATTTTCCATGCGGCTCGTAGATATAGTGGATTTAATGTGAAAACTGAACAAATATTGAATTCTTAGGTTTTATCCTCAAAAATGTCGAAAATACAATGATTTATAGAATAAATTCACGTAATAACACAAAATAATACACTTAAATGTAGGTTTTAATGTTAAATACGAACTCTCAACGCCCAAAATATATTTTTAAAGAATATTTATTCGAAAAAAGGGGTTTTAAATTATATGAACCAATTAAATAAATGTAGACAAAGTTTGAATCCTGGGGACCTTACGTCAAGTGACGAATTATCAAAATGCTCTAGATTCCACCACCTGATAGTTTTAAATCCACCTTGGTCCCGTGCGATAGCGTAACGGGTAATGTCTGTATTCCACTTCTTTAAAAGTTTAAAAGTTTAAGTTAGACCTCTTTACACATTGAATGAATTGAAAACTAAACCTGTTTACAACTCATCCATCCATTTGTAAAATGTGTGCATTTTGCATTTTGAAAACATTAAGTAGAGATTTCCACAGTTCCAATCATGTATGAAGTACAATGGAGCGCCGGATACAGGAACCTTTTATCCGGCTGTCCGTTTATCCGTGCTGTTGAGAAATGACAGTTCAATACAATGGTGACATTGCGTTATGAAGAGGATATTTGAAAAATCGCCTAATAGAGCATATTGCCTGATATGTCCGAACTACTCGGACTATAGCACACAGGTTCTAGTTTTAAGATATGAACATATTTGGAAGTCAACTAAAGAATGAGTGAGTGATGTGCTATCGAGCTGCTTATATACCGCATGGTTGCTATGTGTTACCATTGCATTTACGTTTTCCATTATCTTTGTGGTAACTGGGATCCAACATTGCCATAACAGAAGAAAAGATAATTCAAGGCAAATTTCAAATATGCTTACGGGAAAAACCATAAAGTTATTAATTTTTATCTGGATTATTTTATCAAAAAATAAGAAAAATTTCAAAAAATAATCAAGAATTGGTGATAAAATATATAATTTGACTCATTATCCGTGTTATTCGGATATCCGGGCGATGTCAAGTCCCGAGAAG
The DNA here is from genome assembly GCF_016920715.1 of Anopheles arabiensis. NCBI lineage: Eukaryota > Metazoa > Arthropoda > Insecta > Diptera > Culicidae > Anopheles > Anopheles arabiensis. The sequence goes on along the minus strand of NC_053518.1, from coordinate 50,924,632 downwards.
CCCGGATAAATGGCGCTCCATTGTACAGGTATTCCCCGATATACGCCATACTCGATACACGCGATTTTGCTATACGCTACGTTTTAAATTTGACTGTTATTTGAGAAAATTGACTTGAAAATTGAATTGAAAAATGACACATTGAATGTTAAATTCAAAATAAATTCTCTTTTGGTCGAATTAAAAAAAAAAAACATTTCAAAAGGTACAAACTTATAATCTTCAGTTAAAATCAGATAACATAACTAATTTAGTGGCTAAACCTACAGCTGAAATCCTCGAAATTCGGCTTACACTAATATTCGAGAAACGCTATTGCTTCCGTTCCGCATTTACAGCGTATATCGGGGAATAAATGTATTTTAAATACAATCCTTTGAATATAATGAAATGTAATATAACAAAATGTTTTTAGTTTTCATTTGGTTTGAATGTATATACTTAAACTATCTCAATATTAATATCAAATGTCTAAAAGAATATTCATTTTGTTTCACAGAGAAGTTCGTTGCTTTAATTGAGTTTTCTTGAACACGCAGCACGGCCTGACAATGAGCACTGACAATGATTGAGGGAGCACGATGCATACTCAACAAGAACCGCTCGATAAATTGCAGTAACGGTTGTATTGCGTCTGCGCAATTTCAACGTATATCCCGTTTTCCAGTCGGCATGATGGTGACAGAGAAAGGACAGAATAGCATCACCGTCGCATAAAATAAAGGAAACTGTTCGAGGCATAACGCGTGTCGTTCAAAGTATTCCGTATTTTTGCTTTGCCATCATCCTGGCATTGCAGATATCCTTTGGTGCATTTCAAGTTCAAGTTTTGGCTATAGGAAGTGGCTGGTGAATCGATATTGTACTTTTTATTAGGTTTAGGTGTATCTATTATTTTAACTAAGCATAGGTGCAGTGTCTGGACAAAATGCGTTATTGCTTTCAACTTAACTAATAAATGTCTCCGAGTAATTTGTTAGTAAAGAAAACCTGTACCGAATCCCTTGTAAATTAAAGATGTGCATTATCATCATTTGAGCTAAAGTAATTGTATTTTCTTTTCTTTTGTTAGTGGCGGTGTCTACGGAACAAATGTCTAAATCGAGTGAATTTTTATTCTTGCCCTTCTTTACTTAAGGAAGGGAATTGTTTTTGTATGTTGTTATACTTACTGGACATAGCAAGTGTGAATGAAAGACGTTCATAGTACATAATAATTATTTGGCTCAAATCAGTTCATCGTGTTGTACCCACAGAATTATTGCAAAAAGAAACTTATTGCAAAAAGAGTCTAGTATATTTGGAATCTGCCAAATAAATGTACAAAATTTGCATTTTTGCCACAACGCAGCTATTCTCCTAAACAACAGCCTCGATTTTGAATAAGTAAGTAACACTATATTTCACGCGAATCTTAAGGAGTAAATAACAATGATTGCTAGCACAAAAACAGTACCACATACAAAAAAAAATCTTTAAATTTGCATTCAAGAGGCATTCAAAACTGATTTTAGAATAAGGTAAATGGCAATGGCTTACGGGTGGCATGTTTAATGTTATTGAAAAACAAAAGCATTTATCATAAAATCAAGTAAAACCGTAAGCTGTACATAATTTTATGACGAAGTTTTTTTTAAATAAATTTGTTTCATGACATTTGACATTTTATGCATGATTCGCTGTATTTTGTCGCGTTGAACTATGCCGTTTGAAAAATGATGATGTCATTTTATTACTGAAAATTTTAATCTTTGTTTTTTTTTATTAGATCAGTTAATATGAAATTCAATTGTACCAAAAACGTGATAGTGCTAATCAAGTACGCAAAGAATAATAATTTTACAGAATAATAATAAAACATTGCTTCTTCTATTGCATTAACGTAAGTCTGGAAGAAACTACTTAAATTACTTTTATATACAAATAACTTATTTTATTGATTGTTTGTTACATAGAAGATAAATGACTAAACTATTAAAGCAGATATGTGTATGGTTTTATATGATTTTTGTTACAGAAAAAACACCGGAAGCGTAATACAAAATCTAATGAAGGATGGAAATCGTACCAGAAGGAAACAATTTCGTGATCGTTAAAGAATGTGAACTACCAGCAATGATGGAAGAGCTGGAAAAATATTTTCCTCACTCTTTAAAAGTGTGTTACCTTTTAGAAACAACTAGAAGTTAATTTAATAAAATCATTAATTATTTTTATTTGAAATTGCAGTTCCATCAAACTATTAAGACGTACCTGAATGATAGAGTGTGGCGATTTCAATTTTACAGAGCAAAGACATGGCCACAAGATCCTGTTTGTTTGCATTTTCCAGGTTGTACATATACGGTAAGTATTATAGCGTATAAGTTGGTGAATGTGTTATAAAGACAATCATATATTAACAATATATTATTTTTTTCCAAGCCGGATAACAGAACGAATGAAAGTGTAGGTATTTTTTGCCCACCAGACAAACTAGAGCGAATGGAATTGATTAAAGACGAAGACGTTCTGTTTGAATGGCATAGTCCACTATACATGAACTTTACACATGTAGGTATTATGTTTAAGATGGAAGAAATTTTCCGAGAAAAAGTAAATGGAAGACTAGAGGGTCACATTTACGGCGACATTTACGTACACGAATGTCCCGATGAGTTGAACTTAGTGCTAGAACCATTAGCAGCGAATGAAGTGATCATGAAACCGCTGTGCATCGACGACGTAAAGGATATACACGATTTATATCCGGCAGGTGATATCGAAAGTTTAGAGTTATTTGAAAAGCTAGTCACCCAGCTTCCAGGCTTCGGTGTATTTAATCAATCGGATAATGAACTAGCTGCATGGAGTTTGCAGTCATATTATGGTGGAATGTTCTCCATGCAAACAAAACCAAAATTTAGAAGAAAAGGGTATGTGTAACATATAACAGGGGTTTGATTCAAATAATGCAATGCCTAGCCTACAAGGTGAATTATTTCAAATTATTTGTGGGAAAATTGCAAACCTCCATAGCAAGCAAGCATATACGGTATACGCTCGGCAATCCGCACCTTTTTAATCCGCCTACTCGATAATCCGCACTTCGATAACCAAAATCAAGTGAAGAACAGTGTTCGGTCCAAAGTAGTGATTATTGATTAAAAAGCTAAATACCTATTTTTAAACTATAAGTTTTCTTTGGAAACTAAAATATTGTATGAAATGTAATAATCAACTCATGAACCGAGACAAAAATCTGAAGTTTTTAAAAAAGCACATCAATACGTCATTCGATAATCCGCACTTAATCAAGTGCGGATTACCGAGAATATACTGTATGAGAATCGATAAATCGCTTAGTAGAATGGTTCTATGAAATGAAAGCGTTGCAAAAATGTAATTTTTTTTTAAGAACAACATGAAGTTTTATGTTTTACAAGTTTCGAAACACACATATTGGACTATGAAAAGTTTTATGCGTTTTTTGTTTGTTGCCAAAATGAAAGATTTTCTTTGACATTTTTTATTACATTACAACTTAACTAACGGCATTTGTCGTCTCGCAACTGCTGGATTTTACAACAGATGGAACTCAATACCCCATTATTCGGATCATTTCCATTGTTTGTTTTTTTATTCAGGAGAAACAGTCCGAAACTCCGATTGGTTCTAATCGATGGGTGCTGAGTTACTTTATGTATCTCTGGAAGTACATGATATTATTGTTAGAATGAATCATGTTTTAAGAGCCACCGGGAGCGCTCATTGTCTTCCAAAACAAAATACCACATTTAAACGGTGAAACATACTTCTGCCACACACTAGTCACCGTAAAACTTTCACTAAAATACGATGGCTTTTTGTAGCCGTTTTCTTAATATTCAGCCTTATTCTATTCTGAACTCGATTCGATTCGACTCGAGAAAACGAACTCCAAAGTGAACTTTTCCATACGAATAAACATACAAAATTCATCAACTCGACGTCAAGACGACTCGATTATAAGAATAGAATACGCCTGATTGCCAATAGTGAACCAGAGGACCTGCCCAAATCAAAATATTTGTTGTAATAGTTACCATTTTTGAACCTACAATTACAATATTGTATGTGTTGTAATTACCGTAGCGTAATGACTAATAATTTAAGTGAAAATTTTCGTTACGTCAAATGACCGTCTTGCCATTAATTAAAAGTTAGTTGTAATGTGTTAGTATAAAATAACTACCATTTAAACCATAAAAAATCGTGTATTTATTCACTCAAAATGCATGAAACATCACATTTCCCACAAATGATTGAAATCATTCCACCGAGAGAATCAAGTACTCCATTATTTGATCCTGTACCTGTATTGATAAAATGAGAATATTTTTAAAATAGACTACTCATGATGTATTTTTTATTGTATTATAGATACGGTATTCAACTAGCACAATCTCTGACTAAGTTGGTAATTCGTCGCGGATATATACCGTTTGTTGTCATAAGGCCAGAAAACGACGCTTCTCGTGGACTTTATACGAAGCTAGGTTTCAGAAAAGCTTTTGAAAGTGTTCGTGGCACATTTGTGCCTTTAGTTGGCGAAAATCATTTGCAGAATAATTTGACGGCCTACAAACAGCGTCAAATTTCAAATGAAGAAAACTGCACAATAGAACCAGCTGAGTTAACTAATGGTATTGCATCATAATGATAAATGCTGAATTTCATGGACCGTAATACATCTCTTAAAAGACCTGTATAGGATTGACATAACCTACTTTGAATGCGTTTTAAAATGAATTATAATTCAAGCGGATTAATATTTAACATAATAGCAAAATCCAGCTGAAACTAACAACTCTAAACAACAAAGCCATCAGCAGCTAAAAAGCAACAACAGCAACAGCAGTTATAATATCCGCGATAACAGCAGCTACAGCGGAAGTAGTAGCCGCCTTAGCAGCGACAACAGCAGCCGACGCCGCCGCCGCAACAGCAGAAGCAGCAGTACCATGAACAAAATCAGATTCAGCAGCAGCAACAGCAACGTCAATAAAATGATTATATTAATGAGTTACTGCTGTTGATTTGCTGTCAGAAAGCCTACACCCTCTACAGCCTTTGCAGTCACAAATAATAGATAGATTTCTTAAATGAATTTCAAACTAATATATAATAACTTTGCTTTATCTTAAATATTTGAACGTATTACATTAATAGCCCATTTAGCACTGAAAGAACATACATCTTCAACAACTCAGTATTATATTTAATTCGTCATTATAACGTCTTATATATTGTACCGCATTGCTTCGAATAACAGACACTTAAGGTATTTTTTGTATTTAATATTTTACTACCCTAGCGCCACAGCTTAAGCTTAACCTTTAAGTTGGCAACCGGATACCCGGGTATTTTTTTTAACTTTAAACTGAAATAACTTTTGATTCATTGCTTTTATTGACCTGAAATTTTCCGTAGCCTCCCAACTTTTAATTTCTGATTTTTTGGTGCATAAATTGTAATTTTAAACAGTCGGTAAATATTTTATTTTGATTTTTTTTAAACTTTACCACGTAAGTTGGCAACCAGCATACCCGGGTATTCCATACAATTTGTATGGAGAATGACGTTTCTCTTCTTCCTCTTTTCGTGTTGTGCTTATTTTCGAGTCAAATTCAAGCGATTCCAAATATCAATTTGACCGTTATTTTTATAATAAAATGAAAAAAAACTTAATGAATAAATGAAATAAAAGAGAATATATGGTCGGCATTACTTGCTTACAGCATTAGAATATAGAAAGCATTGTTTACCTATGAAAATCGTTAATTTTTTGCATCAAAACGTGTGGAATACCCGGGTATGCCGGTTGCCAACTTACGTGTGTAAATCTGGTTGCCAACTCTACGGTTAAACGACTGGAAAATTGAATATCCCTCGAAAAAAAATGAAAGCTCCACAGCTTCATTGGTTTGATCAATAGATGGCGTATTACAACTCATCATTATATTGCTATCCTTTTCTTGCAATGTGTTTGGACAAGTTTCATCTTATCATGACCTATATAGCCTTCGGACTTTCCGAGCAAAAATCTACATGAATGGTCGTGTGGTCGGATACGTGGGTATCAACACCAACGACCAATACTCAAATCTCACTTGCTTCAGTGCTGGTGGTTTCCATTGGAGTTTAGTATTTAAACAATCGTATCGCCGTTCTAGTTCTAGCGATGCATAACTTCAATGCGAAACCATACAACAGTACAGAGGAAATGAGAGAGCTCTCCTCCAAGCGATGAAGCTCAACTGTGGTTGTGTATCCCACAAACAGATGGCGCCACCAGCTTTTTTGCAATTTTTAGAATGCATGAGTCGTTTGCCGTCTGCTAAACGAAGTCTTTCTATATTCCGTTTAGGTAGAGTGCTTGAGTCGTTTAGAAGCCGTTTAGTGGTCGTTTAGTGGATTTGTGGCACTTGGGTAAGGAGTCTTTAGGAGACAAACGATGGGAGGGCTTTTGGATAGTTGGTAATACTTAAACCATAAGGTTACTTCACATGGCAGCAACTTTTTTATTGATTATTTTTAAAAAGACTGTGAGCCGATCGGCCTTATTCACCTCTTTTAATCGGTTGATAAATTCTAAGCTTAAAATCTAACAACCCAAGTGCCACAAATCCACTAAACGACCACTGAATGGGTTCTAAACGAATCAAGTTCTCAACCTAAACGGAATATAGAAAGACTTCGTTTAGCAGACGGCACACGACTCATGCATTCTAAAAATAGCAAAAAGCTGGTGACGCCATCTGTTGGTGGGATACCCAACCATTGGAACTTCCTCATTCCCTCTGTACTGTTGTATGGTTTCGCATTGAAGTTATGCATCGCTAAAACTAGAACGGCGAAACGATAATTTAAATACTAAACTCCAATATTTACCACCAGCACTGAACCAAGTGAGAATCGTGTAATGATCGTCGGTATTGACACTCTCGTATCTGACTGTTGTGGGCAGCCGTGCCGACCCCTGAACTCTTGCCTTGCCGTGGCATGCGCTGCCACCGGTCAAACGTGTCCAGGAGGACGGACGGGGGGACAGTGTGTTGTCACGCACACACTGACACACACAATTAAGCAGCAGCGCAAGGCTTAATGTGTGCCCGAGCGTACGATTTAGAAGTGTATACTAATGTTGAAAACAGTTCCGAAAATTGAGGAACGGAACGAACCTGCCAATCTGGAGAAAAAGATCGGAACGTGGCGCACGCAGGTTCAACAATAACCTGCCATGGCTAAGCTTTTTTCAGTTGGTCACTTTGTATATGGATAACTTGAAAGTATTCTTTCAATATTATTGTATATTATTCAATATTTAAAAAAACATGTTGTGCAATAATCACACAGTTTCAATTAAAACAAAGCTAAATAATAGCTTACTGAATGTGTAAAACTATTCTTCTACTAAAATATAAACGCTGAACTTAAGTAGCCCGCTATACAGTTCCTTTTTCAATAAAAGATTAAGGCATTTTATTGTATTTGTTTTTACTTAAATTAATCATTATTTACTTTTTATACTTTTAAATAAAGAAGTAAATCAGAAATTTGTTGCAACGCTTATGAAATTTTGATGCAAAATCAAAAAGCTTACAAGTGTAGTATCCTGGAGATTTGACCCCTTATTAGACCTATCCTTAACCGGGCAATAATCCCAATAGAAGGTCTGCAGTGATGGAATCGCAACCCCGTATACAAGCGGAGTAAGTAAACGCTACACTGTTCTTAGGGAAGAACGGAACTGACTTTATTCATTCATATCAGCGTAGCCGTTCTATGCCGCTATCTTACTCTAGCGATGCCTAATCCTAATTTTCCTAATCCTAGTTTCCTTATGCCCTATGTCCTTATCATGAATACCCCCACCCTTATTTTAATGTGGCTTCTATGCCCACGCACTTTACGCGCGCATCCTAATTACTAACACTACTTAAACTACTAATCGCACAAGCTGTCCTAATCTATAAAGTGGGCGTGGCCTTCCTATCTAATCCTATGCTATAGTTCATCCTACTTCCGAATTCATCCTAGTTCTAGTCTTAATCCTAATTAGTTCATTTCAATTTTTAGACCTTGTTCATTTCTGTCGGCGACATCCTCCCCCCCGTAAGCGCTCGTAGAGGGTTACAACAAAAAAAAGGAGCCGACTGAACTTACTTTTCTTCTTTTTCGTTACGTACGTCTAGCTTAGCAACTTTTGCGGCAGGTCTTTTTACCATCGTGGTTCCTACACGCATTACTACCGCTCTCACTTGCCCATCCTTTGCCGTATCAACATCTACTACTCTTCCCTTTATCCACCTACCGCTAACCTGTTCGTTCGGAAATGTCACAATATCTCCTATTTTTAGTGGTTCTGCTTTATTTAACCATTTCCCGCGCGATATCAATTGGGGTAGGTATTCCTTCACCCATCTCAACCAATAATTTTGAGCCGCTAGTCTGGATTTTTTTCCAAATAGACCTCGATGCCTCGGCTTCAACAATGTCTAAAAGAGAAGGTGCGGCCTCTCCGGAATAACCAATTAGGAAGTGGCTTGGTGTTAGAGGTTCATCATCCTCGTGTTCAATAAGGATGTGCGTTAGCGGTCTATTGTTAATGATAAATTCTATCTCTATCAACAAAGATCTCAACGCTACTTCGGGCAAGGAATCTTTTGTTAACGGGAAAAGACTTTTTACCTCTTGCACCATTCTTTCCCAAGCCCCTCCAAAATGTGGTGCTGCCGGTGGATTAAAATGCCAGTAAATTCCTTCCGTTGCACACCTTTGCTGAATTTGTGCCATTTCTCTACAAGCACCAACAAAATTAGTACCATTGTCGCAATATATATGGGCAATTTTTCCTCTTCGATGCTGCATATTTTTTAGAATCATTATAAATGTGTTAGAACTAAGATCGTTGGCAAGCTCTAAATGTACAGCTCGGGTTGTTAGGCATGTAAACAATGCTCCCCATCTTTTTTCAGATCGTCGACCAATCGTAACAGTAAGTGGCCCAAAATAATCCACTCCTGTATGCGTGAATGGTTTAAAATATGCGGCTGTTCTACTAAGTGGCAACGCTGCCATTTGTGCCTTGTGGCTTGGCCTTATCATTTTTGCATTTTTGGCAGATAGCTGATACCCTTTTCAATACGGTACTCTAAGATCGACTACCCAGAATCTCTGGCGTATGGCGGCAATTACTGTTTCGGTTTTTTTATGTTGATATTTTTCATGGTAAAATCGTACGATGAGCATGGTTATATAGTGAGATTTAGGTAATAAAATTGGATATTTTGTATCTGAACTTAAAATTTCGACTTTATCTAGCCTTCCATTTGCTCTCATAATATTGTTTTCATCTATAATAGGGCAGAGATTTTTTATGTTGCTATTTTTCGATATTGGCAATTTCATGCTAAGGGCTGTTACCTCCTCTTCAAATCCTTCCCATTGTGCTTTCCTAATTAATAGATTTTCAGCCATGTCTAAAATGGGCTTATCTATTATTTTTGGACTTTCTTTATCTTTTGATTTAAGTCGTTTTAAATATGTTAGCCCTATTGCCAATGCTTTCATCAATCTTTTCCAGCTGGAGCACCAATTGACATTTATGACTTCCCAGTCTATTTTTTCCGTTGTGCTAATTGCGTTAAGGTAAATCGATTGCATTTCTTCTACAGTTTCTGACTCGAGATCGAGTTTTGGAATTTCCTGATCTTGCAAAAACTTCGGTCCTGTTAGCCAAATGGATTGCCGCGATGATTTTTTGGTGGCTTCATCGGCCGGATTATCTTTTGAACAAACCCAGTTCCATTGAGCGGCTGAAGTTTTACTTAATATTTCTCCTACTCTTGCAGCTACGAATTGTGTGTACCTTTTTGGTTCTGCAGCAGCTATCCATGCCATTACTGTTTTAGAATCAGTTCAGTAGAACGTGTCGTTAATGTGTACCCTGAGCTTTTTTAAAATTGTATCGGCTAATCTTACTCCGAGAACTGCACCTTGCAGCTCCAAACAGGGAATTGATAAAGGCTTTATCGGTGCAACGCGAGATTTCGCTGCTATAGGAGAGACTTCAATGCCATTTGAACTAATTGTTCTCATATAAACGATGGCTGCAAAAGCTTTGTCGGACGCATCGACAAAAACGTGAATTTCCCGCCGAGTTATGCTGTGATTTGTTTTGGAATAACATCTTTTAATATTGATTTTTTCAACTATTTTCATGCTCTTAACCCAAGCGTTCCATTGATTAATTATAACAATTGGAAGCTTGTCATCCCAATTATGTCCTAATCTCCACATTTCCTGCATTATTAATTTGGCTTCTATAAGGTGGTTTGCTAATAATCCTAATGGATCGTAAATTTTCATTATTACTGACAAAACTTCACGCTTTGTTGTAAATTCGTTGGCCATATTAAGAAATTTAAGTATATATTTGAAACAATCGCCTTCTGTATCCCACCATTGGCCTAATATTTTTGGGTAAGTTTGATCTTTTTCAGTGATTTTTAATAAACTGCTTTCACTTACACGCTCTGCTGCCAAGTTATTTAATAAGCCTTTTGAATTTGATATAAAATTTCTAATAAAAAAGTTTGCTTCGTCGTGAATGGTAATTACTTCGCTTACTCTTTCTAGAGCTGCTTCTTCTGTATCAAAACTGTCAAGGTAATCATCGACGTAGTGATTTTGAATAATTGCTGTGACCGCTTCGGGGTGAATATTTATAAAATGCTTAGCATTTTCATTTTTTACATATTGAGCGCACGCTGGTGAGCAGGTAGCTCCAAATATCATTACATTCATTTTTAATGTTTTTGAAATACTAGTAGGACTTTCTCTATACAAAAAAAGCTGTGCGGACTGATCTTGCTGTCTTATTTTAACCTGGTGGTACATTTCTTTTATGTCCCCTGAAACCCCTACACTTCCTTCGCGAAAACGAACAAGAATCCCGAAAAGAGAGGCAACTGCATCGGGACCTGTTAATAACTGTGAATTTAATGAAATTCCCGCGTTTTTCGCGGCAGCATCGAAAACTAATGTTGGTTTTGGTTTGGGCTTATTATAATTTATCACTGCGAAATGGGGAATATAATTTATTTTGTTACCGAGCAATTGATGATGATTATCCTTCACAACTTCAGCATAACCCTTTTCACAATATGATGCAATTTCTGCATGATACCATTCCTTCAGCGCATTATCCTTTTCTAATTTTCGTTTAAGACCTTGCAAGCGTCTCAAGGCTTGTTCATAGCTTTCTGGTAAAACAACTTTATCATCCTTCCAAAGCAAACCTATTTCGTAACCAAGATTTACCTTTTTCATTGTACTTTTCATAAGCGTATTAGCTCTTTCTTCTGATTTTGAGATCAATTTATCCGATCCCGGTTTGACCCCAAATTCTTCTGTTGAGAAATAGTCTCTCATAAGTTTATGCAAGGACATTTTTTGCTCGTTGTTTTCTATGACGGTAAAGAGCTCATGTTTTTCACCCAAGTTTTTTTTCTGTGTATTGTGTTTGAATTTCATTGTTTTCACCAAATAGCACCCACCCCAAATTTGTCTCATTAGCTATGGGTTCTCCTGGTTTGCCTGCGCGACTTTGTCGTGCATATATCAAATGTGCGTGAGGTAGCCCAAGTAATACTGTTGGCCTACCAATTTCAAAACTCGCTAACGTTATATCTTCGAGATGTTTGTATCGTGTTTTAATTTGTTCTGCGTTGACTGATTGAGCTGGCAGACGCATTTCTTGCACTGATCGTAACCCGTTTAGATCTAGGAATTTTCCTTCGACATTTTTAATTTTAACACTTATCACTTCACTTTCGGGCTCTTCTTGACGTACCCCGTTTGTCCACGACAATGATAAAGGTAGCTTAGGACCCGTGGCCTTTAACGCTTCCTTCGTTTGCTTGAGAATCAAGCTAGCCGATGAACCCGTATCGATGAATGCGAATGTATTCAATTGTTTCGCGTTATGTTTAAGTGTTATGGGCAATATTTGAAATAGACATTGTTTGTGATTATGGACATTTAATCTTTCAACGGTATGCGTATTTGGTCGAAAATTATGAAGCAGAGTATGATGTTTTTTGTGGCAATTATTTTCTCTGCACTGTGGTGGAAGGTAGCAAGTTCGCGATTCATGATTTGTTTGGCTACAGCAATTTGCACATATTCTACCTTGCTTTATGACATTCCAACGCTCATTAACATGCATGTATTGAAATCTACGACAATCAATTAATTTATGACCAAGGCCGCAAATGAAACATTTTGCTCTTTGCCTTTGGACAGGCTCTTGAATTACGCGTTGTGGGGGCTGTGCATATGAGCAAGACGGTTGGTCTGCTTCCTTTGCTCCCTTCGCCTTTAATAAGATTGCCAATTGCTCCTGGGGTCTGAGCCATGTCGCAAGGTCGCCTAAAGTTCTAACCCTTTTTTCACTTAAAGTGTATTGATACCATTTTCGCATTAGTTCGACCGGTAGTTTTCCCACTAAGTTTTCTATGAGCATAGTATCTTGCAAATAATCTGCTCGACCCAACGTGGTCATACTTCCTATCATATTGTCGATTGCATGCATAAAGGTAAGAAAAGTTTTAGGGTTATCCATATTTGGGTTATCTATGCTCATGAGGTCTTTAACGAGCGTTTGGTAAATTATATTTGGGTTGCCATATTCATTTTCAAGGCGCTCCATGATGGCTTCTATGTTAGCTTCATCGAAAAGCATTCCACTGACACTTTCAGCTGCCTCTCCTTGCAAACTTTTCTGTAAGGCTCTTAGAATTTCTAAGGCTGAAAAATCTTCCTCGCGTTTAAATTTATCAAACACAGTTTTAAATCGCGTCCAGGTTCTGAAGTTGCCATCAAATTCTGGCAAGTCCATTGTCTGGGGCCTAGGAGGACTTGCGGTTCGTTCCTTTAAAACTTGCACCATGCTCCTGATAAACTCCATTAAATCCGGGCTCGGTTCGGCTTTCGGTATATTTGCGATAGGATTTGTTGTGACATTTTCCTCCTCCTCTTCACCTAAGCTGAAATCTTCCATCTCTTGGGATTGACGCAATAATTCCGCGTTTTCTTTTTTTAACCGTTCGACTTCTTCCCTTTCGTACGCCCGTTTTTTCTCTAGTTCTTCTTTCTCCCTTTTAACCCGCACTAATTCTTCGTTCTCCCTTTTAAGTTCCGCAATAACATTATATAATTCTGACGGGTCTACGTCGGACCCCTTAGTAGACTTAGATCTAGTTAAAACGTGTGTAGTACTCACAACCTTTTTCGCCATTTTGCTGGTCTGCATCTCTTCGCTCTGCTGTTGCTGTTGTTGTGACTGCTGCAGCTGCATCCTTTGCTGCTGCTGCAGTTGTATATGTTGCTGTTGTTGCGCCTGCTGCTGTTGTTGCGGCTGTTGCTGCGGCTGCTGTTGTGGCAGCTGCGGGGGCAGCGGCAGCTGGGGCTGCGGCTGCGGCTGCGACTGCTGTTGAGGCATGCTGCCTCGCCTTGCTGTTCACTGCTTCACTTTTTTTTTTTTTTTTTTTTTTAATCACTCTCCGTCACTGCTTCGCTGCACACTGCTACACTGCTCACTGCTGCACTGCTGCACTGCTTCACTGCTACACTGCGTTTTTTTTTTTTTTTTTAATCACTCTCCGTCACTGCTTCGCTGCTACACTGGTTCCTGGTTCTGTCCAAATCGATGGACACACACTGCTCCGTCAAACTTTTCACCAATTTTCCTCCTCTGCTCGCACGCCACTAGCACTTTCCGTATCTTCGATACAAAGCGTTTCTTTATTCACTGCACTTTTACACACTTCTGCTGCTGCTTCTTTTATCGTCCTAGCTCGGTCCGAGCTGCTGCACTGCTTCACTGCTTCACTGCTACACTGCGGCTTCAGTTTTTGTTTTAATCACTCTCCGTCACTTCGCTGCTCACCGGTTCCTGGTTCTGTCCAAATCGATGGACACACACTGCTCCGTGAAACTTTTCACCAATTTCCTCCTCTGCTCGCACGCCACTAGCACTTTCCCTTTCACTGCTTCTCCTAGCGTCCTAGAGCTCGGTCCGAGCTTTTAAGCGAGAGATTTCGTCCCCTCCGTCCTGGTCTGCCCTGGCTTGGGCTTTCGCGGGGACAGTCCGTCCGTCCTGGCCTGCCCTGGCTTGGGCTTTCGCGGGGACAGTCCGTCCGTCCTGGCCTGCCCTGGCTTGGGCTTTCGCGGGGACAGTCCGTCCGTCCTGGCCTGCCCTGGCTTGGGCTTTCGAGGGGACAGTCCGTCCGTCCTGGCCTGCCCTGGCTTGGGCTTTCGCGGGGACAGTCCGTCCGTCCTGGCCTGCCCTGGCTTGGGCTTTCGAGGGGACAGTCCGTCCGTCCTGGCCTGCCCTGGCTTGGGCTTTCGGGGGAATCGTCCTTCCTGGCTGTACCCCGTCCGGGTTTTCGAGGGAATCGTCCTTCCTGGCCTGCCCTGGCTTGGGCTTTCGAGGGAAATCGTCCTTCCTGGCTGTACCCCGACCGGGTTTTCGAGTGAATCGTCCTTCCTGGATCCTCTACTCTGAGTTCCTGTGTAGGTTTACTTCCTCTCTGGAGCCACCATATCCTTAACCGGGCAATAATCCCAATAGAAGGTCTGCAGTGACGGAATCGCAACCCCGTATACAAGCGGAGTAAGTAAACGCTACACTGTTCTTAGGGAAGAACGGAACTGACTTTATTCATTCATATCAGCGTAGCCGTTCTATGCCGCTATCTTACTCTAGCGATGCCTAATCCTAATTTTCCTAATCCTAGTTTCCTTATGCCCTATGTCCTTATCATGAATACCCCCACCCTTATTTTAATGTGGCTTCTATGCCCACGCACTTTACGCGCGCATCCTAATTACTAACACTACTTAAACTACTAATCGCACAAGCTGTCCTAATCTATAAAGTGGGCGTGGCCTTCCTATCTAATCCTATGCTATAGTTCATCCTACTTCCGAATTCATCCTAGTTCTAGTCTGAATCCTAATTAGTTCATTTCTATTTTTAGACCTTGTTCATTTCTGTCGGCGACAGACCATTTTGCCAAATATGCCGGATCGGAATACAGTCTGTTCCCGAGTTACACGGTTCTCGACTTACGCGGATTCGGAGATACGCGGGTTTCTAAATTTGACAGATTAAATGTCAAATCAGTACAATTTGCTTCAAGTTCAGTATAAATTGCATTTTTGCTAGCAAATTGAAACCGCTAAAAGCCAGAAATATTAGAATTTTCTGCACGAATCATAGCAAATAAATGATAAAGTGTATAAAAGTTGTAAACCTCGAATTTTATCAATTTGAACTAAACGTTGAACTTATAAAAGGCACAAAATCGCAAAGTAGAAGAATAAACAGAAGGCTGAAGGTGTTGTCAGTACAACGATCCGTAAACGAATGATCTTTATTTTGACATTCAGATTATCGCACAGTTGTCACGGTGATGGTCATATTCCGATCCGGCATATTGGGCACTATGGTCTTATCAAGGGTCAAATCTCCAGGATATTACAGCTCGGCTATCCTGACAAACAAATTGACCTCAATTTGAACGGCTTTACTGTAGAAATCTTCAATACTTATTGAACAGAGCTGGCATGAGAAAAACGCACATACTTTCAATCACAACTGCTTTTCTGACCAACATCTCCTCCGGAAGTCTTGCTGAAGTTTACGGAAGTTACAGCCAAGCATGAGGACGATGATGATATCGAAAGGTGTTGATCTGGAATGATGTAGTCATATGATGCGTTAAGTTGGGTCAATTTCAAGGTGGGTGTCAATTTCAATCACAGCTGCTTTTCTGACCAACATCCCCTCCGGAAGTCTTGCTGAAGTTTACGGAAGTTACAGCCAAGCATGAGGACGATGCTGATATCGAAAAGAACTGATCCTGAATAATGTCGTCATGTGATGCGTGCGGTTGAATCAATCTCATAGTGGGTGTAAGTACTGCTGCCGCTGATCGGCATCTCCTCCTGAAGTCTTGCTGACGTTTACAGAAGTTACAGCCAAGCATAAGGACAATGTCGATCAGGATGAACCTGAATACTGAACGACACCACGATGATTGTTGTTCAACAGCTCAGTAGGCTACAACCGATGCCACAGCACTCGAACATGACACGGCGGTAGAGGGTGGTAGCGGGGTCAATCCATAAAGTGGCTTAAGGCAATACACACGATGAATCGGAGGCGATGACAACACGGCGTGCGGTGCACATGCAATAACAGAAGTGATGCGCGAAGCTTTTCCAGTATTCCAAGTATGAGCGATGATAAAAGAATAGCCAGCGGCCGTATTCATACTAAATGGCGGTGTCGTCATTGTCGTGCAAGATGAACAAGATGGCGGCCACACTAAATGCAAGTGCTAGATGGCTGGTGTCTTTGGGGTTGCAGGGATCGATATCGTTGTGGCTGGTGAATCTGGCGTAATCTGGTCTAGCCATGAGGCAAATCGTTGCCTAAACATCGAATTGGCTGTCTATACCGGCAGCACACACAGAAGCTTCTCGTTTTTGCGCATTGCAATGGCAGATGGTAGCGTCATCTCACACACAAACAAACAAACTCTTCGATACACAATCTTGTGCCGTGCTGGATTGGACAGCAAAGCAGGTGCAGGCGATAAGACGTATCCCACTTCTGAGATGTAAACCTCGAATTTTACTAATTTGAACTAAACGTTGAACTTATAAAAGGCACAAAATCGGAAAGTAGAAGAATAAACAGAAGGCTGAAGGTGTTGGCAGTACAACGATCCGTAAACGAATGATCTTTATTTTGACATTCAGATTATCGCACAGTTGTCACGGTGATGGTCATATTCCGATCCGGCATATTGGGCACTATGGTCTTATCAAGGGTCAAATCTCCAGGATATTACAAAGTATTAATTTAAATCAAAAACTGCGAGTAATGAATAGTATTTAGTCAAAAAACGTGAAATTCGAGTTACGCGGATTCGTCGAGAACGCAGAAACCGCGTAACTCGGGAACAGACTATAATTAGTCAAAAAACGTGAAATTCGACTTACGCGGATATTCGAGTTACGCGGATTCGTCGAGAACGCAGAAACCGCGTAACTCGGGAACAGACTGTATACCCATCACCGCGACATTTGTGCGATAATCTGAATGTCAAAAATAAAGATCACCCAAATGACAATGGGACCCCCTAAAAATTGGCCAAAAAATGACAGATTTTTGACAGGATCGGATTTTGGTTCGGATTGAATCAAAATCCGATCTTCTCATCGCGAGGCGACCCAGTGATGAGATGTGAAGAATGAGAAGTGAGATAATATGAGCTTCGGAGCATGCGGACACAAGGTGATTTGATAACAAGATGAAATTAAAATAAAAACCTTGAACGGAAAGGGTAAAAAAATGATCTTGATTTTATTATCAATCTTGCTTGAGATATTGATTTTGCTACATGGGATTATTGTGTATGTGTATGTGTATGTCAAGGATCCATATTGGCACTTGTTTTCCAAGGCGTTGTGCATCGTGTGGAGAGAGCTGTAGAAGAGAAGAAGAGCGAATTGTTAGATTATTGTGAGAGAGAAGAGCATTATAGTTTTACCATCACATCATCGCTCGATCGAATCGAACTGTGTACGCCCGTCTTGGTATTCCACCATCATTTGCGTGAAACCATCTCGGGACTTGCTTACCATTCTGTATAGAGCGGTACAAAAGCAGAGGACGAACAAAAACACATACAAAGCCAAACTGAAAAATTGTACAGGTGTGTATACGGAGTGTGAACTTGAGCGCTTTAGAAAAATGGGTATAATATCTTTCATTTCTTTAAATTTTAGGGAATATGGATATTCAGCAAAATAATAAACGCCTGCGATGCGAAGGCGAGGAAATTATTTCATCAATAGATGATTTTATGGATGAACTAAT
Source organism: Anopheles arabiensis (assembly GCF_016920715.1). Lineage (NCBI taxonomy): Eukaryota > Metazoa > Arthropoda > Insecta > Diptera > Culicidae > Anopheles > Anopheles arabiensis. The sequence goes on along the minus strand of NC_053518.1, from coordinate 50,906,652 downwards.
CCCGTATGAGGAAGAGCAGCAAGGGCAAGCAAGTGCCAGTGAAGCAAGTGATAAATCATGTAACGCATCAAACGCAATAATGGAAATGTTGAGGAAAATTCAAGAAACACAAAACTCTATCCTTAGCGAATTGAGCCAACAGAAATTAGAAATTTTAGAGATCAAAGAAAGCCAAAATCTATTTCAAGAAAAGATAGCTAAACAATCGAAAAACATTTTCCAGCTACAAGTTTATATTGAGAAGCTAAGCAGTGTAGTTTGTGATGGAAAAGGAGTAAAAACTAACCCCCCTGAGGGATTTAGGAAGCTAGAAAATAAGAAGGATTTAGATGATTTCAACCAAAGAATAGGATCAGACGAAGATTACAAAGTTAAAATATATCAGTGGTTGGATCATAACATGATGAAAGGAGATATGAAAAACAGGATGAATGATTCACGTGACATGATCTTCTGCCCAGAGTTGTTTGCAGGTTGTAACTGGAAAGGCGGCCCGATAAGTAACCCTAAAATTCCTTTAGCTTCATATACAAATCTTTTAGAACTTTTCAGATCTATTGGTAGCAATTCATTGAAAGAGGCAACTGAAGAAGACGTTGTTGATTTCTTCAAATTGAAATTGCGATACGGAAAAGATCGTTTAAATTTAAAAAACCCAAAAGCTACTTAGAAATTGTTTTAAATATGAATCTAAAAGATTTATGGGTAGGACCGCTTTTTTTGCTGCAATCTACAAATAATTTTGTCGCAATTAATGAATTAACGTGGTTCATTCCTCGTGTTTTTGTTTATTCATCATCTTATTCATTATTTCATCCATCCTTCACATTCACAAAAATATAACGTTTAACGTTAGAACTGTATTGAGCCAGAACATATGTGTGAATTTATGTTTATTGAATAAGTTGCGAATTAAATTTGTTGATCTTTGTACTAAGATATTTTGTTACCATATCATTAAAAAACATTGAATATAAAAGAGAACTCTGGCAAAGAAAATTGATTTGAACACATAAACTTACATGTACTTATATTATATTTTTAAATATACACCTTATATTCTACTATCATTAAACTAATCTTACAACAAATTTGAGACAGAGAATTTAATTCTGCCTCTGGATTAAGTCCGACCTTATACCGGGTCTACTCGGTTGCTTATGATCTATAGCTTAATCTACTTAACCTTCTTAACCTACTTAACCTACTTAACCTACCTAACCTACCTAACCTACCTAACCTACCTAACCTACCTAACCTACCTAACCTACCTAACCTATTTAACCTACTTAACCGTATTGACCTAACCAAGGCTTTTTATGTTAAGGTATGTATTAATGGCGTAAAATGTACTTTAGCCCCTGTTCGTATTGTCTTAATTGCTACCATTTTACATTTAATATCAGTTATTGGAATAGTTCGAAGCGTTGTTGAAATGTCGTTTTCGTATCCAATATAGTTATAGATTTTATCGGAGGCAATAGGAGTAGTAAAGGCTTGAAAACGTCTTACCAAAGGATACCCATGTACAACGACTGATCCTGATTCCTCGATGGCTTTTTCGTACTTAACTATGATATTTCTTTTTGTTAAAAACCAAGAATCCTTAAAATTTTTCCTTAACAAAAATCCTTGCCTAACTTGCAAAATTGTCTCATCCTTTTTTACTTTAAGTGTAGGATACGTCATACTTTCCTGGTTTCTTTGTGCTGCAGTGTCTATGTCTCGCAACAATATAATTTTTCCTATCGCTTGATGCAAACTTCGGTAGCCAGATTTTACGTAACTATGTTTGATTATTTGTAACATATTTTCACAGGAATGTGTTGACAAAGTAATCAGAGGGCCTAAATTGTTAACCTCTTCGTATACATGAAGCAAGAGATGAACATTACTCACTAGATGTATGCGATCGTACACAACACTATAATCCTCAACAAATTTCCTCAACAATGTACCGGCATACTCCCACTGGTCCTTAAATGCCCATGATGATAATATAGTTATAGCGCAATATAATAATTTAAAATGTTCGTATGCTAGTCTACCTATTCTATCTTGCAAAACAACTATACCTGCGTAATGTAAAAACTACCGAATTCAGTACCTTTCCAAAAGTGAAGATAATTAAGAGACCTAAACTTCCTATGAATTTCTGTGGGCAGCAGTATACTTATAAGCTCTTCTGATATTTCATTTATGTCTTCCTTGCACCATTTTTTAAAGGGGCAAGAGCTCCTTGACCAGCCTAGCAGAAGCTTGAAAACAATACCCAATTGTATTAAATGTAATAAATCGTTAGTAGCTATACCTTTTATCATGTCGAACTTTTTTAGATCTGTAGAGGGGTTTTCCCTCTTCGATGGCCTGTAGAACTGGGGTTTTCTTCTCTAAATTCCTTATATGTTCTTAGTGGAGCTGTTGTATCCTCGAAAATAACTTTTTTTGGTGTTTTTAGGGAAGTACCACAGCATTTACATTTAAACACCCATGTACTCCGTTGTAGTAGCAAACTTCTGCAATAAAATTGTACAACGAAATTCATACACATTTTTAAATTTAAAATAAAGAGCGATTCCAATTACTCACGTTTAATAAATGCGCGTGTAGGCGAGTCAGCGATTATGACTCTAACCGAAACAGTTATTTTTTGCCGTTAAGGTTCATTTTGTGATCATGTAGCCTATTTAGTTCCTCCACCAAAGGTCTCAGGAAAGGCTCAACATCGTTTGGTTTAGAAGTGCCGCAAAATATTCCAACCACCATAACAGGAACATTCGGCATATTGTGCAACTGCATTAGTATAGGCCACATCTGTATTGCGCTGCGGTTATATATTGGTATTCCGTCCACTGAAAGATTCAGCTCAAACACATCCTCTAGTACGTCCACATCGCTGAATAAAAATAAAAGAAAATACTAATGTTAGAAAGGTATTACACGATTGCTTAAACAATAATTAGTTTACCGAAAATAATGTTGAAAACAACATTCAACGCCTTGGTACCACATTTCACCTCCACCTGGAACCTTAGTAATCTGCTCGCTGACGTTAACCGGAGCTTTCAGCAATGTCCTAACATCCTGTGGAAGAGATGAAAAAGCAGAAAGAGAAGACGCTTTTCGCAGTATTCCTAGTAAATTATTACTCCCGCTACGAGCAACTTTATTGCGAATAAACCATGTTCGCAAAGAGTCTCGTAGCTTCGCGCTTCTGGATCAGTTTCCAGGCTCGCCTCCTCCAAAAACTCTCCCTCCAAATACTCTTCCTCTAAATACTCTTCGCCATCAGTATCTTCGTTGTGGATGGATCCTTCATCGCTAGCACGTTCGTCATCTGTATTGTTTTCGTCCAAATACTCCTCTTCCATTGATGCCACAGGACCTTCACAGGGTTCATTCATAGCAACATCTACAATTAAACAATAAAAAGAGATGTTAGTTGATTTTTTGATTGATTTAAATCAAGCAAAACCATAATAAGTCTAGCAAATACCCTCGGCAGATTGCTGAGCTGCTGGCTGGCTGCTGGGTCCGGCAGGATCATTTTGCAATGCCCACTCCTTTTCAAACTGCTCTTCCAGTTTCGCGGCTTTTTTATAAAGCTCTCCACTTCGCTTTAACTTTTTCGGGAACATTTTCGACGACTAAATCTTCCGTCTGAAATGGCAAATTAAAAAAAAAACAACACTTCTACGGATCTTTTAATGTTCAAAACAGTTTGGCTTTGTTGAACGAATTTTCGATGAGCAAAATCAATTTTGTTTTGCTTTGGCGCAACGTAAATTCGTTCAGCAATTTTTTATAACTTTATCACTCCTAAAACTGTAAAACGTTATAGAAAATTTCGAGATAAACGTAAATTGATTCGCAGAGCGACACATGCAGTTCGTGAACAACAAGTGTTTTGGCGCTTTAAAATACCGCGGCTCATTGTCTCACCTCCATCGGGTATCCACATACACCACACAAACCCACACCTCACCATGCAGCACGCAGTTCTACTCACATGAGCAAGATCGGCAGCCGATCCTAAATCCGACCTCACTATCATGTGGTAAGGCATCTCACCGAATCGATGAAGCGCGCCAGATCGTCTCATGAGAAAATTTTACGCTAGCCAGAATGCTCACCATACAAGCCTCTGCAGCTCACCATGGCGATGAGAAAGACAATGCTCGCTCAGTACGGGGGAGGCAGCCAAAGGCAGCGTCTCAGTATGAAAACGTCAAGCTGTCATCGGGCCCGCTATAGTGAGGGCACCCAAATGACAATCGGACAGCATCTCACTATAGCGAGCCCGATGACAGCTTGACGTTTTCATACTGAGACGCTGCCTTTGGCTGCCTCCCCCGTACTGAGCGAGCATTGTCTTTCTCATCGCCATGGTGAGCTGCAGAGGTTTGTATGGTGAGCATTCTGGCTAGCGCCAAATTTTCTCATGAGACGATCTGGCGCGCTTCATCGATCGGATGAGATGCCTTACCACATGATAGTGAGGTCGGATTTCGGATCGGCTGCCGATCTTGCTCATGTGAGAAGAACTGCGTGCTGCATGGTGAGGTGTGGGGTTGTGTGGTGTATGTGGATACCCGAGGGAGGTGAGACATTCAGCCGCGGTATTTTAAAGCGCCAAAACACTTGTTGTTCACGAACTGCATGTGTCGCTCTGCGAATCAATTTACGTTTATCTCGAAATTTTCTATAACGTTTTACAGTTTTAGGAGTGATAAAGTTATAAAAAATTGCTGAACGAATTTACGTTGCGCCAAAGCAAAACAAAATTGATTTTGCTCATCGAAAATTCGTTCAACAAAGCCAAACTGTTTTGAACATTAAAAGATCCGTAGAAGTGTTGTTTTTTTTTTTTATTTGCCATTTCAGACGGAAGATTTAGTCGTCGAAAATGTTCCCGAAAAAGTTAAAGCGAAGTGGAGAGCTTTATAAAAAGCCGCGAAACTGGAAGAGCAGTTTGAAAAGGAGTGGGCATTGCAAAATGATCCTGCCGGACCCAGCAGCCAGCCAGCAGCTCAGCAATCTGCCGAGGGTATTTGCTAGACTTATTATGGTTTTGCTTGATTTAAATCAATCAAAAAATCAACTAACATCTCTTTTTATTGTTTAATTGTAGATGTTGCTATGAATGAACCCTGTGAAGGTCCTGTGGCATCAATGGAAGAGGAGTATTTGGACGAAAACAATACAGATGACGAACGTGCTAGCGATGAAGGATCCATCCACAACGAAGATACTGATGGCGAAGAGTATTTAGAGGAAGAGTATTTGGAGGGAGAGTTTTGGAGGAGGCGAGCCTGGAAACTGATCCACAAAGCGCGAAGCTACGAGACTCTTTGCGAACATGGTTTATTCGCAATAAAGTTGCTCGTAGCGGGAGTAATAATTTACTAGGAATACTGCGAAAAGCGTCTTCTCTTTCTGCTTTTTCATCTCTTCCACAGGATGTTAGGACATTGCTGAAAGCTCCGGTTAACGTCAGCGAGCAGATTACTAAGGTTCCAGGTGGAGGTGAAATGTGGTACCAAGGCGTTGAATGTTGTTTTCAACATTATTTTCGGTAAACTAATTATTGTTTAAGCAATCGTGTAATACCTTTCTAACATTAGTATTTTCTTTTATTTTTATTCAGCGATGTGGACGTACTAGAGGATGTGTTTGAGCTGAATCTTTCAGTGGACGGAATACCAATATATAACCGCAGCGCAATACAGATGTGGCCTATACTAATGCAGTTGCACAATATGCCGAATGTTCCTGTTATGGTGGTTGGAATATTTTGCGGCACTTCTAAACCAAACGATGTTGAGCCTTTCCTGAGACCTTTGGTGGAGGAACTAAATAGGCTACATGATCACAAAATGAACCTTAACGGCAAAAAAATAACTGTTTCGGTTAGAGTCATAATCGCTGACTCGCCTACACGCGCATTTATTAAACGTGAGTAATTGGAATCGCTCTTTTATTTTAAATTTAATAATGTGTATGAATTTCGTTGTACAATTTTATTGCAGAAGTTTGCTACTACAACGGAGTACATGGGTGTTTAAAATGTAAATGCTGTGGTACTTCCCTAAAAACACCAAAAAAAGTTATTTTCGAGGATACAACAGCTCCACTAAGAACAGATAAGGAATTTAGAGAAGAAAACCCCAGTTCTACAGGCCATCGAAGAGGGAAAACCCCTCTTACAGATCTAAAAAAGTTCGACATGATAAAAGGTATAGCTACTAGCGATTTATTACATTTAATACAATTGGGTATTGTTTTCAAGCTTCTGCTAGGCTGGGTCGAGGAGCTCTTGCCCCTTTAAAAAATGGTGCAAGGAAGACATAGATGAAATATCAGAAGAGCTTATAAGTATACTGCTGCCCACAGAAATTCATAGGAAGTTTAGGTCTCTTAATTATCTTCACTTTTGGAAAGGTACTGAATTCGGTAGTTTTTTACATTACGCAGGTATAGTTGTTTTGCAAGATAGAATAGGTAGACTAGCATACGAACATTTTAAATTATTATATTGCGCTATAACTATATTATCATCATGGGCATTTAAGGACCAGTGGGAGTATGCCGGTACATTGTTGAGGAAATTTGTTGAGGATTATAGTGTTGTGTACGATCGCATACATCTAGTGAGTAATGTTCATCTCTTGCTTCATGTATACGAAGAGGTTAACAATTTAGGCCCTCTGATTACTTTGTCAACACATTCCTGTGAAAATATGTTACAAATAATCAAACATAGTTACGTAAAATCTGGCTACCGAAGTTTGCATCAAGCGATAGGATAAATTATATTGTTGCGAGACATAGACACTGCAGCACAAAGAAACCAGGAAAGTATGACGTATCCTACACTTAAAGTAAAAAAGGATGAGACAATTTTGCAAGTTAGGCAAGGATTTTTGTTAAGGAAAAATTTTAAGGATTCTTGGTTTTTAACAAAAAGAAATATCATAGTTAAGTACGAAAAAGCCATCGAGGAATCAGGATCAGTCGTTGTACATGGGTATCCTTTGGTAAGACGTTTTCAAGCCTTTACTACTCCTATTGCCTCCGATAAAATCTATAACTATATTGGATACGAAAACGACATTTCAACAACGCTTCGAACTATTCCAATAACTGATATTAAATGTAAAATGGTAGCAATTAAGACAATACGAACAGGGGCTAAAGTACATTTTACGCCATTAATACATACCTTAACATAAAAAGCCTTGGTTAGGTCAATACGGTTAAGTAGGTTAAATAGGTTAGGTAGGTTAGGTAGGTTAGGTAGGTTAGGTAGGTTAGGTAGGTTAGGTAGGTTAGGTAGGTTAGGTAGGTTAAGTAGGTTAAGTAGGTTAAGAAGGTTAAGTAGATTAAGCTATAGATCATAAGCACCGAGTAGACCCGGTATAAGGTCGGACTTAATCCAGAGGCAGAATTAAATTCTCTGTCTCAAATTTGTTGTAAGATTAGTTTAATGATAGTAGAATATAAGGTGTATATTTAAAAATATAATATAAGTACATGTAAGTTTATGTGTTCAAATCAATTTTCTTTGCCAGAGTTCTCTTTTATATTCAATGTTTTTTTAATGATATGGTAACAAAATATCTTAGTACAAAGATCAACAAATTTAAATAATTCCATTGTAATGCCTATATCTGCTAACATTATTCGCAACTTATTCAATAAACATAAATTCACACATATGTTCTGGCTCAATACAGTTCTAACGTTAAACGTTATATTTTTGTGAATGTGAAGGATGGATGAAATAATGAATAAGGTGATGAATAAACAAAAACACGAGGAATGAACCACGTTAATTCATTAATTGCGACAAAATTATTTGTAGATTGCAGCAAAAAAAGCGGTCCTACCCATAAATCTTTTAGATTCATATTTAAAACAATTTCTAAGTAGCTTTTGGGTTTTTTTTAAATTTAAACGATCTTTTCCGTATCGCAATTTCAATTTGAAGAAATCAACAACGTCTTCTTCAGTTGCCTCTTTCAATGAATTGCTACCAATAGATCTGAAAAGTTCTAAAAGATTTGTATATGAAGCTAAAGGAATTTTAGGGTTACTTATCGGGCCGCCTTTCCAGTTACAACCTGCAAACAACTCTGGGCAGAAGATCATGTCACGTGAATCATTCATCCTGTTTTTCATATCTCCTTTCATCATGTTATGATCCAACCACTGATATATTTTAACTTTGTAATCTTCGTCTGATCCTATTCTTTGGTTGAAATCATCTAAATCCTTCTTATTTTCTAGCTTCCTAAATCCCTCAGGGGGGTTAGTTTTTACTCCTTTTCCATCACAAACTACACTGCTTAGCTTCTCAATATAAACTTGTAGCTGGAAAATGTTTTTCGATTGTTTAGCTATCTTTTCTTGAAATAGATTTTGGCTTTCTTTGATCTCTAAAATTTCTAATTTCTGTTGGCTCAATTCGCTAAGGATAGAGTTTTGTGTTTCTTGAATTTTCCTCAACATTTCCATTATTGCGTTTGATGCGTTACATGATTTATCACTTGCTTCACTGGCACTTGCTTGCCCTTGCTGCTCTTCCTCATACGGGATTAGTTCATCCATAAAATCATCTATTGATGAAATAATTTCCTCGCCTTCGCATCGCAGGCGTTTATTATTTTGCTGAATATCCATATTCCCTAAAATTTAAAGAAATGAAAGATATTATACCCATTTTTCTAAAGCGCTCAAGTTCACACTCCGTATACACACCTGTACAATTTTTCAGTTTGGCTTTGTATGTGTTTTTGTTCGTCCTCTGCTTTTGTACCGCTCTATACAGAATGGTAAGCAAGTCCCGAGATGGTTTCACGCAAATGATGGTGGAATACCAAGACGGGCGTACACAGTTCGATTCGATCGAGCGATGATGTGATGGTAAAACTATAATGCTCTTCTCTCTCACAATAATCTAACAATTCGCTCTTCTTCTCTTCTACAGCTCTCTCCACACGATGCACAACGCCTTGGAAAACAAGTGCCAATATGGATCCTTGACATACACATACACATACACAATAATCCCATGTAGCAAAATCAATATCTCAAGCAAGATTGATAATAAAATCAAGATAATTTTTTTTACCCTTTCCGTTCAAGGTTTTTATTTTAATTTCATCTTGTTATCAAATCACCTTGTGTCCGCATGCTCCGAAGCTCATATTATCTCACTTCTCATTCTTCACATCTCATCACTGGGTCGCCTCGCGATGAGAAGATCGGATTTTGATTCAATCCGAACCAAAATCCGATCCTGTCAAAAATCTGTCATTTTTTGGCCAATTTTTAGGGGGTCCCATTGTCATTTGGGCATTCGTTTACGGATCGTTGTACTGACAACAACTTCAGCCTTCGGTATATACTTATGCCTTGCGTATTTGTGCCTTTGTGATACGTTCAACGTTAAATTCAAATTGATAAAATTCGAGGTTTACACAAGTTTAATCGGCTTTTTAAATTTCGTATGGTCTAAATTACCCAAGCGAAATTTTTCGGGGATAATGAACATAAACTCATGCCATCTCTTTCTATTCATCAGCTCTACTCTCTCACACGCATCGATGAACTTTTAGACATCTCTTTGTTCATTGTGCTATATTTGAAGGGTTTAAAACTGATAGATAACGATTCATGTTCATGAACTAGTAATGGTCAAATAGTAATGGTGTAATGTTTGCACCATGGTCGACATGAGTTCAATTCCATTTTTATTGTTTTCATTGATGATTTAAAGTTTTGATTTCTTTTTAAAACATGCAGCTCCAGTAACTTCAGACCCCTTTACTAATTGTTAGAAATGCGTGTTTAATAGTCAATCTATTATTTGTATTGTTTTATTTATTTCTTTTAATTCATTTAGTATCAGTACCCCTTCATACAACAAAACAAGAAAATAGCACGATCATGAATAATAATATGGTGGCGCAACTGGCAAAGTGATTCGAAGTAGAATTAGCGATGTGGTTGGTAGCATCAAGGAGGAAGCATGAGCATGAATTGGAATATGAGGGAAGGGAATGAATCCGAATGTTCATTTCTATTTTTAGCTCTTTTTTGCATGGGTTCATCCTTCACGTGTGTTCACTATCCCCGAAAATGATCTGTATTTCGCTGGACTTTTCGGGGATAATTCGTTAACGAACTATCCCCGAAAAGACCAGCGAAAACCAGCGTGGTCGGGAGCTTGGGTACACTACACTGATTGAAATAATATTTCTTAATAGAAGCAGATAGCATCAAATAACATTGGTTTGTATAAAATACACAGTGTTGCGTCCAGCAACAAAGCTCTTTCTTTCGCGAAGTAAAAGTTGAAACTTCAGTTTTCTTAATTCACTTTAACTGTATTAAAAAATTCACTGAACTTGCTTCTCTTGGCGCGATGGTAGAAAGAGGTCGATTTTCGTCTTCGTGCCCGTTTTAAAACTTCGCACAAACCCGATTACGGTCATTCCACTTAACTTGCGCAGGTTCATCCGTTGCACGCGAAGCTCCTTCGGGATGAACCATTCCTACTCTCTCTATTTCGCCCGTGTTTGCTTCGCCTGTGCTACCTGTCCCTCTCTCTCACTTCACCACAACGCAGCTGTCAAACTAGAGCCGCTGTTGATAAACAACACATAGACTGTTAAGTTGTTTCTGTAGGGTTGACATTATACTGTACGGTGAACTGCCCGTTTGAAAGTGTCCAGTAGTGCACTTTAATAGTCCATAAGAATAGCGCTGTTTCACGGGGCGATAAACGGCGTTAAAGAAATTATTGCGGAAGGTTAAACGTGTCATTTACCCTCAATATTTAGTTGCACAAAGAAGATCTCAGGTAAAAATTCAAACGAGATCATTGGAGATGCATGCGCAACGAAGCATGTTAGCACCAGACACATAGCAATTCATTGACTACCACAATGCAGTCAAAATATCGCACCTATACTGATAACATCCATATGGTAGAAGAGAAACATTTCATTTATTGTGCTTACCGCTAGTGCAGGATTGTCTCTTTAAATTTTGGCGATTAACTTCCCACCAATCACAAATCTCTATCCTTCTCTGGCTTCAAGGCTCAGGTGTTGTATCGTTATTTCTTTAGAGGCGCCACAAATGTGGTCCCTAATTTTTAAAAAGATACGCAATACGCTTTGCGAACTACGTTTTGGTAGAATTCGATTTATTCCTTTTTCTTTTAAGCCGCGGAACGGTGAGTTCGGGAGAGACGCGAAAATTAGTGTTGTTCGTTCGAGAGTTGCCGGAGAAGAAGTGTTGGGTAAGCCGGACGGATATGCGCGTGTCGGTGTTGAAACGTTTAGGACGAGAGAGAACGTGTATGGAGCAAGCCACCGTTTTTATAGCTGCGGTGCAGCATGCTACCACTGTTTGTCCTGCTCTAGCATTGTGTGCAGTCCCTGCCTAACTAGCCCGTTAAACATTTTCCGTCTGTAGTTCTAGGTGTGCGCACCAGATGGCGCTCTGGTCGCTACATCTCTTTGACTGAGAGAGTATGGTTTGCGCTGTTATCACTCACATAGACAGAATGTGTGTGTGTCCATACTAGAAAGAAGCAAAATAGAAGAGAACGCCGTTCTTTACCGGAACGAAAAGAACGCTGAGAGAAACAGGTTCAAATTTTACCTGCTTCCTTTGTACGTACCAAATCGGCCCATCGTATGAAAGAGAGCAGATGATCATGCGTTCCAGACTGGATCGAAAAGAACGCTGAGAGAAACAGGTTTAAATTGAACCGGCAAACCGGCTCATCAATACAAAGAGAGTAGAATGTCGTGCGTTCTAGGCCGGATCGCAATACTGAAAGCAACCGGCCCAGCACAGATAGCCTAGAACGCTGAGAGCAGCTGGTACAGATCGGATCGATAAAATCGTTGATAACAGCCGGTTCAGGTCGGATCGCAAATAACGGTGGGAGTAACGGGTTCAGTTTGAACCTACTTGGGTTAAAAGTAAGGATAGCGGTCCGGATGCTTGCATGCTGGAACGGATCGCACCTGGCAGGTTCGGAACGCAACGCGCATCACTAGTTTGTACGAAGGCCGAACGAGCAGGAGCTCTCGGCAGGGACGATCGGTGCTGCTGGTGCGCGGCCACCGCACTTGTGAATGTGTTAATTGTGTGTTTTATTTATTACGTACGTTATAAGTGTTTTAATAAAAGTAAAAGTATCAAACACAACACTGACTGACCACACGACCATTCGTATAGATTTTTGCTCGGAAAGTTAGAAGGTCATAGGTCATGTGACTGGGGGTGAATTCGGTATATTGCAGAGTTGTTGGATGTTCGGGTCACGGGTGGTTCCCCGCTGGGCAAAGCGACGGAAGAAATCATTGCCTTTCGCTCATTTTCTCGTGCCTTCTTTTTCTCTACTCCTTTTCCCTTTCCCTTCTACGGCGTATTTGTCAAGCAGTTTGTCGAGCTACTCGTCCCTTTTATTTTTTTTTAAGAGCAAAACATGATTGTGTTTATTCATACACTAGAGTACATCGATCGATTCAGTTCAGTTGACGAAATCTTAACTAGGTTTCCTGCCTGGTGGTGTTTACGCTAGGGGTTTGAACTTACAGCTCAAGCTTTTCTTTTGTTTGAGGAAGAAAATGAATGTTTTCCTTAATAACATCACAGAGTGGCTATGTAAATGAAGCGTTTAGCTACTGTGAGGATAAAATCCATAATGAAATTGATAGGAGAAGAATATTTACAAAAGGTTACTACACTAAATACCCTAGCTTAACCTAACTTAATTGCGAACTAGGGTACTAAAATAAGTTCCTTATACTGTCCGAATCCGAATTTATACAGGTCCTTCGAAGTCGATCTAGGATATCCTGGATCTTCTCCGTTAAAATGGGCAAACTAGTTTGTGCATGCAGATCTGTGGTGGGGTACCGATTTGGCAAGTTCATTATTAATTTCAAAAACCTGTTTTGAATGGTTTGTAACGATTTTGAATTGGAATTTGAACATTTATGCCAAACGTTACATGCATAGGTTATCGATGGCAAAACAATCTGACTGTAAATAATCATTTTGTTTTCCAGTGACAAACTTGATTTGCGCTTGATGAGAGCATTTGAATTTTGTTGGAGTTTATGTTAATTTTACAGTCGTTCAGATACTTGACAAACGTGTCAAGGCCTCTCTGAAGTCCGGTACCAACGTGTCGTAAGGTCCTGCTTGAGCACAAGATGGCAGTGTCACCCGCGTACAAGGCCAGATCCGTGCCTGACCTCAGTGAAGGAACATCGGTAGCAATTGTACAACAGAGGACCGATAACACTCCCCTGTGGTACACCCGCACATTTAGTATATGATTCGGATTTTTCCGAATTCACATAAACAGCCGATGTTCGTTCACTGAGGTAGTTTTGGACCAAATGAACCAAGTAGGAAGGAAAACCCTGCAGTCTGAGTTTGTAAATGAGACCATTATGCCAAACGCTATCGAACGCCTTCTCCACGTCTAGAAGGGCTATGCCAGTGGATTTTCCACTTGTTTTGGCATTGATAAGAATCTGCATCACTCGCTGTAACTGCATGGCAGCCGACCGCTGTCTCCTGAACCCAAACTGTACGTCAGGTAGGATGGTGTTAGCAGACACATGGGTCTCCAACCTCGTGTGAATTATCCTTTCGAATATTTTGCTAATGGCACTCAATAAAGAAATAGGACGATAACTCGATCCCGAGCATGGGTCCTTTCCAGGTTTCAGCACTGGCACTACTTTAGCAAGTTTCCACACTTTTGGAAAATATCCCAATTCAAGGCACCTGTTAAACACCCTAGTAAGCAAGATGGCAGTACTGTAACTAACGTGTTTGAGCATAACATTGAATATGCCATCCGGTCCCGGAGCCTTGTAGCTAACACTGTATTTAATGGTTTTAAGAACTTCCCCGTAGGTGACACGGTCAATCTCTGTGGTATCCACAGGTACAGAACTTAACTCCCTAATGCTAGAATGAACAGCATCCTCAAACGGGCTTGTGAGTGGATCACTAAGCCTGTGGGCTAGCGCGAAATGGGAAGCCAAAGTTTCAGCTTTTTCACTAGGAGTGTACGTACCCTGTTCGCAAACTGGTTGTTCTTAACTTCAATGAGTCTGCCCTCAACCAGTTTAGCTGTTTGTCGGAATGCAGAGTAGAAGGCCTTATCTCCTGTCCTTTGAAACCTTCGCCTGAAAGAGTTTTAAACGCTTATAAAACGCTTTGTCACCGCATCCAGTTCTAGAACTTTATCTCGGATGTGTACCAAGGGGACCGCACGTATCTCGGCCTCCCTCATACAATCAACGATGCTGGAGATTGCTGCATCGATATCCTCAACCGTAACGAGAGAGGGGGAGGCATCGATGTGCTCCCCCATGTGGTGTTCAAAACGAAGCCAGTCCGCTTCCCGATAATTTCGCTGTTATCGTCTGATTTGTGACCCCGAAGCACTGATGCCCATCGTCACCGGTAGGTGATCAGATGAAAGTCCCGTGATAGTGGTCGGAACATCAATGCGGTTGGATATACTTGTTAAAAATATATCTATCGTTGAACTGGAATTACCTGTGTGGTACGTCGGACGAAATGGGAAAGCCACAGTGTAGCACCCCACGGATACGGAGATCATGTTGCAGCATTTGTGTTGAACCATCAGCGTCACGAGCCTGCTTCGGGCAGTAGACTGATATGAAATCAATGTTGCCCTCAGCTGATGGCACTTGAATCCCAACTGCCTCAATAAGCTGTGTGTCAGGTAGGGAGAGAGTTTTGAATGCTAAAGATCGACGGATAGCAATCAACACTCCTCATTTAGTTTGATCCAGGTGGTCAAGGCGTACTACTGTATGCTCTGGCAGAAAGAAGGATTTTTCTGGTTTCAGATGCGTTTCTGTCTGCGCAAGCAAGTCGACAGCCTCATTTCGGAGGAAGTCTATTAGCTCTAATCGTTTAGGTAGGACACAGCAAGCATTCCATGTTGCGCACTTGATCATCTTAAAGATGGCTCGTGATAAATTCGACCATCTTCATAAGAATTTGATCTGGAGGCCACATCTTCGAGATGCGCTTAAATTCCACCCACAGGCGGACAATATCGCTGAATTGCGATTTTACTTCTTCTTCGCCCTCAGCATCAAGTCGAGATCGAAGATCATTCAGTTTGTCCTGTGCTGGTTGACGGTGGATCTTTTTTGGAGCTGGATGAGGCCCACTGGTGGAGACGATGGACTGTTGTCTCATGTCACGATGTTGAAACAGCTCACCATGCTCTGTCGTCCATCGTCACAACCTCTCTGTCCATCGTCACAACCTCTGAGAGCGGTTGTTGTTGATGCTGCTGCGCTTGATGTTGTCGCTGTTGCCGCTAGTTTCGTTGACCTTGTGGGTGCTGGGGCGGTTGTAGCTGTTGTTGCTGCTGCTGCGACCGTTGCTGTTGCTGCTGCGGCTGCTGCTGTTGCTGCTGCTGCTGATGCTGCTGCTGCTGCTGCTGCTGCTGTTGGAATTTTTGTTGCGGCTGCTGATGTGTCTGGGGCCGATTGACCTGTTGCTGCCGGTTGGGACAACCAGGACAGGAGCAAAAATGCTGGCCTGTAGGACGGTGGTTTTGTCCAACCCAGTTTAATGGTTGTTCCCATGACGATCTGGTTGGAATTGGCGCAGGAATAAGGCGCTTTGGTGTTGACGCTGTCAAGTTGCGTTTTTGCAGATAAAGTATTCTGGTTGAGCAATTTCTATTGTAAGGACTGTGGTTTCCCTGACAGTTTGCACATGTTTGTTCACCACCCAGTTCTTTATCACACTGACGGGTCCGGTGATTTCCAGCGCATTTCGCACAACGTGGCGTCATGGCGCAATGTTTTGAGGCATGTCCGAAGTGCAGGCAATTTAGGCATTGCATCACCTCAGATTGTTTGGGCTGGAATCGCTCCCATTTTACATTTGTGTAGTTTAAGTGGGAGATTTTTTGGAGCTCCTCAAGAGATGTAGCGCCTTTTGGGAAGGAGACTACAAATAGTTTAAATGATAAGCCACGACTTTCGCCCACTTACAGCTCACGTATTTGCGATGGCAATAGTTCTAGGTTCCGTAGCATTTCGGAAACATGGTCTTTGGAACCAAATCGAAGTCCTTTCAGCACAACTTGATAGGGTTTGTCTGCCTTAAAGTCATGGGAGTAATATTCCCGTTGAAATTTGGCCAACTCCAATTTGATCGCCTGATGATCGGCTCTAGTGGCACAATTAATGCGACAGGTGTTTCCTGCCGTGAAGTTGAAGGATGCATTTATGGTTCCCTTCTGTGTAGCCGAACAAAGAGAAGCATAATTTTCTTCATTTAATCCAGACACCACAATGGGTGGGATTTTTTCTTTGCGAGTGATTTGTTCTCCCGCAGTATTTGGCGCAACAGCACCATCCATTGCTGTATTAACAGCTCCGTCGTCGGCAAAAGCCGGCGAAATAATCACCACACCCTTCTTCTTCGATTTCATGGGTGTAGCTTCCAGCAGCTCTCCTTCACGCTTCCTCGCAGGCATGGCTGCACTCTCCTCGTTCGCGCTCGAGAGAGAAAGAGATGCCTTTTTCAGAGAGGCGAGATAAGGCCCGTGGCAACGCTCATCGGATGCGATTTTACAGGGTTTCGAATCATATAAGGGAATAGTTCAATCACTTAGGGGAATGTTGCAAATCGGTAGGGGAGTGTTGCAAGCACTCTGTGGATATTTGCAATCATATAGGGGAATCTTTCAAGCAGTTAGGGGAGAGTTGCAATGTCACTGGGGAATTTTGCAATCCGTAGGGGAATTTTATCCGGGTTTCAATCCAACCCTGCAAATGTCAAGTGTCAGAAGATAGTTTGTTTACATTGCGTCGATGCCGGCTCATAAACACTCAATCAGGCGAAGGAAAAGGTAACTAATTACAATAATTTTATCAAATTCCCCTGTTTGATGTGCTTTTTTCTTTCAGGCAAAGGTTCATTGAAGTTAAATGCTAGTGGAAACGTTGTAGTTTACTATGCACGTGAAATTTATCTACATAGATAGCAGCTATTAGCGTGCCCACTGCCAGATGTAAAACATCTAGACATTCTTCGTTAATGTCGGAAATTTCTCCTTCTTGGTGTGGCCTCTCACATTAGTCGTGTCGATATACTCAGCTTATACATATGTAATGTTACAATGCTTGTAACACATTTGTTTTTTACGCACCTTTTGTTTGCACCAACTACACGACGGTGTCATAGAAATATAAGTAATTATTCAATATGTATTGATTTAAGATAATTCATAACATTAAAATTTTACATAACATATTTATTCTAGCGCATGATCACATGATCCAGTCATCGAGTTTGCTGTGCTCCGCTTTGCCTCATACCGAATCCAGCATCCTCATGACATGCCTCAGCCATCGTATCCTGCCAGCCTTCGCCACCGTCAGCATCCGCAAGCTCTTGGGTCATCCTTCTTCTCAACGCTACATGCTTGAACACACCGCTAAATATGACCAGGAGGATGCGTCTCTCAAACACGAATAGAGCGTTTGCATTCTCCGCTAGGATGGTCCAAGACTCCTGTCCATAGAGGACCACCGGGCGCATCATATACGATATATCTCACATTTCTTGTAGCCTCGAAGACTTCTGGCTCTCAGCAGTCAATGAAGCCGTTGTCCGAAGTAACTCAAGATAGCATTATAATGCATATTTTACAGTTTAGAGAAGGTTACCACTTGCAGTGATTAGTTACTTGTTAATTAAGATAACTGATAATTAGTGTTATTTTTTCAACCGTGGCTAATGATGATGAAAGCTAGTGTATATGTATTTTGTTATTTTCGTTTGGATGCTGCCTCAAATGCGTGTTGAATTACTGCAGGAATGTCTGTTTTCATCATTTAATAAAGACCAGCAAAGAATACGTATCTTGGAAAGCTGAATAGTTTGCAAGCAAGAGTTTAGTAAAAATAAAAATTAAAATTTTTTACCTTTCAAAAAACTATTTATTGATGAAGGATGGTGATATATCAGTGGCGGGTTCAACGGATTGAGCTATTGAGAGTCTATACAAGTCAAGCATATATTACTGTGTGTGGAGTTGGCGTTAGAATCTTGACAGGAGCTCCATTGTAGTATAGGGTTCCATAGGCGGCACGGCACGTAGCTGACAGTACTCCTGGTCACCTTTCTCTTCGGTAGGAAAAAACTATTACCCATCTTCTCCTCGCTTATCTTCACCTCAACTCTCCAGGTCACTTACAGCCAACGATACTATAAACCTATCAGAGACAACGATGAATGTTTTAAAGCGTGTATAACCATTTTACACATAATATATGCCAGCACGTCCAGTGGCGGATCTAACGGTAGGCGGACTAGGCGGTACCGCCTAGGGTCCCCGACACCCTTAATCCGCCACTGAGCACGTCATTACATGTTCGCAATTGACCCTGACCAGACGGTCGGCATTTATAATAGCTGTCACAGAAGCGTCTAACGGATGCAGTTGGACCAACGGTAGAGCGGTAGTCCTACAGAACATATTTGCGATGCTGCTGACGCTCGCTTCATGCATGTGTATGTCATATCTCAATCAATGTTTTAGTAATGGGCTTTTCTTTCGTGGAACACAATTCAACAATGGACAATTCAGGAAAAGTTGTTTATTTCATAAGAATTAAATTCACAGCATTTTTCGTTTGGTTTTGATTTTGAATAAAATTACATAAGAATTCAAACAGTCTAAAATAGTTCAATCACAGGTGTTAGCTTAAATTCTTAATCCTAATATCTTATTTAACAGGAACTAAAAATTCAATCATTCGTACTAATAACACTAACACCAACTTATCAATCAACAATTTCCTCCTCATTGATACATTTGCGAATGTACTTAAGCATATTTCGAAAATATCCATCGCAATCCTGTCTAGTTATCAGCTCACTGCCATCTCGTATCGCTTTCATTAGTTCAGTTTCGTTTGTTGGGCGAGCTCTTCGTACTATTTCCTTCCACTTAGAAAACATATTTTCTATAGGATTGAGGAAGGGTGAATACGGAGGAAGGAACTCTAATCTTATATTATTCTCTTCTGCAAATTGTTTCACTAAGTTTGTTTTGTGGAAAGTAACATTGTCTAAAAATATTACTGGATCAGTGATATTATTGGTTGCTATGCTTTCCTTCAGTTTTTCTAGAAATCCCAGAAAAAGATTTTGGTTGAACGCCCCATTCGTGGAGTCATAAGCAATGATCCCATTTCGGGACATGCAACAACAAATAGTTACATTTCGGCTTCTGATAGATGGTACGACTTGTGTTGCAGGTTTACCGGAAACCGACCACCCTCTTTTGCATCGTAATGAGATGTTAAAACCTACTTCATCCACAAACATGAAGTTGTGGTCATTTAAGTCCGACTGCCAATCCAAAAAACGCGACGCATATTCTTTCCTGACTTGAACATTATCTGAAGCATTGCGTCGCGCTGGCAATAGTTGCACTCTTTTTAAAGTGTAATTGAAATCGCTCAAATAATTTCGTAAAGTGGATTGACAAACGTTAACCCCAAATTCACGGGCACACTTTTCGGAAATCTTTTTCAGACTCGTTGTGCAGTCTTCGTCCACCCACGATTTTACGATTTCCAATTGCTCCGCAGTGAGTTTTTTGTTGTGTGGACCTCCTTTTTCGCTCGAATTGTTTGTAATCTCACCTTCTTTCAAAAACTTATGAATAATTCGGGAAACAGTTTGGATGTTCAGATCCATTGTCCTAGCAATGTCCGTCATTCGGTATTCCTCATGATACAATTTAACAATTTTTTGTTTGTCTTCCAGTGAAATCTTTTTTCTGGACGGCATCTTTGATTGCTTGTTTCTAATGAAATCCTTTGCCTGAAAGAAAAAAGTACATCAAACAGGGGAATTTGATAAAATTATTGTAATTAGTTACCTTTTCCTTCGCCTGATTGAGTGTTTATGAGCCGGCATCGACGCAATGTAAACAAACTATCTTCTGACACTTGACATTTGCAGGGTTGGATTGAAACCCGGATAAAATTCCCCCACGGATTGCAAAATTCCCCAGTGACATTGCAACTCTCCCCTAACTGCTTGAAAGATTCCCCTATATGATTGCAAATATCCACAGAGTGCTTGCAACACTCCCCTACCGATTTGCAACATTCCCCTAAGTGATTGAACTATTCCCTTATATGATTCGAAACCCTGTATCGGACGAGATTTATATGGGATTTGACAGATAACGTCGGACGTGCGATTTTGTCGTCCGACGTTATCTGTCAAATCCCATATAAAATTTTGACAGGTCGTCCGATAAAATCGCATGCGAAAAAGCGTTGCCACCGCCCTAATTCAGAGGTTTCTTTATCCTCTTCTTTTGCACACCGCGTTCTGCCTTATACGGCTCCATATACCAATTTTGCATCTGTACATGTATTGGCGTGGAACTACCACACACAATACTATCAAACTGTGTTTCATTGAAAATCGTTCTTACAACTGAGATTGTCGCGAGCTCAAAAAACACGTCCGAACTGAACGACAGCTCCGTTGCGCTACTCGTCCCTTGCTCCGCCTCCGAACGACGTTTCTTCAGGGAAACTTCATACAAAAAAACATGTGGTTACGCTTTATACAAAATTTCGGTAGCGACTACCGTTCAAAAGGTGTCGTGTGGGAATAGATCACATCAATAACGTTTCCTTTAATTTGATTATAGTTGCATTCTATTTCCATGATACAGATAATGGGACCCTTGCTGTTGTAAGTTCGTAGGCTGAAATTTCAGCCTGTCAGCTGTTTGCAATGTATAGCAGTTTTCGAGCAGCTATCTAAGTGAGTATAATATACAGGTGGGCTTATCCCACGATGTATGAATTTAGAAGGCTGATTTTTATCGCTTCTGCTTTTGATTTAATTTTAAGAGTGTTTTGAGTATTCGTCAAGCCTCAAGAAAGCTTTGTAGCATATCTGCTATACAGAACTTATTATAATACACACTATCAGCTATAGACACATTGTAACACACTTCGGAAAGCCAAATCACATTATTGCAACACTTTCTTTATATTACATCAGCAAATCAATCCACACCATAGCAACATACCTAGACCATACCATCCATAGAAAAAACCATTGAGACATTTATCGAAAACAACCGAAACGCGCAACATAAGCAATTCAAGCGTTACTGCAGCAAAGTGGAGAAACAGCGTGCGAACAGACGGCGTCCACGGGCCTGCCCACGTCCGAATGCAGAGCCGATGGCATACGATTCTATCTTCACCATTAATTAATGTTAACATGAGAGGGACAGAGCTTATACCCCGAACGTACCCGAAATGTATGCATGCTTCACTCATCAGGATCTAAAGGCAAGGACAAGGCAAAAGAGACACAGAAAAATTTCCTCACGGTTACACATGTCCTTTTGATGCGTTGTATGTGCGTCTCGCTCGGTATCACAGCGGCATACGCCAGGTAAGCAGTACAAATGCTGCTACCTGATACGCACACATGTTTATCGAACACAAATATTCGGTTCGGCTCGGTAAACTTCATGAGGATGCCGGAACAAAAGGGCGCAGACTTTTTCATGATTTTGTATGACTTCGGCTGTTTTGGACCTCGCGTGTAGGCGCAGACACAGAGAACGCATAGCAACTTATTGCTAAAAGCGCAGTGTAGGCAATGATCGACGAACGCACTCGTTATTTGGCTAGAACAGTTGAAACTTTCCAGAACCTTTGTAAAAACACTAAAAGCGCAGCATAAGCACAAAATTGACAGACACCTCACTCCAATATAATGTATAAATTGCACCTCATATCAATAACCTTTAATTAGGACAAAAACACATTCCAAAACCAAATGTACGAAACTTATTGAGTATAAATAAAACCAATTCCGACCGTGGCAAGTCAGATTCGTTCGGACTGCCAAGATAGGACGTTACGCTTCCTAAAAACTTCGTGTACCAACTTATTTCAAGAGTTTAGTTATGTCCCCCTACCCAAGGTAAGGCCTCTAAACTCCAACATTTCCAGTAAGGGAAACTCCTTCCGGGTTTCCATGATCGCCTGGACGATCAAATCAGTCCGCTTCGAATAGTTCGTTCCACCTCAGCTCATGTCAGTAAAGACTGACTCCCCGCAAAAACGGTGCACGACGGCCCCGCGTACGTTCGATCACATTACAGCTTGTTTGAACAAAAGTTTTCACCCATCCTGTCAAAAAGTTATATTCAAATTTGGTTTAAAAAAACATACTATGAGACCAACTGGACTACATACACTTTGATTCTAGATTCCACCACGTGATCTCTTTAATGCACCTTGGGATAAATGTAAACAACACCGTGTTTTCGAGCAGGTACTCGAATCTAATTCTAGCTCTGAGGCTAGAAAAGTCTAGACTGAAAATTGCAGGCTAGTTTTTTGTGTGGTTTTGTATGGAGTGTTTACATGATTTCAGCCTCCAACTGTCAAACTCCATACAAAAAACTGACTAGAATCGTGAAGGGCTTCAATGATAGATTACACGATTATGTTTTCGAAAGCAACGATGTACTATAAATGCCATGTAACTTGTAGACCAGTGAACGGCAAAGTGCGGCTCGCATGGAGCTCTTTATTTTTGAGATTGCGGCTCTTAACCGTTGATATATTTAGTAGAACTTTCAACATTTTTCTATTGATCTTTCTGTTTGGTAGGCTGCTCTCCTAGATGAACAATGATCAATCTATTGGACGAAAAATTGCCAAATCATCGTGGGGCACATTGTAGGCACTCGAGACCGCTACTATCTCACGGTAATGGCTAGTTAGGGTGTTTTTGTTGGTTCATCGTATTAACATTCTATATCAAGGTTGGTATTATTGATGGAAGATAAAAACTAAAAATGATATGGTCCAAGCGATTATATTGTACAACGAATCTCAACCGTCAAACTACTCTATATTTTGCACAAATTATACCTTTTTATTTTCTATTTAACAATCCATTTAATAATCTCTTCTTAATTCTACAATACAATGAACACTTAAGTTTAGAAGAGTATGAAATATTTATTACATTGTAATTTTTATTCCTATAATAAAGTCCTATGTATAATTTATATGCTTTATCGTTATTAATGAGTACTATTAGCTACCTTTTACATTACCTAAAAATTTAATTAATGATCTGTTTCATCTTTTTGGCTGCTTTTGTATTTTTTGTCACGAATCTTCTTTTCTTTTGTTTCATTTTGTTTATCTGCTCAGGTGTTGCTTGTCAGTTCAAATAGCGCATACGAACAATTACACGCTGTTTTGCAAAAGAACGAATTATCTCGACCGGAAGTTCTGTTACATGTCTCTTTATCTTGCTAGTGATTCGATCTACGATTCGTTCCTTCGTCGATCTCCTTTTAATAATCCTCCGTCTGGATTCATTTTCAAGAACATTTTTCCATTTTTTTCTCTAAATTCAAAAATTCATCCGACGGTTCAATTAGTCCACCACAGGACAAAAGGTGTACAAATGTAGGAGGTTGGCAATAGTTATGGTCAATCCTTGTCTTCAATGTGTGTTCTCCCAGATTAAGATGGGAAAACTGAGAATGATGCTTTGTGGCAAGATATCCAAGAATATAAGACAATCCATCAGCTTCTTGGTGAGGTAGCTCAATGCTTGTATCACTAACGGAACTAAGTGAACTTACATCTTGTGATACGAAATTGTTTGCTTCTTCCATTGCCTTGACATCCGGTAATTCGGGAGTGATTTCGGCCTTTTCCAACATAGAAACTGAGATGAAAACATCATTACTCCTGGCACCAGCAACATTGCTCTCTGTTGTTGTAATGAATTCATCTTGCTCACAATTTGCAACCCCAGTAGTTGGTTGATTGTGCAAAATGGTTGGTGTTTTCCCCAAAATCATAAGACGAATTCGATAAATGTAGCTTAGAGATGAGGGATGGTCATATACACCACCAATTTGCCTAAGCTGAGAGAAAAAATTCACTAATACGTCTTGGTTTAACTGTAAAAAGAAAAAAGAACAAAAAGAAACACAACAATTAATGTATTATTTAAAATGATTATTTTTGAAACAATGAATTAGCCAGCTCTAGCTGAGATTTTCCTGTATAGTCATATGGTATTGAATGTTCAATAAATTAATAGCAATTGAACTATCATGTTCCTTACCTTATGAGTACAGATGAATTTGGCATCGTGTTTTAACTTCATATCTGCAAACACCATTTGCAGTTACTTAATCTGCATCATTATAGATCGTTGAACAATTTGTAAACTAATGAGTTTAGAATGTGTCTCTATAGTTTATTATACTAAACTACTACATCACTGAAGCTAGCTGCTTCTTTTATAACCGTCGTATATGCAATGGTCTACTTTGTTTTTCCAACACCCCCTCTTAGACCTATCGCAAATCGATGTTTCGTAAAAACTGCTGAAGAAAGCCCTTTCGTAAACATATCCGCAAGTTGGTTTTCGCTTGGAATATACTTCAGTTGGATTCTTCCGTTCTGGATACATTCTCGTATGAAGTTGTATCTGATGTCTAAATGTTTCATCCGTTTTTGTTCGCGAGGCTCTTCGGCAATATACATACACGACTGGTTGTCTTCGTATATAATTAACGGAGTATTCAAATGCACGCCAAATTCGGAAAGCAGATTTTCTAACCACATTGCTTCGCAGGATGATTGGCTTAACGTAACATATTCCGCTTCTGTTGATGACAATGCTATGGATCCTTGCTTTCTTGTGCCCCATAGAACAGTGTTTCCAAAAATTTGAAATATGTGGCCACTTGTGGAATGACGACTTTCCTTGTCGCTACACCAATCTGCATCAGCAAATCCTACAATTGGCTCCTCTTGATTATGTCGATATTCTAGGAAATAATCCTTTGTGCCTTGTAAATACCTTAGTACACGTTTTAGATGTGTCCGGTGTTCATCTGTTGCACCACTCTGAAAGCGACTAAGATAATTAACTGCAATACTAATGTCTGGACGAGACGTAATCATCAAATAGGTTAAACATCCTACAAGTTCACGGTACGGATGCTGTGTTGTTCCCTCCATGTTATGGTTGCGTGTTAACTTCAAATTGGTTTCTAGGGGTACTAACGATGGTTTGCAATCTTCCATACCAAATCTTTTTAACAAGTCCTTCACGTACTTTGATTGATTAATTTTTAACGTACCTTGAGCCATGTCGTAATCAATTTTCATTCCAAGGAAGTTGCTTATTTCCTGCATATCGTCCATTTCGAATTTCCTTTTTAATTGTTCCTTTACCAACCGAATTTCCTCCAAAGAGTTTGATGCCAAAACTATATAATCAACGTATAGGATTAGATACATCTCAGCTTTCGTAGATTTCCGAGTGTACAAACAACTGTCATATGCTGACCGTACAAATTCCAGTGTCAACATATAATTGTGGAACATTTCATTCCAGCTCCGCGGCGCCTGTTTTAAACTGTTTTTCGGATGATCGTATTATGATAATGCTCTTACTCTGTATGGTTTAGTGGTTGAGATCTTACTAACTATATTTTATTTCCTACTTCGTGCTCCTTCGTCGTTCGGCATCTAACCTTATGCTAGTATAGTGGTGTGTGTCTTATGTTTATAAATAGGGATCGAGAAGCCCGCTACATCACTTCCCCCTTTCTTTAAATTTTCCGTGGACGGAAAATATTTCTACCATAACGCGTTTGGTGTATCGGTTTTCTGTCGGTTACTGTATCCTTCTGAGGATATGAAACGTTATGTGGTACGTTCGTTTGATTTGTCGCGCTCACATAAACAGGCTTTAAACGGTCTATAGAAATTGTCGATTTTTTCCCTTTACTTCAAGTGTGTAGGTTTTTTTGTCCTTTGCTATTACTCTATATGGTCCGTCGTACGGTGTTGTTAACGATAGCCTGACACTATCTACCCGCACAAATACATGGGTACACGACGCTAATCCACGATTCACGTAAGCCTCTTTCTTTGTATTGTGATCCGAAGTTTGTATGGGTTGTAACTTACGCATGATCGTTCTCAGGTTGTTTGGGCGTTGCATTGGTAATCTGTCTACTGTGATCAAAAAACTCTCCTGGTAGTCGTAAACTAGTACCGTAGGTTAGTTCGGCAACGGTTGCTCCTAAATCTTCTTTTAGAGTTGATCGCATCCCTAACAACACGAATGGTAATATCTCTGTCCATCTGGTTCGATCGTGACACATTAGTGCTGCTTTTAGTTGCCGGTGTACGCGCTCAATGTGACCGTTAGCCTGTGGATGATAAGGAGTGGTTTTTAGATGGCCAATACCTAGTGTTTGTGAGAGAGTTTTAAAAAGTTCACTTTCGAATTGTCTTCCGCGGTCAGTGGTGATTTTAGTTGGTACGCCGAACCTTGCAATTCAATTAGCGATAAACGCTCGTGCCACAGTTTCTGCCGTCATGTTAGGCAGAGGGATTACTTCCGGCCAACGGGTGAATTTATCTATCAATGTTAGACAATACAAGTTTCCTTCCGATGGAGGTAGTGGGCCGATGAGGTCGATGTGCACGTGCAGGAATCTTTTTTGTGGTACTGTGATATGTTCCGCTTTGGTGATGTTGTGCCTCGTTACTTTGGTTTTTTGACATTCCAAACAGCTCGATACAAACTCTTTGTAGTCCTTTCTTATAGATGGCCATACATAGCGCTGCGTAACAAGGTGTGTTGTACCGCGAATGCCCGGGTGTGACGTACCGTGCATCTTTCCGATAATTCGTTGACGAAGTGCTGTCGGAACTAAAGGTCGGATTGTTGAAGTGGACACGTCGCAATACAGAGTGCCCTTTTTTGATGGTAGCTCCAACTCCTTCAAAACTATTGTGCTGGCAGCAGGCGGTTTGTTTACAAAAGCCTGTATATCCGTATCCAACCTTTGCAGTTCTGCCATTTTGGCATAATCGATTGGATCGGAAGCTATGGTTTCTATTCTGCTGAGCATATCTGCAACGTTGTTGTTGTTCCCCGGGATGTGGCGAATATCTGTCGAATATTCACTGATGAAAGCAAGTCGGCGTAGTTGTGTGGGGCTTGCTCGTTCTGGTCGCTGCTTAAATGCCGTCACTACAGGCTTGTGATCGGTGTAAATGTTGAAAGTTCGGCCCTCGAGGAAGTCACGGAAGTATTTAACGGACTCATATACAGCGTATAGTTCTCAGTCGTATGTGCTTGCTTTCAGCATACTAGGACACAGTTTCTTTGAAAAAAAACGCCAGAGGCTGAAGGCCCTCGTTCGTTATTTGATGAAGTGCTCCTCCAACGGCTACATTCGACGCGTCGGTATACAGGCAAAGTTTGGCGAGTGGTGACGGGTGTGCGAGCAACGTAGCGCCGACTAATTCCCTTTTACAGTTTTCGAACGCGTCATTTTTCTGTTGGTCCCATACGAGAGGGGTATTGTCATTACGCACGTTTCCGGTGATCATTGTTTGTAATGTCGTTTGGTTTTTTGCTGCATGTGGGATAAAACGGCGGTAGAAATTTATCGTGCCCAAAAATGTTTTCAGTTGTTTGGCAATCTTCGGCCTCGGAAAATCTATGATGGCTTGCACCTTCGCTGGGTTGGGTTTGATCCCTTGCGGTGTTATCACGTGACCGAGAAATATCACGGATGATTTTCCTATTTGGCATTTTTCGGCATTAATTGCTAATCCGTTTTCTCTTAGTCGTTTGAACACCGTTTCTAGGTGTTTTTTGTGCTCTTCTACGCTGGATGACGCAATACATAAGTCATCTATGTATGGAAATACAAATGAAAGGTCTCCAAATATTGCGTGATAGCGCTGCAAGGTTTGTCCAGCGTTTCTCAAACCGAAAGTCATATAATTAAACTCATACAAGCCAAAAGGTGTCGTGATAGCGGTTTTTGGAATATCCTGCTTTGCTACGGGTATTTGGTGATAAGTGCGCTGCAGGTCAATACAAGTGAAGATGTGTGTGCCGTGTAGAATGTTACTCACGTCTTGTATGTGTGGTATAGGGTATCGGTCTGGTTCGGTAATAGCGTTTAAGCCTCTATAGTCGCCGCAAGGTCTCCATTTGCCGTTTGGTTTTTTAACCATATGCAACGGGCTTGCCCAGCTGCTTTTTGATGGTTGGCAAATGCCCTGCTCGGTCATATATCGGAACTCGGCTTGGGCTTCTCGCAGTTTATTCAGTGGCAATCTTCTCGGATGGCAAAAGATCGGTGGACCGGTGGTGTGTATTTGGTGTTCAACTGTTTTCGTAGGTTTGTGCAGAGTGTTCAGTGTTGTTAGATATTTGTAGCGTTCGATTATTTCAGCGAATGGTTTCGTTACGCAGATAGTGGAAATAGTGGGTTTGTTACAACCGTTGGTGCTTTGTATATGCAGCATCTCTGTGTTGTCAATTAGTCTTTTCCTCTTCGAATCAACCAAAAAATCATAATGTTTAAGGAAATCTGCACCGATTATGGGTGTGCTAACGTCGGCTACGATAAACGCCCATGGGAATTTCCTTTTCAAACCTAAATCCACGTTTAGTGTTTTTTGACCGTATGTGGCTATTTTAGTACCGTTAGCAGCTACAAGGCTACGCGATGGTGAAGGACTTAGCCTTTCTTTTGGATTTGGTGGTAAAACCGATATTTCGGCCCCAGTGTCGATCAAAAAGCGGTGATGGGACATATTATCGGTAATGTGTATGCGGCAGATGTGTGATGAAGTGGTAGTAGTGTGCTCTTGTGTTGTGTTTTTGCGTGGCACAATTATAGATGTGTGCTCTTGTAAAGTGGTGTGTTCTGAGCGGTGGTGTGGTGAATATAGTGAGTGACTGCCGGAGGTGGATCTGAGTGTTTCAGGAGTGTTGGGTTCTGCGTAGTGATGTGGTGAGTGATTGGCTGAGAATCTTGGTGTGGGTGACAGAGTGTCTGGGTGCGGAAGTGTAAAACGGACTATTTTTTTTGGTGTAAGGGACTCTGCTCGTCGAAAAAAATACACTGCGTATTGCGATCGCTCGGGTGATCCGTCTCGCATCTTTCAGCTTTGTTGCCATAGCGGTAATGGAACCAGAATATCCATCTGCGAGGTGATTTTTTACGTGTTTCAGATGAGCGCCTACCCCAGGACTCTCTCGTTCTCGACCGTTGCCTCGGTCGCCGATCGAATGATGCGGGTCGATGCACTGCCAGCACCTCCTCGAGCCGCTGTGTAAGCGCCTCAACTTTCCCTTCTAGTGCGGCGATTTGGTTTGCCTACGAAGAACAATTTTCGGCTGCCCTGGTGCGAACTGCTGATACTTCTCCGTTCGGCACTTCCATAATCTTGTCGGCAACCACAGCTTGTTCATTTAAAGAAGCGGAAGGAATCGCAGCGATGATGGACCGAACCGTTGGTGTTAGGGCTCAAAGCCAAATGTTGGAGAGAACCGCGTCGGAACACCTGTCTCCACCCATTCGGCGCATCTGCGACAAAAGTTGACTCGGTTTTTGATCGCCAAGAGAAACACCGGATAGCAAGCTGGTTAGCCTCTCACTCTCTGAAGGCTTAAAATGGTCAATGACCGCCTTTTTTATGACCAGGTATCTGTCACTCGTCGTTGCGGTGTTACACTTCGCAATGGCAGAATGAAAATGCTTGGCTTGGGTACCCAGTGCTACGATAACCGCGTTAAACATGTGCTTGTCGATTTTGACCGCGTTCATGCAGAATGCAGCCTCGAGACACACGAACCACGTCTCCACGTCTTCTGCATCAAACGGCGGGCACCACATTCGCGAAATTGACGACGCTATCTCCTGTCCTTCTTCCTTGCACTCGACGGGTGGGGTAGTCATGTTTAACTTTCCAATTGAAAAACGGAAAAGGAACGCTTTAGGATATTATCGCGGCACTGCACTGTTCGAATCACGTCGGGGTCACCAGTTTGGGAGGTTAATCTTTCGCGATGGGTTTCGGATGATCGTATTATGATAATGCTCTAACTCTTTATGGTTTAGTGGTTGAGATCTTACTACTAACTATATTTTATTTCCTACTTCGTGCTCCTTCGTCGTTCGGCATCTAACCTTATGCTAGTATAGTGGTGTGCGTCTTATGTTTATAAATAGGGATCGAGACGCACGCTACACATACAAGGATTTGTTCAGTTTACATACCTTCTTCCCCCTCTCAAATCCTGGTGGTTGTAGCATGTATACTGTTTCTGAAAGATTTCCGTTCAGAAAGGCGGTCCGCACATCCATCTGATGAAGATAGAACTTCTTCTGCACTGCTACTGCCAGTAGGGTCCTCACTGTTGTTATTCGGACTACTGGAGCATACCTTTCTTGATAATCATATCCTTTGTTAGCAGAATCGCAATGAATTAACGCAGCACACTTGAGGGGTAGAGTTCAGAACGCAGGGAGAGAGTTTATTCAACATAGCAACTTACTTTATACCCTACCTCCTGTCACTTAACATTATATTCATAACAGGTAGCATCACGCCTGACAGTGGTACACCATTATTCCACACTCCTCCTCATGAATATATTGTTCGATCGGATCCTACATTAACGAGTCCTAATCCTATCGATAATTCCTTAAGATTTTGTGCTCCTAGAGGTTTAGTTAATAAATCGGCTAACATTCTATCTGAAGCACAATATTTTAATTTAACAATATTCTTGGTGCAAAGATCTCTTGTGTAATGGTATCTAGTATCGATGTGTTTTGATTTTCTTTTTTCATGATGTAATGATGTAAAATCAATACAACTTCTATTATCTTCGTAAATTAGAGTTGCTCCTTCTTGTCTCGTTTTTCTGTTGGTATTTGTGCCCACGTTTCACACCCAAACACTTTAAAATGGTCGTAAGATGGCTTTTTACCGAACCATTTTTTGAACGATGACATACCAATTGTACGCGATGGTAGTCTATTTTGAGTGTATGAAGTGGAGTGGAGTGAGAATGGCTTCGCCCCAGTACTTTATATCCATGTGTGCGTCTTGCAACATGCACAATGCCATTTCTTGTAGGTGCCGGTTTTTTCGCTCGGCGACACCATTTTGTTGTGGCGAATATGGCACTGTTTATTGGCTCGCTATGCCTTCATTTTTGTAGAAATTTTGTAGCGTCTTTCCCGTGTACTCTCCACCATTGTCCGACCGTATGGCTTTCGGAACCATGCCAAACTGGGTTTTGCAAAAGGCTACAAAATCCCGTATAAGTCTCTCCGCGTCGGACTTATTTTTCATGAGATACACAAACGCCATCCTCGAATAGTCATCGATAAATGTGATAAAATAGCGATTACCACTCGGTGTATGTGGAAAGGGACCACATACGTCAGTGTGAACAATATCTAAAATATTTTCACTTCTTTTGTCTAGCCGCTTAAATGGCCATCGCGCCATTTTTCCTTCTAAGCAACTCACACACACACTCTTAACACCGCACTCCTTCAACTTAGAATCACCATTAAAAAGTTGCTGAATTATCTGTGTGTCGCGATGCCCGAGCCTTCTATGCCATAAATGTAGACAAGCATCTTCTTTTCTAGCGGTTGTACTCACCAAAGCATCCACGCCGCTGCTCAGCTTGTACAAATTTCCGCATCTCTCCGCCACGGCGATCACTCTGTCCCGCAGCTTTATTTCACATGTATTCACATGAAACACCACATGCATGCCTTTTTTCACCAAACTGCTTACAGATATTAGTCCGCTTGCCAATTTCGGTACGTATAGCACTTCACACACTTTTATTGCCGCTCGTTCTCCATCCTGGTTCACACACACAAATGTCCCAGAACCAACGCCTTCGATCTTAGCTTTTCCACCATCGGCTAGTGTTACGTGCATTTCACTGCAACTCTCGACGTACCAGTTTCCTGGCGCTGCACTGTTTGTCATCCAAGCCATCGGTTCTGCCGCTTCGCTGTGAGCGACTTTCGCCGAATTACCGCTCTCACCTTTGCTTTGTGCTTGAGCACGGTTCAACAAACGACAATTTCGCTTCATGTGGCCAGCCTTGCCACAATGGTAACACAATACACTTGTATTAGTGTCTCGCTCAGACCTTTTGTATTTGCTCGCCGATACACGAAATACTTTGTTCTCTTGTGAACCACTACACGCGCGTTCACGTCGCTTCTCTCCTTCAGCAAGTAATTTGCTCTTCACCAACTCTAATGTGAGATTATTGGCGGAAACCTGTTCTAATGCCGTTGTTAGAGGATCGTACGATTCCGGCAAAGAACACAATAACATGGCTACTTGCCATTTTTTCGGTATTGGCTCTCCTAAATTTGCTATCTGCTGGACGATATTGAAAAACGTCTGTAGGTGGTTTTCCATGTCGCCTCCTTCCGCTAATTCCAGGCGCGTAAGCCGCTTTAGCAGGTACACCTCCGACCCCGTCCCGTGGTACTCTTTCAACGCAGTCCACGCATCCTTTTCCGTTGCTGCGTTTCGCACTAAACTCACTTGGTTATCATCAACACACAAACCGATTGTCGCACGAGCACGCGAATCTTTTAGGCTCCACGCAGGCGTCACTGGCTCTGGTTTTTGTTCACTTATTGTGCACCATAGCTCATCGCTTTCGAGGAGCATTTGCATTTTAAACTTCCACGTTTGGTAGTTTTGGTTCGTCAACCTTTGCACAGTAAATCGTTGGGAGTCCGCCATTTCGCCTGGGCCCATAACCTGTTAGCAGAATCGCAATGAATTCACGCAGCACACTTGAGGGGTAGAGTTCAGAACGCAGAGAGAGAGTTTATTCAACATAGCAACTTACTTTATACCCTACCTCCTGTCACTTAACATTATATTCATGCCAGGTAGCATCACGCCAGACAGTGGTAAACCATTATTCCACATCCTTGACGTTGAGAACATCCTTTAGCAACGAGTCGCGCCTTGTATCTGTTCACAGTACCATTCTCCGAGTATTTGATTTTGAATACCCATTTACAAGGAACTGCTCTCGCGCCAACAGGAAGTTCTACTAGATCCCATGTTTCATTCGAGGCGTATCATTCGAGTTTTCATGACATGTTTCTTCCGAATTTCCAACAATAGGGGCCTTCACGATTCTAGTCAGTTTTTTGTATGGAGTTTGACAGTTGGAGGCTGAAATCATGTAAACACTCCATACAAAACCACACAAAAAAACTGCAATTTTCAGTCTAGATTATTCTAGCCACAAAGCTAGAATCAGATTCGAGTACCTGCTCGAAAACACGGTTTTGTTTACATTTATCCCAAGGTGCATTAAAGAAATCAGGTGATCGAATCTGGAATCAAAGTGTATGTAGTCCAGGTGGTCTCATAGCATTTTTTTATAACCAAATTTGAATATCACTTTTTGACAGAACGAGTGAAAACTTTTGCTCCAACGAGCTTTCTGGAGGCTTGGCGAATACCCAAAACACTCTTAAAATCTTCATTAAGAAGCAGAAGCGATAAAAATCAGTCTTCTAAATTCATACACCTTGGGATAAGCCCACCTGTATATTATACTCACTTAGATAGCTGCTCGAAAACTGCTATACAATGCAAACAGCTGACAGGCTGAAATTTCAGCCTACGAGCTTTAAACAGAAAGGGCCCCAATATCAGCCGATCTATTCGTAGTTTCAATATTTGTATTTTTCACGTTTTTAATGCTCTCAGTCGATGTGTTCAAATAATCGCCAAAATCTTCCAGATGTCGAACAGCAAATTCAATATTACGATTTGTTTCATTAACCTGTTCTGATAGCATCCTTTCTTGGTCAAAAGTAGATTCTTCCAAATAACGATTCGACATTAATTCTTCGATTACAACATCACGAGCAACGATAATCTTCCGATGTACAGTATCCCACACACGATAGCCATTGATTCCGTAGCCAACAAGAAATCCTACTTGACTCTTGACATCAAGCTTCGTTCGCTTCTCTTTCGGTATGTGACAAAATACCTTGCTTCCGAATATTCTGAAACGAGACACATTTGGCTTGTGCCCGAACCACAATCCGTATGGAGTTTTGCTCATACTTAAAGATGAGGATGGACTTTCATTGATCAGATGTACTGCCGTCAAAACCGCTTCATTCCACATCGATCGTTTGAATTTAGAATTGTCCAAAATAGCTCGTGCACGTTCCATAATCGTCCTGTTCATGCGTTCAGCAACTCCGTTTTGCTGCGGTGTATATGGAACGGTTGGTTCCATTACAATGCCCTTTTCCTCACAAAAATGTGTAAAATTTGAGTTGATATATTCACGGCCATTATCGCATCTTACTCGGGATATTCGACGATCAAAATGAGCTGTAGCCATCGCTGTGTACTTAACAAAAGCGTCGAAAACTTCCGCCTTTGATTTCAGCACGTACACTGCTGTAAAATGCGTGTAATCATCAATAAAGGTAACGAACATCTTCTTACCATCCCAGGAAGCTGGTATGAACGGCCCACAAACATCGAAATGGATCAATTCCCATGGTCGCGATGATCGAGGTCGAGAAACTGTTTCAAATAGTAGCCTTGTTTGTTTTCCCATCATACACGATTCACAGACTCCTGTGTGCGGTTTCACATTTCCACAGTTGTCGTAGACCCGTAATTCCAATATGACCATACCGACGATGCCATATTGTCAGCAAATCTTGAGAATCAGTAACCATGCCAGATTCGATATTTGGTGTTAAAATATCCAATTCATATAATCGACCTTTTCGACTTGCAGTGCACAAAACCTTAGATCCACGCATGATTTTTGCACCATTTTTGCTGAATTTTACTTCCATTCCTCGTTCAACGACTCGTTTCACGGAGAACAAACACCGACAAACCGACGTGACACTGGCGTTACAAAAGTGTCCCACACGAAAGTACTGTCATTTACCAGTGAGGCGATCACTTCTGTCAAAGTAAGCTCTGTTCACTGCTACTTCGATGTAAACAACTTTTCTAAATACAAATTGCAAAGGAAGTGTGAAGCAAGATTTTGTGAGAATTATTGGACAAAACACCCAGGAAAATCATTTTATAAGTTTCCAAATCAATGCAAAAGATGTGAGAAGTACATAAAACAATACGCATTGGAATTTGCGAAGAAAAACAAAAAGGGGATTTAGCAGTTTCTTCTCTGTGTCAGTGTAGTAAGCGAATCATTATAGAGATGGCGCTAGTGTTTAACGTATTTTCATTTGAAATAAGGAGACAACTTTTGAACCTCATTTTGTTCGAAGTGTCGCGTCGGTTTGTCGGTGGAACAAATTCGCAAAAAGTCCAGGTACATACAATACATCGTGTACTGTGTATGACAACTGCTCGTCTTGAATTTTCACAAATATCTTCAAATCTCCAATTACATCACTGGTTAGTGATACTCCCGACTTAACCACATTTATAACAATCGGTGAATTCAGTTTTCGAATATTCTGCAGATACTTTTTGTTGTTAATCATATATTCCGATGCACCACTATCGAGTATCCATTGGAAATTTTCATCTAAATTCACATCACCAGTTATAAAAGCCGTGTCGTCTTGGTTTTCCGCATAATGTGCCGTACTTTTCTTCTTCTGATTTTCCGCTTTTACGTGTCTTTCATTTCCTTTGTTTTCCGGACAATTTATACGCTTATGACCAGGTTTTCCGCAAGCATGACATTTGAAAACAAATCTTCCAGTATTTCCAGGTTTTCCAACTCTTCCAGAAAAGGCTGTGCTGGTTTCGACTGTTTCCACGTTGAATTGTCGTTTAACGGCTTCATTCAGCAAACGTGCTTTGACAAATTCCATCGGGCACTGTTCAACCGGCAACATTTCCAATACCGTAATCAGATGTTCAAATGATTTCGGCATCGATTGTAGCAAAAAGAATACTAATACCGACTTATCCAACTTGATGTTAGCCGATTCAAGTTCCCTGACGAGCTTTTCAAATGATAAAATATGTTCTTGCAATGTTCGCTTTTCATCGAACTTCATCGTAGATAGCTGTTTCAGCAAGTAAACACTCCGGAAACTCCTTTCTTCTCGAAATTTTCCTTTAACGTCAACCAAATTGCTCTTAGAGATGTTTTTCCTCGAACATATTCCAGTTGATTATCGGCTATTTTATGAATTAAAACCGATTTACATTTCGCATCTTGTTGCTTCCGTTTTAGCCGTTTTTCTGCATTTAGCGCTTCAATTTCTGCCGTCGGATTCACTTGAAAAAAATCTTCTTCTTCCAGAGTCTTTTCGATACAATGGAGTAACCCCAATTCTTCCAGGTATAATTCCAAACGAAAACTCCAATTCGAAAAATTCGTTCATCAAAAAAATACACGCGTTGCATTCGTTCTTCCTCCATGTTGGTTTTTAGACCAGAGTAACCTAATGAGTTTAGAATGTGTCTCTACAGTTTATTATACTAAACTACTACATCACTGAAGCTGCTTCTTTTGTACCCGTCGTATATGCAATGGTCTACTTTGTTTTTCCAACATAAACCATTTTTACCTGGGATAGGCATGTTTGATATTATGTCATACATATCTGTTAACGCACTAACCTGGTCATCGCTAGCAGTATATGCTTTTTTAAAATCCAATTTTGCGAAAGGTGTGTAAGAATTAGATATGCTAAACCATTATCATCGTCCGGAAAATATGTACGGAGAGCTACAGCGGTTGTTCGAGACAATCGGCCTCAGCACCTTTTTTCGATCGAAAAAAATCGATAGGCGCTCACGTAAAACTGACAGTATAACTATTTCATTCATACTCCTGCTTGGAGTCGATTCCCATCGAGTTCAGTACTTAGGGTAGGCAAACCATTTTTTAAATATTTAATAAATGATTTTTTATCTCCCAAAATATTGAAAAAGAACCAGAACAATTAGGGTAAATGTACCAATAGTGGTGCAATTTGTGTGGTACAGATGTATTTTAATGGATTTAAAGTGTCAGAAACGACAATTTCTGAATATTTCAACACATAACAGTTGGAATATATTTTATCTTCGTAATTACAACCATTGTAACCATGAAACACATCGAATTTACGAAAAAATACATATTTTTGTGATTGCTTCGTTGTACCTATAATGGTGGTATGGTTCCTATAGTCGTCGTATTGTGTTCCTATAGTGGAGGAAAACAAAGATGCCTCAAAACAGTGTATAATATCAATATAACTTAGTTTTAAAGCGGTTTTCGTGTGAATAGCAAGGATTACTGTCATAATAATGATTTCTTTCATAATGTGATCGTAAAAAAATGTATGAATTTGGTTGATGAAAATATTGACTAAAGTACTGAATAACACCTGTCGTCAACCCATACCCAGAAGAGTTTGCTTGATTTGAAGTCGATTTTTCACTCAGCCAAATAAACGAATTTTGGCCTTTGTTTGGTAAATTACTTACAGAAAACTCATTTTTGTTGCTTATTTTAATGAAAACAGTACGACACGTCAAAAATGTTGTCGAAAAAAATCCAAAATTAGCTGTTTTTATTGATTTTAGAACTAGGACCACGATAGGAACATGCCTGTTTAGTGTACCTATAATGGCACTATCGTAAAAAACATTTAAAAATACGTAAATATGGTCAAAAGCCAATGAATTTGAATAAAACAATATCATTTGATAACAATTATGTTAAAAAACTAATAATTGCGTTGTTATGTGGTCATTTAGAACGTGAACAAGAATATAAGAATCGTTATGAAATCCTAAGGATTTTGGAAAAATGTTGATACCTTTCACAAAATAATGGATTTTTCGGTCACTAAGAAACGGAATGGCCCCATTTCATTTTTAAATCCTTTGTAAAAGGCTAGAAAACATTTCACACTATCATAAATAATTTAACTACTGTTAATTTATCGTATGAGACGCATTTTAGTGCAATACCACCACTATTGGTACTAGCACCACTATAGGTACGTTTACCCTACCAACTTGCTTTTACATAACGTTTTTCAAAACCATTAACTTTGATTTGTGGCAATTTTCTGATATTCGAAATGACGTTTGACGTTTAACTGTTCGGCCGCACTTTCGTCGCGCTCCGTGATTTTTCAGTAATTTTCTTGTGTTTTCTGCGTCGCATCGCATTGTTGCCTATTCTACGGACTATTAAACTGCTTCACATCATCGTTGCGTGTTGGCGAATTGTTTAGTTGCACCGTAACTGTGGTTTCCTGCTGTTTTTTCCTGCTCCGCTTAGCAGTGTTGTGCTGTGATTACGCGTGATTTCGCGATGGCGGCTATTTGCTTCTCGTGTGCTGAACCGCTAGAGGCCACCGGCTGCATCATCAGTTGTGCATATTGTGACGCTACGTTCCACCGCGGCTGTTGCAAATTGCCCCCCGAGCTGATTGACGCAGTATTGTCCAATGTCAACCTGCACTGGAGCTGCATTGGCTGCACTAACATTCTTAAAAATCCGCGCTGCCGTTCGGTAAAAGAAATAGGCGCCCAGGTCGGTTTCCAAGCCGCCCTCAACTCAGCTGTAGCAGCTATTGGCAAGCTAGTTGAGCCTATTGTCGCCGAAGTTCGCAGTGGTTTTACCCTCCTTCAAACTGCATCCACGCCTCACATTCGGAATCCTGATCCTCGACCGGCTACTGGTAGAAAGCGGAGGCGCGTAATCGAGGATTCGGCATCTCCTGGTGTAAACAGAATTGTAAACAGTCGCGGTAACATCCTTTGTGCCGCGTCATCGCCAAACGCATACACCAATACCACGATTGCCGTCCAGCCGGCACCTACACAACCGCATGAACTGGTGGGAACCGACCCGTTATCATCACCGCTTCAAGCTGCACCTCGTGAGCCATTCACAGATAGGATCTGGATCCGCCTATCCCGCTTATCAACGGCCGTCACTGTGGAACAAGTGGTCGCTTCAACGTTATAGCGTATTGCCTGCTGAGAAGAGGGGTTAGTGTGGACAGCATGAATTGGCTTTCATTCAAAGTGAGAGTCCCGGCTATCCTTCGAGATGCGGCACTCACACCATCCACTTGGCCCGTCGGTATCGGTGTACGTGAGTTTTTTTCCATCCCGTCAACACGACCCCAAACCTCATCTCCTATAGCCACCCGAAACCGCTTTACAACACGCACACCAGCTACTAGTACTGATCACCGCTACACCACACGCACACCAACGACTCACCGTTTAGCAGCACGCACGTCTACTCCACCTGGTCCTGAAACAACATCATCCCAACAGTGTCACCCCCCGGTGAATGATACCTTGGAAGCACCCAACTCAACACTTGTTTCTGGACCGCCCCAAAACCACCGCCCTTCATCTCCGCACCTGCACCAGTCTACAATCGATCGCTTTTTTCTCAACTAGACGAAGTACCGCTCATTGCACGCAACAAACACGCCAAGCCTCATGCTCTGACAACGCAGCTCAATTGACTTACCGTATACCCGCTTTATCCAACCGCCACAATGACAACGCTACCGCTAAGTATTTAAGCTGCTATTATCAAAACGTTAGAGGTTTGCGTACTAAAACAAAAGAATTTCACCTAGCTGTATCGGAGGCTGAATTCGACCTCATCGCCCTCACGGAAACTTGGCTTGTTGACAACATTCCATCTGCTCTTCTCTTCAACAACAACTTCTCTGTTTACCGCTGTGATCGCTCTCTCAGCGGCTCTAGCTCTCGCGGTGGTGGTGTTTTGCTAGCCGTTTCTAACGCATACGAGTCGATAGAATTACCTTCCCGTGATCGTTCTCTCGAGTATATTTGTGTGCGCGTCACCTGCAATAACGCACATTTGTACGTCATGGTAGTATACATTCCACCGCAGCTTAGCTCCGAGATATCGACTCTTCGCTCTCTACATGATTGTATCAGCGGCTTCACTCTCACACTGAAGCCTTCGGATCTGCTGTTTGTTATTGGCGATTTCAATCAGCCCAGCATAAGCTGGTCCACAGCTGATCCTTCGTCCTCGCCAGCATACTCATCAATCACGCACTATGAACCAACTGCGCGCTCACTGGCCAACAACACCTTTGTGGATGGATTTAAATTTAACGGATTAGTGCAACTTAATCACATCAATAATTCGCACGGACGCATGCTTGACCTGCTCTACGCTAACAATGCTGCAGCTAAATTGTGTTCGCCTGTCTTTCCAAGTGTTGTTCCGCTTGTACCTCTTGACTCCTACCATCTGGCGTTTGACTTCAATATACGTATTAACTCGTCGACAACCGCATTTTATCGTTATAACTTTGCTAAAGCTGACTATGTGAAACTGAACGACATGATATCAATGTTTAACAATAGCTTTCATTGTTCCAATTTTATTTCACTTGACGAAGCAGTATGTTCATTCTCGTCCTTCATGCTGCAAGCCTTTGTTGTATGCGTCCCAGTTCAGCGTCCTAAACCTAACCCCCCCTGGGCGGATCGCACACTCAAACGACTCAAACGTGTAAAAAGAGCTGCTTATCGTCACTACCAAACGCGCCGTTGCCAAAGATCTCGCTCGATCTACTTTGACACGCACTCTTTATACTGCAGCTATAACAGGTTTCGATATCGCAGATATTTGAGTAAAATTCAACGTAACCTCTGCAGGTAGTGATGGGTCAAGTAGCACTTTCCACTGTGTGGTGCTGTGGTACCACGCACAGTCTACTGTGCTGTGTGTGCGTGGTACAGTATCGGACATTAAGATAGAACCCTGGTGTTTTCAACGCACCGTGCACTTGTTTTGCCACGTTACTTGTGTTCGTGTGTGTGTGTATGAGTGTGTGTGTGTGTGTGTGTGTGTGTGTGTGTGTGTGTGTGTGTGTGTGCATGTGTGTGTGTGTGTGTGTGTGTGTGTGTGTGTGTGTGTGTGTGTGTGTGTGTGTGTGTGTGTGTGTGTGTGTGTGTGTGTGTGTGTGTGTGTGTGTGTGTGTGTGTGTGTGTGTGTGTGTGTGTGTGTGTGTGTGTGTGTGTGTGTGTGTGTGTGTGTGTGTGTGTGTGTGTGTGTGTGTGTGTGTGTGTGTGTGTGTGTAGTAGTAGTAGTAGAAAGAGAGTGTGCTTTTTAATGTGTATTTGCAAGTGCGCGGGTTTGTGTCTGAAAAACGTAGCTTGCCATGATGTCATATTGCGTTTAAAGTATTCTGATAATGTGTGTTATCATGTGAAACATCGTGCGTTAACCCTTGGATAAAAACTAAAGTTTGCATCGACAGCAGCGCTTGTTCCTCGGACGAAAACGCAGGTGTGCTGTTTCATAAATGTTAATGCGACACCGGTGCGAAATGGACACGCGCTCAATAGCAATGAACTCGGCATTCCCTCACAGGTGTTTCTCCAGTGCACGCCATTGAAAGGCCTTCGTGCATATCTGCGTTTAACGTTGTGTGCGCATGGAAAACTTGGTGCGTGCATTGAGCTGGTGCGCAGTTGTTCTTTTCAATGGGCGTTTTGTTTCATGAGCGCGGCAGTAATCTGTTCTCGATTTTGAAGGGAAGACGCTTACTCGCGTACTCGTTGATAGTTTTTATCCATGCGATGTTTTTGCTGCTCGACAACGATGTAATTCATCGCGTATAGAAGTAGAACGCAGGCAGAGCACGGGATCAGCCGTGTCCAAGTTTTTATCCAGCCCGACGGTCCAAGCAAGCAATGTTAGTAACAATGGGTGGAGGTAAATATTGTGCCGATAATCAGCGCCATATGATAAAGCGAATGGCGGCTGCTGACATTAAGCGCAAAACGATCGAGTTCGTAATGGAACGATCGCGCACTTTTGTCGCAAACGCGCTTCGGACAACGGAAACGTGCTTGGACAACCGAAACGCGCTTGGACAACCCAAACGCGCAAGTCAACCGGACGTCCTCAGAAGACCATGGCGAAAGAAGACCGTAAAATTGTCAACACTGATCGCGAGGGTGGTGGTCCTGCTTATTATATCAAAAACCTAACCCAAAACACAAAAAAACTGCTAACAAAACTATCCGAAACGACCTACTTGTGAAAAAAACACACACACCAATACACACACACACACACACACACACACACACACACACACACACACACACACACACACACACACACACACACACACACACAAACCACACATAAACCTGTCCCAACGGGTGCATGCTGCGTTGAAAACACTAGGGTCCTATCATTCTGTCCGATACTGTACCACACTTAACACGTTGTTTGCCACCATACATGCCCACTGAACTGCCCCGTCAGGCCACGGAATCACTCTTTGATACGATTGCATTTGATTTTGCATTTTTTCTCTTTTAAATCAAATTCACCAATTCTCTTTGTTGTCTCAGTCGATCCACAATGTCGTTTGTTGAGCTAATTCCATGGAATTTCATTCTTGGAACCCCCCTCCCCTCCCTTCCCTTTCTTTACCTCTCGCAAAAGTCGGTGACATTCCGACTCCAACGCTTTGCAACGCTTTGGTGACGCGTATGCAAACGATGCTACAACAATGACAGGCAAAGCAAGGGCCGATCAAAGGGACGTGAAACTGTGAAAAGATCGTTTACGTATTGTCCAAGCTGTCCCGATCAACCTCAACTTTGTGATGAGTGTTTTAAGATTGTGCATCAAAAGTAAAGGATAAATAAATGAACTCCAAGATCTTATAATTATTGTTCATTCTCATTCTCATTTATTTATGAAAACATAATAGAAACTCATTTTGATATTTTAATCATTTTTTTTAAGAAATAATAACCGTGAAAGAAAAGCATTGTGAAAGAACCGATCAAATACGTGCAAATTTATCTCTTGTAACACGTCTTTTACAATGTGTAATGTGTCAGCCACTATGTGGCTGACGTGGCCAGATCGGAAAAAAACCCGTCAGCCACATAGTGGCTGACGTAGCAGACAACGTGTTAATGTGTGGTCGCACAGTTACTGTGTTATCGCACAGTTACTATGTTACCGCACAGTTACTGTGTTATCGCACAGTTAGTGTGCTTTGCACACTTTTTGTGCCCCGCACAGCTATTGTGCGCGCACAGTTACACCGCGCTCTCGCATCAATCGAACCAGACATCATACAGACATCATATAGACATCATCAGATTGTCGTCACTCGAGGCGTAAACTTTGGCGTAAACTTGATTTAAGCCATACAACTCTATACTCTTTTGACGGGAAGTTTATGCTCTCTCATACAAATCAAGCGTTAACTTTTTGAGTTTACGCTTCGTGTCCTGTTGGTATAACCCGCAAATCATAGTCGAACAAACGTGAGGATTTCCCGTCAGACATCTCGAACAAACAAGACAAACATCGTCTCGAACCGATCAAATTCCGAACAAATGTGG
The DNA here is from genome assembly GCF_016920715.1 of Anopheles arabiensis. Taxonomy (NCBI): domain Eukaryota; kingdom Metazoa; phylum Arthropoda; class Insecta; order Diptera; family Culicidae; genus Anopheles; species Anopheles arabiensis. The sequence goes on along the minus strand of NC_053518.1, from coordinate 50,863,246 downwards.
TGTCTTGTTCGATTGGTATCAGAGCGCAGTGTAATTGTGCGCACACAATAACTGTGCGGAGCACAAAAATTGTGCGGAGCACAAAAATTGTGCGGAGCACAGAAATCGTGCGAAGTGTGGCACCACATTTTTATAAAATGTGCAATTGTGCTCGCACATTTTACTGTGCTGTGTATGCGTGGTGGCACATTGCTACTTGACCCATCACTATCTGCAGGTGGCCTGACTCGTTTTGGCGCTTCTACAACAGCAAAACAAAATCCAAGCATACACCGAAATCCATTACGTAAAAAGGAGCAACAAGTGCCAACACTAATGAAATGTGCAATCTCTTCGCGGATCGCTTCGCCGATTGCTTTACACCGGCCATGAATGATACCGATACCATTGATGCTGCTCTCGTCAACACTCCGGCTGGCGCAATTAACATGAGCACTCCTTTCATCGACAGTGAGATTGTTTTATCTGCCCTAGCGCAACTAAAGCCTTCCTTCGCTCCTGGACCCGACGGAATTCCTTCTACCGTGCTGAAACGCTGTCAGACGACAGTAGCACCTATCCTTGCAAAATTGTTCAATGCATCGCTAGCCAATGGCTACTTTCCCAAAACATGGAGGAAATCTTGGATGATCCTATTTACAAAAAGGGCGACAGGACAGATGCCATCAACTACCGGGGTATTACATCTTTGTGTGCCATTGCCAAGGTGTTCGAACTAGTGATATACAAAAATCGGCTACATGCCGATTCCTGCAAGACTGCATCGAAATTTTCTGTTCGTGGTGCAAGCGTAATGGACTGACTATCTGCATCGAGAAATGCTACTGTGTGTCTTTTAGTCGATGCAGGAGCCCAGTGACTGGGACCTACTTTATGGACGGCACTGCAGTTAATCGACAGAATCATGCCAAAGACCTGGGCGTTCTGCTTGATTCAAGTTTGAACTTTAAACAGCATATCGATGACGTTGTAGCCAGAGGAAATCAATTACTTGGCGTGGTTATCCGGACAACTAATGAATTCCGCAACCCCATGTGCATCAAAGCTGTGTACAACTGTATCGTTCGTTCGGTTCTGGAATATTCGTGCGTAGTCTGGAGCCCAACTACCGCTTCTTCAATTGCTCGACTTGAGGCGATTCAACGTAAGCTCACGAGATATGCTCTACGCCTACTTCCCTGGCAGGATCGCAATAATCTTCCTCCGTATGCTGCGCGGTGCCGTCTTCTAGGCCTTGAACCTCTTTCGGTTAGAAGACGCAATGCACAGTGCTCTTTCATCGCTGGATTGCTAAATGGCTCTATCGACTCATCGCCATTGTTGCATCGAGTCGATATCTATGCACCATCCCGAACACTTAGGTCTAGAGAAACTCTACGGCTCGCTCAACCCCGTTCCAGTGCTGGTCGGTCTGACCCTATGTTCCGCATGTCGGCTGTCTTCAACACTGTCTCGGATTGCTTCGACTTCGACATCTCATCTCAGTGCTTCAAGGAACGTCTCCGGCTTTTGCCGTGGCCGCAGTGAATTGCGATGCAAATCTTGTTTTTGCTATGTATATTTTTTTTTATTGAACTGTTACATCTTTTTTTTTTTTTTTTTGTTAACGAAGAGTGAGCATATTCCATCCCCCTCTCCGACTCACCCAACTCGGCCGGTACGCTTGTGGTGCGTATTACTTCTTGCGGAGTCGTGTGTGCGGTTGCACCCTGGGTCACGACGCATCTTCTGCGGCGATCTGGTCTGCTGATTCTGCTTAATACGGTGCTTTCCGTGGTGCGACGCGGTCCCTTTGGTCCTATCGCCCACACTTCTGGTGGGCAATGGGGGGTCTGCATCGTTGGTCACCACTCCAAGCCCGTAAGACAGTTCTCCTGAAACGAAATTTGGATAGAGGAAACAAGAAAAAGGAGAAAGAGATAGAAGAAAGCTGAAAATAGATGAGAGAAGAGAAAAAGAAAGCTGGAAGAAACGAAAAGAAAAGAGATAAAAGATAAGTAACTTTCCAGCTTATGGTGGCCCTTGCGGCACGGGTTGTTGCCGTGCCGCAGGGCCTGAGGGACCACCATTTGCGTCCCTCGCCCGCCGTCTGGCCCGCCTGCGTCGCCTTGCCGTTGGTGGACGCTCAACATCCCATCTCGCTTGGAGAGTGGAGAAGATTGTCCTGGCGGCGGCGCGGACGGCCTCCCACGTATCGCTGCGGGCGCACATTTCCGAGACGATGTTATCCATTGTTACTCGGGAATGGCACCGCTGCTGCATCTCGTTCCGGATCCGATCGAACCGTGGACAGTGGAACAGCACGTGTTCAACGTCTTCCATGGCGTCCCCACATTCGGGGCAGTTGGGCGAGCCTTCCAGGATGCCTTTCTCGACGAAATAGGAGCGCAAGAACCCGTGCCCCGTGAGGAGCTGGGTGAGGAAAAAGTCGACTTCCCCATGCTTGCGGCCGACCCAGAGATTAATGTCTGGAATCAGCCTCCTCGTCTTCAGTCCTGGTGCTCCTGGTTGCCCTGCACCCGTTGTCCACTGGTCCTGCCAGCGCCTCATCGTCTCCTCCCGTTGTCGCTTCCGTATGTCTGATTGAACACCACCACTCGCTACCTTTTCGTCGTGGCAGCGGATATCCTCCTGCATGAGGAGGACTAACGGGGTGGTGTTGGCGACAACGCAAGCGGCATCATAAGAAACGGTCTGGAAGGCGCTGGCGACTCGGAGAGCCCCCGGTCGATGCGCCCTTTGGACCGATTTGCGATGGGTCTCCTTGTCGAGCACCCATCGCCCCGAGGTGGCAACTCCGTATCGGATGATACTGTTGCCGACGTTTACGAGCTGTCTCCTACTGCGGCTCTTAGGACCACGCTTATTCGGCATCAGGCAGGTCAAGGCATTCGTAATCCGTGAAGCCTTATTGACCACCCTCTCCAGATGCCGGCTGTGGTGCTGTTTGCGGCAGAGGTCCACTCCCAGGTACTTCAGCGTTTCCGTGGATTGGATCGAGTGACCGCCCGCTTGAAGCTCTGCGAGCTGCGGGACATGATGGGTACAAAAGATCATGAACCCGGTCTTTTGGTGGGCAAGTTCCAAACCGACTCCTTGCAGCCACCGCTCGATCCTCTCCAGGTTAGCCGTTGCTAATGCGCTGACCTGTTCCGTGGTCCTTCCCAAAAATGTGAAGGCCACGTCGTCAGCAAACCCGATGATGTCCGCTCGTAGTCCTTCGAGCGGCAAGCGGAGTAGGTCGTCGTACATGACGTTCCATAGTGTTGGTCCTAGAACCGAACCCTGAGGAACGCCAGCAGATACAGTCCTCGACACTATTCCTTCATCCGTGTCATAGTGGAGCGTTCGGCCAATGAAATAGTTCCGCAGCAACGCCTGCAAATAAGGCGGAGTGTTTTTACGCTGCAGAGCTTGGCCGATCGCTGTCCAGTTTGCCGAGTTAAAGGCATTCCGGACGTCCACCGTTACCACCGCACAGAGACGATCTCCCTTTCGCTTCTTGTCTAGAGCGACTTCCCGTTGTTCATCACCCGAGTGATGGCATCAACGGTTGAACGCCCTTTACGGAAACCGTATTGGGCGTCCGAAAGTCCCCCGGTCGACTCCAGATGGGTTGTCAGCCTCCGCTGAATCAACCGCTCTAAAATTTTCCCCAGCACACTCAGCAAACAAATTGGCCGGTACGACGAGGGCTCCCCAGGTGGTTTCCCCGACTTGGTAAGCAGCACCAGCTGTTGCCGCTTCCATGCGTCGGGGAAAGTGCCTGCCTCCAGTAGCTGCTTATAGCTTTTAGCAAAAACTTCCGGAAAAGCCAGAATTGCCACAGCTGCAGCCATATTCGGAATGTTGTCGTCCCCCGGAGCTTTCTTGGGGTTGAGTGAGCGGGCAATCTCCTTCAACTCTTCCGCCAACTCCTCCTCCGAGACCGGATCCTGTGGATCCCCACCTACTTCCGTCTCGGGCCACTCCATCGGGGGACGATCAGGAAAGAGCTCATTCACGATGAACTGGAGCTTGTTGGCATCCCGTTCCATCGGAACCCGAGCTCCTTCCCACTGCTGCTTGCGGATTTGGTACGCAGGGCCAAAGCCGTGCGGTTCCAATTGTTCCGGCAGATCCTGCTTGTGTTGGTCCTTGCTGAGTTTGATGGCCCGTTTCAGGGCAGCGCGTGCGTCCGACTTCATTTGACGCCTTTCCTCGCGCTGCTCCTCGGTCCGGGCCCGGTCATTCCATGAAAATGGCTGCGCAACCGATCAATCTCGGACGTCCACCAATAAACTGGCCGCCGGCCCTGTCGCCTTGGGGGTTGCCTAGGCATTGTGCCATCACAGGCCACCGTAATGGCCTGGGTCAGCTCCTCTGGCGTAGCAACATGCCCAAAAATGTCCTGGTCCCTCAAGATTTCAACGAACAAATCCTTGTCGAAGAATCTTGTGGACCACCTTCCCCCATTCACTGCTGAGTGTACCTCGTTGTTGGCGCGCTGTCTCGGAACCCTGCCGACCACAAACTTGATAGTGTTGTGGTCACTTGGGGTTTCGTCACACACGCGCCAATTGTTGTCCCCTACCAAGGAGGGGCTGCAAAAGGATACGTCCACAATGGAGTTGCGACCATTTGCCCCAATCCAAGTGCTCTGGTTGCCCTGGTTCAGGAGAACCAATCCCAGAGCAGCCGCCGCATCCATCACAACTCCCCCCCTAGATACCCTTTCCCCATCGTTTGGCCTCCGCTCCATCCCCCATGCACCTGACCAGGCGTTTACATCACCCCCGATCACGGTGTCCCGATACCGTGGAAGTACAGACACGATTTCAGTCCATTTGCGTTTGTACTCCTCGACAGTCAAATCGGAACCCACGGGTGGTAGGTAGACGGAACAGAAAACGATTCCCCGCATCTCGACCACAACGAAGTCCTCGCGTTGGTTGTCAATGATGCGCTGAAAGGGATAATCCCCAACTGATACCACTGCTACCCGACCAGTGGTATCGATAACCCAATTGCTGTTATTATTCGGCACCCAATAGGGGTCCGAGATAATCAGAATATCACAACCCTCGGCACGAGCACTTTGCAACAGCAAGTCTTGTGCCGTTTGGTCATGATTGAGGTTCTGTTGGAACACTCTAATCATGACTGGGCTGTGGGGTTACCTTTCCAAAGTAGCGGCAACTGCGCTGGCCCAGCGAATGCCCGATTGCATCCGGGCCCTCGCATCCCAAGCACTTCCGCTCCCTAGTGCACGGTCCCTCGTGCTTATCTTCCGCGCAGCGGTGGCATTTGCTACTGCGGTCCTTGCCACGGCAACGGGCAGCAATATGCCCGTATTCGTAGCACCGGTAGCACTGCCGCCGACGCTCCAAAAGCCGAAGCCTGCAGCATTTGCTAAAACCCACCGTGTATTGCCTCGCCAGGGCCTGGTCGGTCACCGCTATTGCTGGGCAGTCGAAAAATGCAACCAACGTACCGTAATGCGTTTTTACGGTCGTGATCTGGTCGCTGAAAATTTCAACGCCCAGCGCGGCACTCATTTCCGAAGAAATTTCTTCGGACGAAGTGCCAGGCGGAATGTTAGTGCAGTTCACTCGCACTGAGGGTGTCCGCGGTCGGCATTTTGCTTTGCCATCAAGGGCCGCAGACACCTCTCTCCAAAGGGTCATCGTTTCCTGGTGCGACATTGGTGCTAATTCCAGGAGTAGATGACCCTTAAAGTTTGTGCGAATTCTCTGCACATCCTCTTTTTTCACCTTTTCCCTCAGGATAGGCATCATGTCTGCGTGCTTGAATCCCCCAATTGATTCAAGTTCAATGGCGTTTGGCATTCGGCCGGCCCTGGGATTAGAAGCAGGTGCCGGCTTTTGCTTGGGTTGGGGAACAGAAGGTGGCGTGTTTGCGGCGAGGCTGGCTGCTTGCTCCGCTTCACGCTGCTTCTTCCTCTTCCGTCTCTCCCGGCGCACGGCGGTCTTCCCCTTTACCGTCCGCCATTCTTGCGCACCCTCTTGCCCCTCTGATGGTCCAGATCCCTGGTCCGTCGAACAACTTTTCCCTTCGCAAGGTTCCTCTGCCACAACTACCTTAGCATTTTCCCCCTTCCCACCCTTTCCCTTCTTCTTGCCCTTTTTCCCTTCCTGACCCACCAGCTGTTGTCCCTGTTCCCCATTTCCTCCTGTCTTGGCCTCATTCTCCCTAACTATTACGTTGTACATCTCCCGCATGATTCCCCCAAAAACAGTGAAGAATTTGGTGATTTACTGTTACATCTTAATTAGGCCATACGGCCCGTTGAAGATCAAATAAATAATAATAATAATAATAATAATAGTAATAATATTCGAAAATTTCCGCAGCTAAATGAATTGCGGATTTTTCGCCATACAAAGCGGAACGATCGAATTTTTGTAGCATAGTTCATTTTGCTCGTGAGTGTCATGGTATACCAGTTTTCAAAAAGACCAGTAAAATGAACACCTTGGCGGCGAAATGAGTGTCAAATGACACCAAACTGACAGCCGGATCGTAAAATTGTGCTGAGGCCGAATAACTCTGTTGCCCTTCGAACATTTTGTCGTTCTTGGGGAGTCATGTCTATATGGCATGTTGTGAGTTTAAATAAAGGAGTAATTTCTGACTCCATTCTTATGGCTACCATACGCAACAGATTAGTGGTTTCAATAAGTTGGCCGTTGTATTTAAAACCATGATCTAGAAGCCAATTCCTCAACAACTTCAGCAAATGAGGTGTATCCGGGATCACATACACATTCTTATTTGTTGACAAGCATCAATGGTCCGTTCATCGTGATGCTAGTTTGAGCAGATAAACATAGAGGGCGCTGTCTTTGTAGAGAGGATGGCATCGATGCCACGATCGTAGGGCGAAATTTTTCACCGTGACTCAGCCATATTTGCGACAGTTAACTCGAAGATTAACCGAAGAACACCGAAGGGAAAGGGCATCGACCGTAGCGCCGAGCGAGAACCAGCGAAAGGGTATTTAAAGGAACGACGGCCCCTTTAACCCTTTTCTCGCGTATTAAAGTCCCGGAGGAGAGAGTTTTTTTAACCCTTCGTGTAAATAAAGTGTTAAAAGAACTTTTTTGCGTTTACTATTCGCGGACTTTTCAAGTTTATTTGTTTATTTGTTTATTTGTAAATGTTAAGTGATTGGCCATCATTGGCCTTATCACTGATCTTATAAACTAAACTTATAATAACATAAAGCATCACGGTACAATGTAACATCAGCACAAAATAAATTACACAGAGTATCACAGCAAGAAAAACAGGTTAACTTAGGGAATTCCAGTCAAAAGAGTCATAATGTGCATTAAATCTAATAGCCATCGCAGTCAAAGGTTGCTCGAGGCAACATTTAAAAAAAATACTCGAGTGCAAGTGCCATTTCAGTGCTTCGTTAGCGTGCTTGAAAGTTCTTGAGGCAAGTCAGAACATTAAGAACCGTGCATGTGAAGTTTGTAAAATGGCGCCCAACGATATTATATGCGTAATCTGCGCCGCGCCAGGGGAAGAAGATTGCATGCTTTGTGACGAGTGTCGTGAAACCTATCATCCCAAGTGTGTTGGTGCGGACGATTCGGTTAGAAGTCGCGAGTGGTTCTGTCCGAAATGCGCCGCAAGATCCAGCCAGAAGGAGACAGGCTTGCCAACCACGTCATTCCCCAGCGGTGATAACCCGGGGAGCTCCACGCCCATATGATGCATCAGATATGATCAGATATGATGCATATGGGATATGATGCAGGAAATCAGCCTGCTTTTCGACCAAATGAAGGCACGTATGGAGAAAAGCAGTGAGTCTCCTCAGACCCCGAAGGTCAGAACGCGTTGCTACGCTTGCGAGAAGACAGACGCAGGAAACAAGATACTGTGCATTCCTTGTGGTAGATGGTGCCACATCTCCTGTCTCTCCGAGGACGAGGCGGCATCGACCGCATCCTGAAAATGCGCCCTTTGCACCGTCGCTAGGATGAGGGCATCCACCAACGTTATGGATCGACTAGTCGATAAGTTGGAAAGACTGGAGCAGAAAATGGTGGTTTCCGCCATGGACCCGCGCCCCTCTTATGGCGTTCCACCACCAAGTTTAACCGTCTTTGGACGTTCCGCTGAGACCAGCCAAGAGCTGTCCCAAAGCCAAGCCTCGGCGAGGCATACGGGTGCATCCAAGTTGCCACCCTTTTCTGGCAATCCGGAGGAATGGGACTTGTTCATCTCAGCGTATGAGGAAACCACCCGCCTTTGTGGATTCACAGACGGCGAGAACATAATTTGACTCCAGCAGGCGCTGAAGGGTCAGGCGCTGAAGGCTGTGCAACTACGCCTTCGTAAGGCCGAAAACCTGGAGGAAGTTCTAGACACCTTACGCAGCAGTTACGGACGACCGGAACTGATCTTCAATACTCTGCTGGACCAAATAATAAATGCACCGGTGCCGCGGATGGAAAAGTTGGACACCCTTACGATGGTCCATTGCTAGAGGAACTTGTCGGACGGCTGCCCCCCATTATCGCATTCTTATGGGGAATGCAGCGTTTGGGAAAACCTCTAGCCAGCTTATCCGATTTCGGAACCTGGATGAAAAGTGCTAAAGAAGCTGCGCTTATAGCTTCTCCATCAGCGGCGAAAACAGACGATAGACGGAGGGCGAGGAACATCAACGTGCACATCCCGGCTGAGCGGACTGCTCAACACGAACCAGAGAAATGTCCATGTGATCATCGATGCAATCAACTAGAGTATTGCGAGGCCTTCCTGCAGCTGACTCCCAACGACCGATGGAAGCTTGTAAAGGGTGAACATCTGTGCAGCATATGCTTGAGGCGCCACCGGACTACACTGGTGGACATAAAAATAGGAAAAAAAAATTGTGTGTTTTTTTTTGCGTTCACTAGGTTTGTCATCGCCAACAGTTCGAGGGGTACTGAATTTGCAATAGCCGAATTTTGCCTTTTATACTCTCATTTTTGGTGCGCTACTTATCCTGAGTTTTGAGTGCCGGCAGCGTTTTGCGGCAGTATAAAAGGAGAGCCAAATCGTGTTGCGCTTCATTCTTCCATCAGTGGTCAAGGTGAAAGGTTGCTATTTAAAAATTCCACAAAATCATCATGGGTCGCGGAAAACACTGCACACCAGAGGAGCGAAAACTTGATTATTGAGATAATCAAGGCGGATCCTTTCAAAACTTGCGCTCAAATCAAGCAGGAGCTTGGTTTGCAAGTTTCGGCGAAAACGGTGTCTCGCCGTTTACACGCCGCTGGGTTCTGTGCCCGGAGACCGCGGAAGGTTCGTAAGCTGCTGCCGCACCACGTAGAAGCGCGCATTCGGTTTGCCGAAGAACATTTAGCTGCATCCATCTTTTGGTGGAGCAAAATCATTTTTTCGGATGAGTCCAGAATCAATCTGGATGGTTCGGACGGCATTAAATACGTCTGGCGCCTTCCTAATCAGGCGTATCATCCGAAAAATACGATAAAAACCCGAATTCACGGAGGCGGCCACGTAATGGTGTGGGGTTGCTTCTCCTGGCACGGCCCGGGTCCTTTGTTCCGTATCAACGGGACACTGAACTCGGAAGGGTATGGAAAAATACTTAGTCGTAAGATGTTGCCATACGCCCGACAAAAATTCGGAGACGAAGAGCATTACATCTTTCAGCATGATAACGACTCTAAGCACACATCGCGAACAGTTAAATGTTATTTGGCAAACCAGGATGTGCAAGTTCTACCGTGGCCTGCGTTGAGTCCTGACCTAAACCCGATTGAAAATCTGTGGTCAACTCTCAAGTGTCAGCTTAAGAACCAGCCTGCACGTTCAGCCGATGATTTATGGACACGCTGCGAGGTTATGTGGGAAAACATACCCAGTAGCGAATGCCGTAAGCTCATCGGCGATATGGCCAAACGCTGTCAGGAAGTGATAGCGAATAACGGTCACCACATTGACCGTTAGAATGTGTTTTCGCTCTGTGGAACACCGCAACACCTCCTCCCAACAACCACTTAAACAGTCCTTTTCAGGGCTACCAAATATTTCTGACAAGAACTATGTCTTTCGGTCACAGAAAAAAGTTCCTATTTTTATGTCCACCAGTGTACCTGCCGAATCACGAGGCCCTGCAACAAGAACGGCTGCACGAAGAGACATCATCCTCTGCTACACTCACCACCCTCACCGAAAGAGCAAAACGGTACCAGGTATGAGTCTAATCTTTCCCATTCTACAGAAAGTGCTGACGAAGTGTTGTTGCGCTATATTCCTGTTGTACGGTAGCTCTACTCGATGAGGGGTCGTCCGTCACCTTGATGGAACACCGCTTACTAAAGGAGCTCGGACTAGAAGGAGAATCGAAGCCCCTTTGCCTAAGCTGGACTGGGGGTCAAAACCGCGAAGAGAGCGATTCCGTAGAGACATCGATCATAATTTCCGGTGCGCGTAAGGGAGACCGTCGCTTCGATATGCACGCTGTGCGGACGGTTCGCACACTGGGTCTTCCACCACAGTCTGCTGATGGATGCGACATATCAGCGCGCTATAAACACCTGCAATCTCTGCCCCTACCATCATATGTATCTGCCGTCCCAAGACTACTCATCGGCATCGATAATTACAGTTTGTCTCGACCCATGAAAACCGTTGCAGGCGAGGTAAACGAGCCAACGGCAACAAAAACTCGATTAGGCTGGGTAGTGTCCGGTTGTTTCGGCAAAGCAAACCATTCTGCGAAACAACAAGTTGTATCGATGCATAGACTTCATCCGTGCAATTGTCGGGACCTGGAAGCTAGGGTAGAAGCTGCAATCAAGGGAAGCTTTGCGTTAGAAGATGTTTACTCCAGCAACGCTTCGGCATTTATGTCCAAAGAAGATGAACGAGCCTTACTCCTACTACGCACGCATACAAAGCAGGTAGATGGACGATACGAAACGGGGTTGTTATGGCGCTTCGATATGGTGAAGGTGCCTAATAATAGAGGCATGGCTTTAAAAAGACTGGACTGTCTAGAACGACGCAAGACGCGTGAAGTCCAACTACGAACGACCTTAAATGAAAAAATCACAGAATATTTAGAAAAAGGTTATACACGAAAACTGTCACTAGAAGAGAAACAAGCGATCGGTCCCAAAACGTGGTATCTTCCTATCTTTCCTGTGGTCAACCCTAACAAGCCGGGAAAGGTGAGGTTGATTTGGAACGCCGCCGCCAAATTTCATGGGGTCTCTCTGAATTCGATGCTGCTAACAGGTCCAGATCTACTGTCCTCCCTTACATCAGTACTTCAAAGATTCCGAGAATATCGAGTAGCAGTGGCCGATGATATAAGAGAGATGTTCCACCAGGTCTTGGTAAAGGAAGACGACCAGCACAGTCAGAGATTCCTATGGCGTTGGAATAGAGAGCAAACTGAACCTGATGAATATGTCATGCAAAGAATGACGTTTGGAGCGGCCTGCTCTCCCAGCAGTGCGCAGTTTGTGAAAAACCTCAACGCAGACAAATATGCCACATCACATCCTCGTGCAGTCGAATGTATAAAGAGAGACCACTACGTAGACGATATGCTCATTAGTACAGAGACTGTAACGGAAGCGAAAACCTTAGCATATGAAGTAACCAAAATACATGACGAAGGTGGCTTCCTCCTCCATAACTGGCTGTCTAGCTCTCCAGAGGTATTCAATTATGCCACAGAAAGCACATCTACTCAAAAGGAGCTCAACATGAACGAAGTATTTGCGACACAGAAAAAATTAGGTATGTGGTGGGACATACAAACCGATTCATTCTGCTTCCGATCGCCTATGCTAAACTCCGAGCTTCTGCAAGGGATTATAGTCCCGACGAAACGTCAAGTCCTTCAGGTGTTAATGAGGATTTTTAATCCCTTAGGCCTCATTGCAGGACTATTATTGTACCTGAAGGTTCTGCTTCAGGAGGTCTGGAGAAGCGGTACTGGATGGGATGAGCCAATCCCGTATGAGCTTAAGAAAAATGGAATGAATGGCTATCATGTCTCCCGCATCTAGAAACAATAACCATTCCTCGATGCTACCGAAAGTCATTATCACTAGAGACCTCTAAACTTCAGCTTCATGTATTTGTAGACGCTGGAAAAGATGGTTTTACCGCTGTGGCATCGTAGCACACAGGATTGGTGAAATATTAGAAAACACAGAGGTAAATGAATGGCACTGGATTTCTACCAAAAGCAAACGTCGCCGACGAGGGTACCAAATGATCGAAGTTAAGCCGACATCTCACGACCAGCGAGTGGTTCAGTGGACCTCAATTCCTAAGTCGACCAGAATCAGAATGGCCAAAAGAAACTGTAGACGGACTAGCGACTAATGAAGAGCTACGAAAAACAATATCCGCTCATATAGTACGAGAACCTGTTTTTAAGTTAGATCGTTTTTCAAGATGGTTAAGGTTACAACGCTCGGTTGGATACGTTTGGCGCTTCATCAACAATTGCAGAATATCGAAGGCAGATAAAACAAGACGCGAAGTGGGAGCACTAACAATGGGAGAGCTGCAAACGTCCGAGCTAAGCATAATACGCGAAGTACAGCAACAAGCTTTCCACGACGAATATAAAATACTTCTACACTGCAGAGACCACCCCGATATTAAGCCTCGCTTATCCCCCTCGAGTGAATTGTACAAAAGAAGCCCTTACATGGATCAACAAGGAATTTTGAGTGTGAGAGGTAGAATCGACGCTTGTGCCTTTATCAGCGAGGAGACGAAACGCCCTATCATCCTTCCTAAAGGCAACTACATTACCGATTTGATCGTCGATCGATATCATAGAAAATACCGCCATATGAACCACCTCACTATAATGAATGAAGTACGTCAAATCTACGATATACCCGCGTTGAGAGCAACGTGTCACCGAGTAAGAAACGGGTGTCAGTTTTGCCGTATAAAAGATGCTAGACCCAGAGAACCGATGATGGGAAATCTCCCCGAATGTCGCCTCACACCCTTTGCCCGGCCGTTTACGCATACCGGCATAGACTATTTTGGCCCATTCACCGTGGTAAATGGACGTAAAAGCGAAAAAAGATGGGGGGTATTATTTACCTGTTTAACGATACGCGCAGTGCATATTGAAGTGGCCCATACATTATCAAAAAGTTCTTGTATATTAGCACTGCGAAATTTTATTGCTCGCCGGGGCGTACCCAATGAAATCATATCCGATAAAGGAACCAATTTTGTAGGCGCAAGCCGCGAACTTCAGGAAGCCCTAAAAGAAATAGATGTTGATAAGATCGTCGATGGGACTAGCCTTACCAGCACCAAGTGGACGTTTAATCCTCCAGCGGCTCCGCATTTCGGAGGAGCATGGGAGCGACTCGTTCGGTCGATAAAAAGTACGTTAATGAACATTCAGTTCACTAAGTATCCGACCGATGCCGTACTCCGTCAGATGAATAGCAATTGAATATCAACAACACAACAATAACATACCTACCGATGTACTACCGAAATGTTCCAGGCTTGCGTAAAAAACTGAATGATCTAAGTCTAGTACTTTCCGAAACTGAATACAAAAACGAAATATTAACTGAAACCTGGTTGAACAATAACATAAACAATGAGTTATTCAACGACGATCGCTATTCTATTTACCGATGCGATAGAACCACTACCAACAGCACTTTCTCCATCGGTGGTGGTGTTCTAATAGCCTGCTCTCGCTCTCTTACATCTTGCGAAATTACACCGACGGTTCGAACTATGGAACAGTTATGGGTCAAAATTCGATTGGGCAATATTTTTGTTTATATCGGTGCCATGTATATTCCACCGTACAACGCATATAACGACATAATTGTTAACAAACATCTAGAAAGTATACGCGAAATTTCATCACGCATGAGAGATAACGATATCCTGCTTGTCGCTGGAGATTTTAACAAATGGGACATTACGTGGTCCAAACTCAATCCAGCCGATGTCGAGGATGTACCATTGCGCTCCACTTTCATGCACTATAAACCGTCATCTAAGTCTCGAAATAATCATATTTTCATCTATGGTATGGCAGCAAACGGCCTTTATAAATTAAGCAACATCAGAAATTCCATGGACCGACAACTCGATCTAATTTTTGCTAACTCCAACGCCGCTGAGATCTGTTCTGCCGTGTCTAAATCCGAACCGGCCCTGCTCAAGCTCGACAATTATCATCCTGCACTCGAATGGTCAATACGTCACTATGATCCTCATGCGTCTAGCTCCCATCCAAGCAACACACATCAGCAACGATTAAATTATTCAAAGGCTAATATCGTCGAACTGGAGGAAAGAATAATTCTATTCGGTTCTACTTTTAACTGCTCCAACTTTCCATCTGTTGACGACGCTGTTCATGCCTTCACGATTTTCATGAAAGATGCTCTACAATCCTGTACACCAATTATGCACCAGAAACGCTCTCCAGCATGGAGTAATAACAGGCTTATCATCCTCAAACGAGCCAAAAACAAAGCCATTAGTCGACACCGTTTTATGAGAAGTAATATCACTAGGGAAAATCGTAACAGCGCGATACATGCATACCGTCAGTATAACCGATCAAGATATAAGCAATATATATCTTCAATCGAAAGGTACCTTCTCCGACATCCTTGAAAATTTTGGCGCTTCATCGACAGCAGACGACGCTCAAACGTAATTCCAAGCACAATCAAATATAATGATTCCGTGGGCACGTCACCCGAAGATATTTGCAACATTTTCGCTGAACGATTTTCCGATGCCTTCTCCACCCCAATTGTAGATCAAACGGTGATCTCAAGGGCCACATCTTACACACCTCTAAACATGATTGATTATACCATTCCTACGTTTGATATACGCACAGTAGAAAAGTGCCTCAAAAGCCTTAAACCCTCTACAGCTCCTGGTCCCGATGGCATTCCGAGTTACATCAGCATCAGTAAATGCTATCAGTCCCTAGCACCTGTATTAACAAACATATACAACACGTCACTGAGTTCCGGTATTTTCCCACGCTTATGGAAGACCTCATGGATGGTACCAATATTTAAAAAAGGGGATCGCTCATGTGCTTCAAACTATCGCGGTATCACATCACTTTGTGCGGTACCAAAAGCTTTTGACCTTCTGCTTTACGGCCCTATGCTCTCCGCTACATCGAATTACATTATGGATAACCAACACGGGTTCGTACCCAAACGTTCGACATTAACGAACCTCACTGAATTCGTTAGTTTCTGCAAACGTAATCTCGACTCCGGAGGTCAAGTGGATGCTATTTACACCGTTCTCAAAGCTGCTTTCGACCTCATCTCACACGACATTTTAATGGCCAAATTGCAGAAGTTAGGGTTTTCGGAACAAATAGTTAAGTGGTTGCATGCCTACCTCACAGAACGCTCATACAAGATCAAGGTAAACGATCATATATCTAGAGAGGTGCTTGGCACCTCAGGGGTGCTTCAAGGCAGCAATTTGGGCCGCTGCTCTTCATTCTTTATATAAACGATGTAGGGCAATTGCTAGCGGAACACCGTTTTCTTCTGTTTGCCGATGACATTAAGCTGTTCGCTCCTATCAACGATACCAATGACTGCATCAATCTTCAACACGCCATCAACCTGTTTAGCATATGGTGCCGTGATAATGCAATGGTGCTATGTATCGAAAAATTTCGTGTTTTGTCTTTTTACCGTTCTCGGTCTTGCACACGATTCAACTACCAGATCGATAACATATCCGTTGAAATCACCGATACATTCCGCGACCTTGGGATCATTCTCGACACACGTTTAACTTTTAACGATCACCTAGAGAATATAGTGTCCAGAGGGAACCAACTACTGGGTTGGATTATTCGATCAATGCAAGGTTTCCGTAATCCCATGACCATAAAAACCATCTACTGTGCCTACGTCCGATCAGTGTTAGCATATGGCAGTATTGTTAGCGACCCCTGTACCGAACAATGGAGTAATCGAATCGAGGCCATCCAAAGAAAAGCGACTAGATATGCTGTAAGACTCTTACCATGGCGACAGGGCGATGCGTTACCGTCATACCATTCCCGGTGTCTGCTTTTAGGGATTCAGTCGTTGAAAAAGCGCCGTGAGATAGCTAAATGCCTTTTTATATCAGGACTACTTAACCACCATAGCCGGTCTCGTAATACAGTCGTCAACTCGTACGACTTAACAACATGCCCGTCATGGGTTCAATCCCCAAATAGACCGTGCCGCCATACGTAGGATTGACTATCCTGCTATGGGGGGAAATCAATTAGTCACTGAAAGCCAAGCCCACAAGTGGTACAGGCAGGCCTTGACCGACAACGGTTGTTGAGCCAAAGAAGAAGAAGAAGACTTAACCACCATATTGATGCTCCTACTCTATTAGCTACGATAGAATTTAACGCGCCATCTAGGAATCTACGTACACGTCAATTCATATCCGTCCCTCGTTATAGAACTCGTTTTGGCCAGGCTGATCCTATGTCAGCTATGTGTCGAACTTTCATAAGTAACTTTGATTTATTTGATTTCAACATACCACATAATGTTTTTAGAGATAGACTCAGGACACAACTTACGTAATAATTTTATTTTCAAAATACCTTTTCTATTCTTGTGCACCTGTTCTCCCCTATCGATTTATGTACCTTACATAGTCTATAAGCACTTGTTCAATCTTACGATTTCGGATAATGTTCTTTCGCGTTTCGGTGTAACTTTTTCTAGCGTTTTATAATTACCGGGTGTTGTTCCTTGAATTGCACAATTAGAAGAGAGTTTATTTCACGCAATTCACTTATACTTATAAACTAATCGATCGTGCCCGAACGCTCCGAACTCAACGAATGATCTTCGTGTTTCGTTAAACACGAATCAACTGGCAGGGCTTCCGTGCCAAAGCCTGAACATCCTCCCCCCTTGACGCAAGTCAATAATCAAAACAATAACAAATAAAGATAACGGAAGTTAAACGTATGTGCCTTCGCGTTCAGATGCAGGTAAGATACAAATTCTTATGAGGGGGCATGTTACGATACCTTTCGTTATTTTCAGCTTTACTACCCGTGCCAGCTTATCGTCTTCGGTTTGCGTATGCCGTGTGGTGTTGCAAAGGAGCAAACCGATCTTCGGGATAATTTGTCTGCCAGGTAAGCTAAACTGTTGTTGTTCATCATTGCCATAGAATAAATGCGTTGTACTTCTTGTAGGCAAGCCGTCGACAAATGCTGAACCTATGTGCCAACTAGGAAATGCGCTGGGGTAAGTGACGACTAATCGATAGGGTCATCAGGCATCGATAGAAGAGGACGCGAACGCGTCGCTGCTTCGATTAAGTTTAGACCGGTAGTGCAGGTGAAAGCTGCAGTGTAGGTGGTTATCGCTTGACAGTCTTCGCTGCTGCCTTCCACAATCCGCAAGAGGGTGGTGGTGTGGGTAGAGGAAAGTGCCAAGTGCAAATTTGGTTGCAATCTGTAACGAATAAGTATAGTTGTTCGCCGCGGAACAGATTAACTAGCTCATGAAGCTCGCTTGCAGCACTCGCGTTGTGTGCTGGTAAACCGCGTCGCGCAGTCAATCGTGGTAGTGATAAAGTTGTTAATGCCGAAGTGTTGGTTGCTTGCGTATGCATCGAGGGGAATTTTTCACAACAAAACCACACAGAATTTGCCTTCCATCTAACGGCGAATGCTCATCCCGTACCGTCGTGAGCAATGATCTTCCTTCTCGCTGATGCTCCGTGTAACGGCACTTATCGATCATGTGCGTAAACGACTGCATTTTAGGAGGCAGGACAGGATGCTTTGCATGGTAGGGCAGCTGAGTATGCCGTAACATTTCTCCTACTCGAATGATTCCTAGAGGGTCTAGGAGTGAAGATATTGTTCGCCAGGGTGTTTGTTTCGTCACCACGTTGCCTTTTTCGGGCTGTCCGAGATCCATTGAAAATGCATCCAGCTGCGCTGTATGGTGTAGCACAGTGTTTGCAGTTTTCATGCGCTCAGTATTGATGATTAAAGGTGCGTGGTGGTGTGCTGCTGTTCGTTGAGTGCGTGACCTTTCCTTAGTGTTACGTGCGTAGCGAATGCAGTATGCAACGATACGCGACAATCGCTTGTAGCTGTAACACGTAAACAAAGGAAAATTAGTAGGCGTTATCATTACGGTAGCACTCACCATACGAATCTCAAGATTCGTTTCTTCGGTTGGTTCAGGGTTAGAGTTGGGCCAGATGGAAGCGGGTGGACAAAACCAATCCGGACAGAAGCTCCGCAGCTTACTTTTCAGGAATTCTGCTGACATACCGTGAGAAACGAAATCTGCAGGATAAATGCTTCCACGATCGCTGGTGCGAAAGGTGCTCCTCGTATAGTAAAAACTTTCGCGCCGAGCGTGTCTCGATCTGTTCAGCATATACAGCGGCGAGCACATTAAGTGAATTGGATACGTCATACGTTTTATCTAAATATAGCTCAATAGGTAAGTGAACAGCTTGGTGTTTTGTCACTTCGTGAAACTTTTCGTGCTTTCGTACTTTGAGTGAATATCTATCATTAACTTGTGCTTCTTCTTCTTTACAGAATCGCTCGGTGGATTCATTTCGTGATGCCATGCATGCTACCGATGGCATGTAAAAGATTTCGAACAGTTTGGGGATCATCAAAACATCAACATCCAGCTCGTAGTGGGTGGCTTTGGACGCAAACTTCGCAAGCACCGTGTTTTGCACCGGGATGGAAAATTGATCCGCACCAGTCAGAGTGATGTCGATCGAATTATGTTTTGTATTTGATGTATAAGCGAATCGATCGATGATTGGCATAAGCTGAGTTACACCATCTAACTGTACGCTTGCAGGATGCATGATACTATGTGCATCGCTAGCATGAATAACCGCAGTTTGAGAAAGAACCTTCTCAGAAGTTTGTCTCAGTGCTGCCTCGCTGTTTGTTTGAGTGCTTGCCGTGTGATCGTCAGTGTTGTGTGTGTGTGTCACCGGAGCATTTTGCGCAGCTGGCTTGGTTGCAGTGGAAAATGCACCGATTTTATGTGTGTAACACGCGGGAACATTTTGCGCAGCTGGCGTCGGTGCAGTGGAAAATGTGTCGGTGTTTTGTGTATTACACGCAGGAGCATTTGGCGCAGCTGGCTTCGGTGCAGTGGCAAATGTGCTGGTGTAGTGGGGTGTGTGTATCAGTGTGTGGTGTGCTGAACTACAGTGCATACACTTGTGTTACGACGAGCAATCACGCGTGTGGTGATTGTAGTGCAAGCAATTTAGGCAGAGCTTGAGTCCCAATCGACAATGTGTTCATTTTCGGATGAATTTTTGGCAGTCCTGCGGTAAAATCTGCACGAAATTTGCTCGAACTAATCAAATTTGAGAGTGTGTGCGTAACCGTCTGTATTGCATTGGGATCTGTCAAGATTGCGCGGCTTTGAATGAATCCATCAACTTATAGGGTGTTGTGTGTTTACTTGTTTAGGAAGTGTTAATTTTTGTGAACCAAGTTAACAAGTGCATAAACATAGCATTTTGGTTAAGTTACTGTTAATCCTTCTATAATTGTCTACGCCATGGCAAAAAGAAGTGGAAAATTATATCGTCAACGGGATAAATTGTTAGAACAACTTTCTGCTGAATATGACGCTGAAGCAGGACCCAGCAGAGTGTTTTCATCAACAATTGGTATGTACTTTTTAACAATGTTAACAAAGTCACTAATACTACGCATGTATCATACTATAATTATTTTTTTAGATAATATCTCGCAAACTGGTCGTGTAAGTTCATTATTTGAGTCCCATCTCCCGGATTCAGAACATCCGGGCAGAGAAGATCCGGCCATCATCTTCCCGGATAGATATGGCAAAAGAAGGTGTCTCGAAAATTTAGACGAGGGTAATATTAGCAAATAATACTAAAATCAATGTTATAATAATCAATTGCATTTATTGTCTGACTTTAGATACATTTTCCAACGAGGATTATTTTATTGCGCTATCTTCAGATAGTGAAACCGATGAAAACGATGTAAATATGGAAACTGTAGACACCAATAAGTCTAAAAAATATCACAATTGTGAAAATCATGAGGATGTCAAAGATTGCTTGAGACATTTTGCCATCACCCGAAATCTGCCTCGAGATACGGTTAATGAGATGTTGGAAATTTTGAGAAGTAACACCAATATGGACCTTCCCAAAGACTGTCGAACCCTTCTTAAAACGTACGCTAATATTGGAAAAGAGATGCAAACTATACAAGGTGGGGAGTTTTGGTATAAAGGCATCGAGAAATCGTTGCAAAATTATTTCAAGTAAGTTTTACAATCGAAAATAGGTCATTTGAAAATATCCTAAAGTTGATCTTTATTCAGATCTTCTACTCCATGCGCAGAGCAATTTACGATCCAGTTCTCTGTTGACGGCCTTCCCCTGCATAAAAGTGGACGAATGCAAGTTTGGCCCATTTTAATGAAAGTGGAAGAGGTAAAAAATGCACCAATAATGATGGTTGCTGCATTTTGTGGTACCGAAAAACCGAGAAGTGTTGAAGAATACTTACGTCAACTTGTGGAGGAAGCAAACAAACTTTATCTTAATGGAGTTCGCATAGGAGATAAAAAAATCAATTTTCAAATCCGAGCTTTTATAGCAGATTCTCCTGCAAGAGCATTCATAAAGTGTAAGTATTATTGTTTGAAAATGTTATATGAAACTGCATTTTTAGCAACATTTTTATTCTTGCAGCAACATGCTATTTTAATGCTGTACATGGATGCTTAAGATGCACTTGCGTTGGTGTGTACCATCCCACTGGCCATAAGGTGGTGTTCGATTGTGTCGGGGCTCCATTACGAACCGATGATGGATTCCGAGATAGGGAATGCATTCCACACCATCAGCCTTTGCGATCGCCTCTAGAAGATCTGTTGCATTTTGATATGATTGAACACGTTCCTACGAGTGACCGTTTGCATTTGATTGATCTTGGTGTAACTCGAAAAATTATCTGTGGAATATGGATCGGAAAGTTTGTATTCCTTTCTAGATTGTCTGATGCTCAGAAGGAGTTTGCAACGAATTTTTTTACTGCGTTGCAGCTTCCCTCAGAAATCAATAGGAAAATTCACGATCCGTATTATATGCACAAATGGAAGGGCACGCAGTTTAGAACATTTTTGCATTATTGCAGCGTTATAGTTATGAAAGAACTTGTACCTGAAAGGGTATACAATCATTATTTACTCTATTTTTGCGGGATTACTATATTTTCTACAAAATTCCATCGCAAGCATTGGAAAACTGCAGAGGTGTTCTTAAATGTTTTTGTCCGTAACTTTGGCGCAATATATGGTAGTGAACATGTTACAAGCAATGTTCATAACCTTCAACATATTGCTAAAGATGTTGAAAATTTAGGACCATTGGATAATTTTTCAAGCTATGATTTTGAAAACTATCTTGGCATTTTAAAACGCTCTGTACGTTCCGGATTTAAATGCGGTGTACAAATTGCTGCTCGGTCTGAGGAACGTGCTAATGTGCATTCGCCCAATCATTCCGATTGTCAATATCCTCGGATAGTATACAATGGGAATGGGATTCAATTAACTGCCAACTTTTTGTTGAGAGCGTCAACAAGAGATGAATGGTTTTTAACCAAACGTAACGAAGTCGTCAAATTTATGAAACTTAATACTAATCCCTCGTTGGTCGTTGTTGGAATGCGATATGAGTATGTAACTGATGTTTTCCATATACGTCTTATTGAAAACGATGAGGAGATCGAATTATCATCTGCAGATATCTACATCTACGAGGCTGACGATTGTATACCTACAGCAGTAGAAGAATTCTCTTTGCACCATATAAGATGTAAGCTGATAGCTGTGACTTCCCCGGCAAACCCTGGATTAAAGCAGTTTGTCCCTCTTTTGCATACTTTTGTTATTGACAGTTAAAAATATAATAAAGATGATGGAAAAAAGATTGAATATTGATAATTCATATAGTTCTGTGTTTATTTTGACGTGTGTTGGCAATGAGAAAATAGAAACACACTTATTTTTATAATATTTCCCTAGTATTTCACCACCCGCTCATTCACCTACGATTAATTACAACGCGTGCATGGTTTTTTACAGTATCCCTTTCTAACATTTTTATAGTTCTTATAATTACTATGAGCGTTTTTTAATTTTTTCTTCATAAATTCTTCAACTTCGGCATCCGTTACAAGGAAAATATTTTTTATAGCTACTTGTTTGAATAACTTGAATATTCTAGGATAACTATTAAATGCAATTTTCGTACATTGTCCACCGCCCCGCCAACAACACTGCACCAAAAAAACTCTGCTAAATAATAATCTTAAACAATCGTTCATTATAGAACTAGGTTCTGTATAACCTTGAAACTTACGAATAAGACCATTTGCCATATTGTTGAACGAATCAGAAGAGCCCAGAAGTATTTCAAATTCATCCAGCTCTACTTTTGAAGTAATGTGAGGAAACGCTTCAGTGCAATGTGTCAATCTAGATTGTGCCCTATTTTCAACAAAACTATCAAATTGTATTCTCAGAGTGGAAACGCATTTTTTAATGATTGATAATTCTTTCGTGACATGCTGCTCAAAGCCATCTCGAGAAGATGATTGCGGATCTTTAACGAGAAAAGCCGTATTTTCATAAGTGTTGGCTGCTTGCAAATATTTCTGATGCCTTTGGTCGGACATTTTTGACGACTGAATAGACTGTGTAAAAGAAACCTCATTATCATTGACATCAGTAATTGTCGAACGTACTAGGCATCTATCATCGGTATCATTTGGCAATGGCACTGGACGTGGGGAATGATTTTCAATGACATTTTCTTTGTGTTCTGTAGGACGAATAACGCGTTTGTTGTTGCTAACATCTAACGAGAGAGTTGGCTGGGACAACGAAGCCTCACCCGCACTAGTAGTGGGACGAATAACGCTTTTGTTGTTGCTAACATCTAACGAGAGAGTTGGATGGGACAACGAAGCCTCACGCGCACTACTAGCCGGACGAATAACGCGTTTTTGTTGCTAACATCTAACGGGAGAGTTGGCTGGGACAACGAAGCCTCACCCGCACTAGTAGTGGGACGAATAACGCGTTTTTTGTTGCTAACATCTAACGAGAGAGTTGGATGGGACAACGAAGCCTCACGCGCACTACTAGCCGGACGAATAACGCGTTTTTTGTTGCTAACATCTAACGAGAGAGTTGGCTGGGACAACGAAGCCTCACGCGCACTACTAGCGGGACGAATAACGCGTTTGTTGTTGCTAACATCTAACGAGAGAGTTGGCTGGGACAACGAAGCCTCACGCGCACTACTAGCCGGACGAATAACGCGTTTGTTGTTGCTAACATCTAACGAGAGAGTTGGATGGGACAACGAAGCCTCACGCGCACTACTACCTGAACCTTCAATGCATCTGCTACCAATAACATTAGTTGATACAATTTTTCGAGGTGAGGATGTCAGATCCTTTATATTCTGATTTTGGATATCAGTAACTTCTGTACAACGTACATTGCGTCGTGTGAGGGTAGCGCTGGAATTTGGTTTGGAGGATGATTGTGCTGAAATGGTAGTAACTGCAGCCGCATTGTCTATGGGCCTCGAACCAGCTAACGAAAGAATACGCCGAGGAGACGCAACCTCCAAATCCACCGTTGTTTTTAAAGGTACTGTCTGAGTGGTAACAGTCAAGTAAGGTAATCTTTGTTTCATGATATTCAACCATGTCATTGTTGAAGAATCGATGTTTTCCATTTTATAAGCTGTAAGGGGCAAATTGATGTTATTCATAGATTTTAAGTAGCATTTAAAGTACCGCCTGTTTCATTAATTTACCTTGTATGTTTTATTAGTTTAGTGCCAAGTGTGTTATGTTTCAAACATCTTTAACCAAATATACACGTTGTATCGTTAAATCACTTTCTTAAAATTGACTTTCGCTGTACTTGCTTGTTTTCGGCGTGAGAGAAAAATTGTTAAAACATAACGCGATTTTTGGCATACAGGTCATACCAAACGAACTCCATTGACAGCCAGAGAGATTCAATACACTCCTTCATACACGAATTAAAAAAAAATTGCTTATCACTTGCTAAAACTTTAATGAATCATTTTGTTATACAAATTACGTCGTGTTTTTTTATGTTTACATAGAGTTACATTTAAAAATTGTAAGAAGTTGTTTCTACAATAGGAAACCAACTGTCATATTTCAAACCAACATGGCGGCCACAATTTCACCCACAATTATTTCATCACCTTGTCTGCTAGAAGTAAACAAGTGCGTTGACAGTAGTTTGTTTATGCAATCAAGTGGCGTGTATGTGATGCATTAGTTAAAAAATAATTGATCCGTATATAATGTATCATGAAAGTAATAGTTTGGGTTAGAATGCACAGTAATCAATATTATTTTAATTAGCTACTTAAGGGGCAGTCCACGTTTTGGCCATAGTACATACGTGTTTTTGTAAAGTACATGTAAACCAAAATGAGGTTATGTATTTATATTGTTTCCTTTACACCCGAAACATATATTTCCAATCATGATTATACATTCTAATTCCGCATCTTTACAGCAAAAAAGGAAAGTGCAAAGTGTTTCTGGTAAGTTGAATCGTGTAAACAACTTTTCTTTTTGAATTGTAGGAAATTTGTCATCATACAGATCCAGAGGTCATACGGCTAGAGGTGTGAAGATTACCCGGTTGAAAATAGCTTAGGAAAGCTTAAGTTTAGGAAAGCTGCAAAGGCCGGAAAGAGGTATCAAAATAAGAATCTGCATGTAGCAGAAAGCCCATTAGAACCGCAAATATGATACACAGTTTTGTGACATATCTACTAGCTGATAGGCGCACAGCTTTCCGGAAATGAGTTTGTAAGTACTACATGTAAAATAGACAATTATTATAAATTTCTCTTTGTGCTGAAATTTTAAACATCAATTTTGTTGCAGGTTTCTTCTCACCAGAAAGGCATGAATGAAAGCAAAAACAAAAATTCTAACGTGATTATCAAACAACTCATGGACTCTATTTAATGAAGCGCATGCTCTTGAAAAGGGATTATTCTGACCAAATGTCGAACGACGTGAACGGATAAATATAGTAGGTCTTGAACGCAGACGACGAGATGAGACATACGCATACAAAAAGAATTGATGTAAGGAGCGAAGGAGCATTTATTTTAGAAGAGATAATACTGGCAATACAGCAAGGCTGCGCATGTGAATAAAGATACTTGATATCAATCAAGTCCAGCATACGGCAACGGAGAGAATAGCTATTTGCAGCATTCCTCCCATGTAGGGTGCACGTAGCATTTCCTACCCCACTCACAAATTCATGGGCAGAGGGAGAGCGTGGCAACTAATGATTAGATATTAATTCGAATTTTTAATCGAAAATCCCCCCCAAAAAGTTAAAATTCCTCCCTTGAAGGAAATTCCCAACTGTTTGAAAACCGCTGCCTAATCTCTGCATAGCAATTGTTACTCCACTGACAAAGATTGGGAATCGAATAAAACAAAATAATTTTGAATAGTTTTTGGTATTACTTTAATAATGGTTTGCATCTGTAAGAGGATGCTTGGAATTAAATAAATTTTGCTACATGGGCAACAAAAAGCTCAAAATGAACAAATGACGCACACACTCTCAAAAAGTGCTTTAGAAGAACTGCTATGAAGCCCATGTGAAGCGGCTTATGAAGCCATGAATTCTACTCGAAATTCATCCAAATTCGAGCACACTTGTCGATTGGGAGTGTATTTGCGTTCCCGCTGCGCAAATTCGAGCAGTTTCCAGCGCAGAAAATGCACCACAATCTGCGCTGGCCAGCGCAGATTTTGGCTGCTCTCCCGCGCTGGACTTCAGCGATTCCTGCGCTGGGTCGAGCAAGTTTAGCGCCATCTGTTGGCGAAATGGACGAACTATTTATGGCGACGGAGCAAAAAAAAACGGTCAAAAAAATTTAAAAATATTGGCGCCCATTTTCTCGTCCGCTTCTTCTCCCTCCCTCACCTTGCCTTGCCTTCTTGCGCATCTGCCGTGCCTTCCGCCGCCAGCTGATTGGGTGTTGCGGTGTATGCGTTGATACTCATATGTGCATTGCGGTTGTGTATTGTTATTGGTGGGTGTTAGCATTTATTAATTTGTGTGTGACCTTGACACGCTGTGGGAGAAGCTGGATTGGGATTCAAAGTGTTATCGGTGTATTGATGGTTTATTTTATTTCGTGCCGCTGGTGATGAGACCATTCGATGCCCGTGGCAATCGAGGGTGAAGAAGCCTATTTAAAACAAGCGTAGGAGAACGTCTAACACTAATCTAATATTTTTTAATTTGAACATGTTTGATGCTTCAACGACCTTCTAAGCATCATGTAGCACAATGTACAGTGGCTATAATTTTTTTTTTTATGTGCCGAAATCTGTCTCGAGTTTTCGGGTCACGACACACACACGCACACACACATCGCGGGGAAAGTGATCGTTCACTGTATCATGCCGCGATCCCCCACCCCGCCCGGCGCTTTGAATGATGCGCTATATGATAGCTGATGATAGCGGAAGAGGAGGGGGGGTTTGATGGGGGTGCGTTCTCGCGTGCGCGCGTTCGTAGGTGCCTTATCGCGAGCGAGCGCGCGCGCGCGTGTGTGTGTGTGTGTGTGTGTGTGTGTGTGTGTGTGTGTGTGTGTGTGTGTGTGTGTGTGTGTGTGTGTGTGTGTGTGTGTGTGTGTGAGTTTGCGCGCGTGTTTGTATGTGTGCGTGCGTTTGGAAACCCCAAAACTATTTTATTCTGATGCGTACATTTTCATCCGCTGCGGCTACAAAGTCCATGCATTTTCGATCTCGCTATCTGAGAGACAACACAACCATTGGCATTGGTAGCTTTGCGATCGGCTCTGCTGTTGGGGGTATCAAAAGACACACGATCGAAGCAAACGTGCGTGTGATATGTTGCACATTTATTTCCAATTCAGCTAGCGGACGCAAGTGGAAACAACATTTTGAATTGAATCCATACAAAAGAAGATTCTGGATTTGTTTATTACGGTGAGCGTATGGTGCTGCACCTGTCCGTCCAGAATCTGGTGGCTTTGGAGTAATTATCATGACGCCGATTGACCGGCAATGCCTTGGAATGGGTTCGGATCGGTAGGTTCATGTTTTGGTCGAGTGCATTCCGTGCATTTGTCGCGCCACAGCGGTAGACCCGGCAGCACCAAAGTCAAAACTTCCCCGAGTGTGGACTGCTATGCTAAGTTCTTCTTCTTATTATTATTTTTATTATTGGCGTAATGGCCAACGCGGTCATGCCGGCCTTTTCAGGACTTGAGTACCACGTAGCCGGATAGTCACCTCTTGCTACGGCGGACGGTTCCCGCTGCGCAAATTCGAGCAGTTTCCAGCGCAGAAAATGCACCACAATCTGCGCTGGCCAGCGCAGATTTTGGCTGCTCTCCCGCGCTGGACTTCAGCGATTCCTGCGCTGGGTCGAGCAAGTTTAGCGCCATCTGTTGGCGAAATGGACGAAGTATTTATGGCGGCGGAGCAAAAAAAAGGGAAAAAAAATTTAAAAATATTAGCGCCCATTTTCTCGTCCGCTTCTTCTCCCTCCCTCACCTTGCCTTGCCTTCTTGCGCATCTGCCGTGCCTTCCGCTGCCAGCTGATTGGTTGTTGTGGTGTATGCGTTGATACTCATATGTGCATTGCGGTTGTGTATTGTTATTGGTGGGTATAAGCATTTATTAATTTGTGTGTGACCTTGACACGCTGTGGGAGAAGCTGGATTGGGATTCAAAGTGTTATCGGTGTATTGATGGTTTATTTTATTTCGTGCCGCTGGTGATGAGACCATTCGATGCCCGTGGCAATCGAGGGTGAAGAAGCCTATTTAAAACAAGCGTAGGAGAACGTCTAACACTAATCTAATATTTTTTAATTTGAACATGTTTGATGCTTCAACGACCTTCTAAGCATCATGTAGCACAATGTACAGTGGCTATAATTTTTTTTTTTATGTGCCGAAATCTGTCTCGAGTTTTCGGGTCACGACACACACGCACACACACATCGCGGGGAAAGTGATCGTTCACTGTATCATGCCGCGATCCCCCACCCCGCCCGGCGCTTTGAATGATGCGCTATATGATAGCTGATGATAGCGGAAGAGGAGGGGGGGTTTGATGGGGGTGCGTTCTCGCGTGCGCGCGTTCGTAGGTGCCTTATCGCGAGCGAGCGCGCGCGCGCGTGTGTGTGTGTGTGTGTGTGTGTGTGTGTGTGTGTGTGTGTGTGTGTGTGTGTGTGTGTGTGTGTGTGTGTGTGTGTGTGTGTGTGTGTGTGTGTGTGAGTTTGCGCGCGTGTTTGTATGTGTGCGTGCGTTTGGAAACCCCAAAACTATTTTATTCTGATGCGTACATTTTCATCCGCTGCGGCTACAAAGTCCATGCATTTTCGATCTCGCTACCTGAGAGACAACACAACCATTGGCATTGGTAGCTTTGCGATCGGCTCTGCTGTTGGGGGTATCAAAAAGACACACGATCGAAGCAAACGTGCGTGTGATATGTTGCACATTTATTTCCAATTCAGCTAGCGGACGCAAGTGGAAACAACATTTTGAATTGAATCCATACAAAAGAGGATTCTGGATTTGTTTATTACGGTGAGCGTATGGTGCTGCACCTGTCCGTCCAGAATCTGGTGGCTTTGGAGTAATTATCATGACGCCGATTGACCGGCAATGCCTTGGAATGGGTTCGGATCGGTAGGTTCATGTTTTGGTCGAGTGCATTCCGTGCATTTGTCGCGCCACAGCGGTAGACCCGGCAGCACCAAAGTCAAAACTTCCCCGAGTGTTGACTGCTATGCTAAGTTCTTCTTCTTATTATTATTTTTATTATTGGCGTAATGGCCAACGCGGTCATGCCGGCCTTTTCAGGACTTGAGTACCACGTAGCCGGATAGTCACCTCTTGCTACGGCGGACGGTTCATACGCGGTTAGAACCCACGACGGGGGTACTGCCACACTGTCTCCTGCTCGATGTATACGCTGCAGGCAGGGGGAAGGATGGACCTCCACGATAAAAAAACACCGTCATGAACCAGCGGCGGACCTAACGGTAGGCGGACTAGGCGGTCGCCGATGATCTCTACAAGTGGACAGAGTATTGACGACAAGGGCCCCCGGAAAGATGGTCGTTAGGGCTCCGTGGCTGGAGAACCATTTGCACCTCCCCTCCCCCCATGGCGTCAACAATTTTAGGGCCTGTGACTAATGATCGTAGGGGTCCCATGGCCACCCCCCGCCCCCCCATCCAGGATGCTGGTTTCACAATCAGGATGCGTTCTTGATGCTGGTGGAACGGAAAGTGCGAAAATCAGCGCCGGGCTGAACGTGTCAATGCGAATTAGAGTTCTGCGCGATGCACAACAAACCCTCCTGCGTAAACTAGCGATTCCTTAGTCATTTTTATATTGCAGCGTTTGAACACATTGCGCTTTTTTTGGTTGGATTTGTGAAAATGCAACTTCATCGCCGCAATGTTTGTTAACGGCATTTTTAGGCGCCACAACAGCTCGCGAGCATTGACCACACGCGAGAATGAGATAGCGCTAGGGAGGGAAAGAGCACGGACGATGGCTGACAGCGATTGGCCGTCTGACGCACCAACACATTCAAACCTTCGACAGTGCGCTCAGGCGAGGGGTATGAGGCGGAGCCAGGGACGGGCAGCTCGACGAGCTGCTCGACAAATTTGCCGTTGGAGAGAAAAGGAAGGCATGATAAAATTCTCAGAACGCCATAACGCCTTCCGTCGCTTTGCACAGTGGGTAGTTTTGCGTCAAAAATACGCAAAAAAATACGCTAGACTTCAGCCAAAACTACGATAGCCAGCGCATTTATTGCAGTTTTTAGGTGCGGAACGAGCGCCATCTGCTGAAGGAATGGATGAACTATTTCAGACGGCGGAGCAAAAAAAACGGCCGATTCAAAATTCAAAAAATATTGGCGCCCATTCCTTCCTCTTCTTCCTCTTACTCCCTTCCCCTCCCTGCCTTGCCTTACTTGCGCTTCAGCCCGTGCCTTTCGCCGCCAGCTGATTGGGTGTATGCGTTGGTATATATGTACATTGCGGTTGTGTATTGTATTTGGTGGGTATAGCATTTATTTATTGTGTGTGACCTTGACGGTGCGGGAGAAGCTGGTTCATTTTGGGATTTAAAGTGTTATCGGTGTATTGATGGTTTATTTTATTTCGTGCCGCTGCTGATGAGACCATTCGATGCCCCTGCCAATTGAGGGTGAAGAAGCCTATTTAAAACAAGCGTAGGAGAACGTCTAACACTAATCTAATATTTTTTAATTTAAACATGTTTGATGCTTCAACGACCTTCTAAGCATCATGTAGCACGGTGTATAGTGGCAATAAAATTTTTTTTTCAATGTGCCGGAATTTGTCTCGAGTTTTCTGGCCACGACACACACACAGCGCGGGGAAAGTGATCGTCCACTCTATCATGCCGGGATCCCCCTCCCCTCCCGGTGCTTTGAATGAGGAACCAGCCTTTCTTCCGATAAGGTAGCCGTAATCGATCATGCGGGAGGGGGGGGTTGATGGGGGTGTGTGCTCGCCTGCGCGCTTTCGTGGGTGCGTGCTCGCGTGCGCGCGTACGTGCATTCGTGCATTCGTGCATGCGTGTATGCGTTCGTGCGTGCGCGTGTGTGTGTGTGTGTGCGTGCGGGAACTCCAAAAGTGTTTGATTCTAATGCGTACATTGTCACCGGCTGCGTCTACACACTCCATGCATTCTTAGAAAACGCACTGCACGCCGCCCGATCGATTACCGCTACCTAGGAGACAATACAACCATTTAATTGGCACCACCATCTTTGCGACCGGTTCTGCTGTTGGGGGTATTAAAAAGACAAACGATCGAAGCAAACGTGCGTCTGATATGTAGCACATTTCTTTCCAATTCAGCTAGCGGATGCAAGTGGAAACAACATTTTGAATTGAATCCATACAAAAGAGGATTCTGGATTTGTTTATTACGGTGCGCGTATGGTGCTGCACCTGTCCGTCCAGAATCCGGCGGCTTGTTGGCTCAGAGTCGGTATCATGACGCCGAGCGACCGGCACCGCCTTAGAATGGGTTCGGCTCGGTAGGTTAATGTTTTGGTCGATTGCATTCCATGCATTTGTCGCGTCACAACGGTAACACGGCAGCAACAAAGATAAGCCAATCTCTTCTCCGGGTGTGGGCTGTTATGCTATGTTATTCTTCTTCTTCTTCTTATTATTATTGGTGTAATGGCCTACGCGATCATGCCGGCCTTTTCAGGACTTGAGTACCACGTAGCCGGATAGTCACCCCTTGCTACGGCGGACGGTTCATACGCGGTTAGAACCCACGACGGGCATGCTGTTAAGATGTGCGGAATGATGGCGGTGCCGCGGGCCCGCTCCTATCCAGCGGGCAACTTGCATACTGCCACACTGTATCCTGCCCGATGCATACGCTGCAGGCAGGGGGAAGGATGCAGCACCACAATAAAAAAACACCGTCATGAACACCTTCCTTTCTTTGACCGATGGATCATAACATTCCGGAAGAATACACATTTGGCGACAGTGTTGCACACACACGCACACTCACACCCTTGCGCAGACGGCTCAGCCTATCTATGTAATCTACAACATAAGAAAGGAAAAGCATAGTGTCACATAAAGTTATGCTTTATGCAATTAGGTTTAAGCTTTCCTATGCACGGCCATGGCCACCTGTGTTGCGTGCGCTACTTCGAAATAGGGTTCTGCGCGTTGCACAGCCAACCCTCGAGCGTTAGCTAGCGATTCGTTAGTTATTTTTACATTGCAGCGATTGAACTCATTGCGCTTTTTGGTTTGATTTGTGAAAAATCAAATGCAGCGCCGCAATGTTTGTTAACGGTTTTTTTAAGCGCCACAACAGCTCGCGAGCATTGACCACACGCGTGAAAGAGATAGCGCTATGGAGGGAAAAAGCACGGACGGCGGCTGACAGCGATTGGCCGTCTGACGCACCAACACATCCAAACGTGTGACAGCGCGCTCAGGCGAGGGGTAGGAAGCGGAGCCAGGGACGGGTAGCTCGAAACGCTGCTTGACAAATTTGCCGTAGGAGGGAAAAAGAAGGCCTGAGAAAATGCGCGAAAGGGAATGATTTCTTCCGTCGCTTTGCACAGGGAGTTTGTCCCTGCCAAAGAAATTATGCCTGCGCTTTCATTTCGCGGCAAACGCATTTTGTATGATTTTAACACGGCTTCTATGCGTATCAAACGGTCATCGTAATCAATGCGTACAACGGCATTATGCACAATTTCGTCGTGTGTGACTGCTGCGTCTTCTAATTGGCATTGCACAGTTTCCAAGTCGATGGAAAGCTGTTCGATTTTTGCAATGAGAGGGTCGATCTGCATTGCATCCCGTTCTGGGTAAAAGTTTATGAGAAACTTTTCGTAATCCGGTAACATCGCTAGCAACGCTGTCCTTCTGGACGATAGGATGCGTTGTTGGGTTGCCATAGTTCGGTTTTAGGATGACGCTAAATTTCACGAACACAGTGAGCTCTGTCGACGGTGTTGCGACTAAAGCAAAGTTACACGCACAATAATCACAAATATCGCGAGAATCCGTAAAACTATTTAAACCAGAATCCGTCGTTATCCTGGTCACGGCACCAATGTTCAATCTTACGATTTCGGATAATGTTCTTTCGCGTTTCGGTGTAACTTTTTCTAGCGTTTTATAATTACCGGGTGTTATTCCTTGAATTACACAATTAGAAGAGAGTTTATTTCGCGCAATTCATTTATACTTATAAACTAATCGATCGTGCCCGAACGCTCCGAACTCAACGAATGATCTTCGTGTTTCGTTAAACACGAGTCAACTGGCAGGGCTTCCGTGCCTAAGCCTGAACAGCACTAATTTAAGTACATTCATGTAGGATCTTCAAGATCCCGATGGATTAATCAATAAACATATTAAACATATTAAACATATTAAACCATTGCGAACCAAATCGTGGAATTCCGTTTCGAACCCGATTCGGGAATAACATTCGAGGCCTGGTTCGCCCGCTATGAAGAGTTGCTGACCAAAGATGCTTCCAGGCTCGACGATGCTGCCAGAGTTCGCCTTCTGATTCGTGAGTTGGATCTCACGGAACACGAGAGACTAACAAATTTTCTTTTGCCCAGCTTGCCACGCGATTTCACCTTCGCCGCCATCGTGAACAAACTAAAAAAGCTTTTTGGCAAAATGGAGTCGATTCTCAGCAAACGGTACAAATGTTTCAACATTACAAAAGCACGCTCGGAGGGTATGCTGACCTTCGCTTGCTGCGTAAACCGTGCTTGCGTAGATTTCGAGCTATCGAAAATGACGGAAGATCAACTCAAAAGTCTGGTGTTCGTGTGTGGCCTCAGGGAAGACGAAGACGCCGAAAGCCATACTCGCCTTTTGTCTCGCATCAAAGAAAAATGTGACATCACTCTCGAGCAACTGTCTGCCGAATGCCAGCGAGTGGCTAACCTTAAGAAGGACAGTGCGATGATTGCTGATTGCAGTGAACGTGTTCTAGCGGTAAAAAGCAATCATCAACGACGTTATCCGTACCACCCGCGGAATCAGTATGAGGGCACGTCTCATTCACACTTCCAGTCGAGCGCCAATAAAGGGAAACACAGCAGGGATGGGAGAACAACGAGAAGGCAGAATACGACAAACTGAAAAATCCTGTGCGGAGAGCTACATTGGATGCGTGAGTGTACGTTCACCAATCATAAATGTCGCGACTGTGATCAAATTGGCCATCGTGACGGATGTTGCAGCACTGCAAATCGACGTCGCAAATATGTCCACTACAACAACACTACAAGCTGAGGTGA
Organism: Anopheles arabiensis; assembly: GCF_016920715.1. Taxonomy (NCBI): domain Eukaryota; kingdom Metazoa; phylum Arthropoda; class Insecta; order Diptera; family Culicidae; genus Anopheles; species Anopheles arabiensis. Next base: position 50,829,192 of record NC_053518.1, on the reverse strand, counting down.
AATCCATGGCTGCTAGGAACCTTGGAGCTTTTCCTATAAGCTTCGATGAAGTCGCTTATGAGACAAAATCTGATCTTCTGTTATGGAAGCTTTGCGAATACGTGCAAAATGAATGGCCAAGAAATGCTGCTTTCAGCGGCGAAATATCACAATACTATCATAGGAAAAATATTCTCTCAACAATCGAAGACTGCATTTTATTCGGAGAGAGAGTGGTCATACCCGAAAGACTAAGAGAACGCTGCCTCCTTCAGCTTCATAGAGGACATACGGGTATACAGGGATTGAAGGGGATCGCTCGCAGTTATGTATATAACACAAATCCTGTACCTTGGCCAAATACTAAAACACCTTGAGAACGTATCCATGTAGACTAAGCTGGGTGGTCTGCTACCATCGGAATACTCAGGAGTTTATTTGCACGTTTTGACATGCCGGTCACACTTGTAAGTGACAACGGAGCACAATTTTGTAGCAGTGAATTAAAGGAATTTTACCTGCGTAGTGGTGTTCATAATCTTACTTCTGCTCCGTACCATCCGCAGTCTGAACGGACAAGCGGAAAGATTTGTCGATACGTTCAAGCGAGCTCTGGCCAAGATAAGAAATAATACAACCGCTCTGCAAGATTTTCTAGATATATTTCTACAAACATACCGGACGACTTCTAACTTCCAGAACCCTCAACATCAGTCTCCAGCGGATATAATGTTTGGCAGATCCATTTGAACATGTTTCGAGCTTCTTCGTCCACCCTACAAAATGCATTATGAATCGTCTATGAATACCAGCAGAATTTTTGCCAGGGAGGACCTGGTTTACGCGAAGCTTTATCATCGCAATGGTTGGAAATGGGTTCCCACAGTGGTAGTTCAAAAGCGCGGCAGCGTCGTGTACAAACTAAACACGGACAGCGTCGCACAACATTGTGGCTTTGGTTGCTCGCAGGGTGCGACAGCCCTGGACGTCACCCGCGCTGTCCGTCGAGGGCGACCGTGTGACGCAGCGAAAGGGCCGCGTTATCGCGGCTAGGACACGACGGCCGTTAACCCGAGTCATTCGGATCTCGGGTGATCAACGAGTGCGGTTACCGTTACGCGGCTGCGCCGGGGTTTTTACTGTTCGACCAATTTTAATGTGTTAGTTAATAAAGTGCGCTAGTTTTTTTTTTGTAATATTTTAGTCGTGCTTGATTCAGTGCGTTATTAATATAAGCGAACGAACATCCGAACACAACACATCGGATTTCGCTGCTTACGTTGTTGTTACGTTGCTTCGCACACACCCGCAGTTGTACGTTCGATGATGTCGATGTCATCTGCGAAGCCAAGGAATTGAGAGATTTGGTGAAAATCGTGCTCCGGTTGTCAAAGCTCGCGCTTCGCATGACACCTTCCAGAGCGATGTTGAACAGCAAACAGGAGAGTCCGTCCCCTTGCCTCAGACCCCTGAGAGATTCGAAAGATTCCGAAAGCATGTTCGTCACTCTCACCTTGCACCCCGTCCATAGTGGCCCTCAACAGCCGTATTAGCTTCCCAGGGAATCCGTACTGTAAGCCACTCTGGACCCATCTTGAACAGTTCGGCCACTAGACCATCGCTGCCAGCTGACTTGTTACACTTCAGCAGTTTGATGGCACCAATGACTTCGTCCAAAGATGGCGGGGGCACTTCGTCATCGTCATGCTGGCTATCATAGGACTGATCTCCTCTGCTTCCTCTGCTTCCGTCAAAGTAGCACTTCCACCTGTCGATCACCTCTCGCTTGTCCGACAGGATATCTCCCTCCCTCGCGGCTAATGGCTGCGCTTCTTGTCCTGCTGCCTCCTCAGTCGTCTGTAGTCTTCCACGTTCTGTGGAAGCATGCGGGTACGCGCGGGGTTCTTCTCGGAGAGTGCTCGTCTGCACTCATCATCAAACCATTCTTTCCTCTGGTTACGGATCTCGCGGCCAATCGGCCATTCGCTCTGCCGTGTTGTTGATGGCTTGCTCCACCATACGCCAGTGGTCATTGAGAGACATTAGGCCTGATTATTAAACACAAACGGAAAAGACAAGTGCGTCAAGACAAACGGAAAATATATATGCATTTTGAAACCGTTCTTGTAATACACAAGTTTTGTTAAATTTTTTTCTTTCGTTAAAGCTGTGTCAAAACCTTTGTCGATGTGTCAAAATGTTCAAAATCAAAATAAAAAAACGTAAACAAGTTTATTTAAGACACGATCGTTTATCAAGCTAACAATCCTTGTTTAAAACAACGAAATGATTTTCTCCCACTTCGTAAGTGACGATAGTAGCAGTGAAGAAGAAACAACGGTAGATCTGGTAAAAAAGCGCCGACTGCTCGAAGTTTTTTCGACCCGTTACAGTTTTCTAACCAAGCGTGAGTCAAGCATGCGGATCATTTGTGTAAACCGTGTTATACATGTTTCATTTCGTGGTAGCTAATTTCAGATTTAAGAAAAATTTTCGTGTGTCGAAGGAAATTTTCCTTCACATTCTGGCAGAGATCGAGCCCCCCGAGTCTTTGTTATTTCTAAAAGTTTATGCAGTATTAGATGTGATAATTACATGTGCCTATGCTGTTGGTTGTTGAAGCAGTCACTCACTGAAGAAGTTGCTGGAATCCTTTGCTGTTGAACGTAAACAGGGTGCGTGAGCCCCATCTTTCGACTACCATCGAACAACAACAGAGGAAGGAAATAACAGCAGCTTCTTAACCCAAAACAGCAGCACGTTACCAGTATCTCTACCATATTGCCATTTGTATGGATATGGCAGTACACATATTTTTGTTTAAAATGATAAAACTTGATAATTTCTGAAATAAAATACTTATATTTTGTCGTGAAAGCAACAGTAACAACTCTGTTGTTGTGTTGTGTCGGTCAAACAATCTGAGATTGGCGTCTTTCCGTGACAAAAAGTTGACGGAAAGCAGTTTGACAATTTTGGATTTCCGTTTGTGTTTCATAATACATATCTTGGCAGTGTGCTTGTTGTCGTAACCGCAGCCTTTGTCATCGTTGCTTCTAAACATTTTTAATACTTTATTTGCAATTTTCTGGAATATTTTTTATTGTGACTTTCCTTCACTACGTCCGTCCATAAACTGATCGCTTTTTCGCGTTTCGTTTCCATCCTGCCGCTCTCACATGCGATCTCACCGAGTCGCTCCTCTCTTGAAATCGCGCTTCTCTGCCCTACTAGCAATGAGAATGAAAAAGTGTGCGACTTTCAGGCGAGGGGCATGTAGAAGCATGGGGAGACGGTTGGAAATTCGCGGAATTGCTCGGAGGCGCGAGCGTGTTTTGGTTTCTACACAGTTTTTGCACTCACACAATTACACATGTGTGAATGTGTGCGTTCACTTTCAGCCTGCGCGCTCAGTTTGGTTTTCTCGCAGCGGCATGCGGGTATCGGTGTCTCGCTCGCACTAGTGCAGCGAGTGTTCCTCTGTGCGCTCCCCTTCTTGCCACCACACGAAATCGTCAGTTCAGCTCAAGCGTTCGCCGTGAAAGGCTGCGCGCGTGTTAGCCTAAGTCCCGGGCGATCGAAGTTTCGCTAAGTGTTGAAGTGTTGTGCACATTGAAATGAAGCTGCGCTTATTTTTTATCATCTATCCTAAATGTGTGATTTGCGTTGCTTCATTTTAATATTTGTTTGCTGTATTGAACATCAACAACGGTATCCATGCAGTTAGGCGACTATTTTAAATACGACGATTTTTTTATATAAATAATGTGTGTGATTTTGTGGCAAGATTGTGTGAAGCTATGTGTGAAAATGCCCCTTTATTTGCAATAAAAGTGATAAAATATAAACCAAGTTTGATGTGTTCAAGTTTTTGTTTTGATTCGGGTGCACCAAGTCCGAATGAAGGGAAGCGCACAGCGCGCTACGAAAGAAACGAGCGGGAGGGGGTGTCAATCCAGCGCAGCGCAATTCGCTCGAATCAAGTGGGAGGGGGTACCAGTTCAGCGCAGCGCAAGCCGAAAGAAACGGGGAGGAAGGGGTATGAGGAAAATACGATGAAACAGCGCGAGCGAGCGTTCTTTACAGCGAGAGCGCCTCGTGTATTTTAAAGGCAAGCAAGAGAGCGCATTCTCTCCGTGGTAGCGCTCCATCCGCCATTTTTAATTTCGAGCCCAAAACAACGGACTTTGGATCCGATCTTGGGCCGGGCCCCCACCGCGTGTTTCTACCTACCCCTCGCCTGAAAATTTCGTTCTCTTTGTCTGTCGGGCGTGCAATCTCTCACGTTCGCTTTTCGGCAAGCTGCGAGTCTGTTGTGGGCAGCCGTGCCGACCCCTGGACTTGCCGTGGCAGTTGCGCTGCCACCGGTCAACGTCCAGGAGGACGACAGTGTACACGCACACTGTCGCACACACTAAGCAGCGCAAGGCTTAGTGTGTGCCGAGCGCACAGTTACAGTGTGTTTGCGAGCCGAACGAGCAGGAGCTCTCGGGAGGGGCGCTCGGTGCGGCTGGTGCGAGGCCACCGCACTTGTTATTTTAAAGTGTATTGTGTATTGTGTATCTTATTTGTTTTGTATGTTGTATGAGTGTAATAAAATATTTAAGTACAAAAGTTCAAACACAACAGAGTCTCTCAATTGTCGATAGGCTTCTCGTTCTATCGCTATTTCTCTCTTTATCTTTCCCTCTCGCGACCATTTCTATGCTACGCTTTAGTGCTAATAATTCTTTTATTTTAAATTTAAGTTCTAAATTCTTATTATTATTATTGTTCTTATTAATCTTATTCTTATTATTATTATTATTATTATTATTATTATTACTATTATTCTCTACACTTGTGAGTTTGTCTTTCGTCAAATTTTATTTTTCCAACACACAACACAAACGGATGTCATAATACAAATCTTCCGATTTTGACAACTTGTCTTTACAATTTGTGTTTAATAATCGGGCCTATTGCCTCGGTAGTGGTGTCCTCCGGCAACGCTTCCCCAAGCGCGATTGCGAAGTCCCTCGCCATATCAGCTTGCCTCAACCGGTCTGTGTTGAGCCTTGGAGTAGGCTGATAGCGCAGTTTATTAGCCACGCAAAGTTTTTGGCGTAACTTAACCATAACCAGGAAATGGTCTGAGTCAACGTTTGCTCCTCTGTAGGTCCTTACGTCGATTACATCCGAGAAGTGCCTTCCATCGATGAGAACGTGGTATATCTGGGATAATGTCTGCTGCGGTGGTCTTCAGGTGTAGATGAAGCGAGGTGCGTGCTGGAAGAAGGTGCTGCGGATGGTCATGTGTTTGGAGGAAGCGAAGTTGACGAGCCGAAACCCGTTGCCATTCGTCAGCTGGTGGGCACTGAAACTTCCTATCGTCGGTTTAAATGCCTCCTCCTGTCCGACCTGAGCATTAAAATCCCCTATGACAATTTTGACATCATGTTGTGGGCAACGGTCGTACTCCCTCTCCAACTGCGTATAAAATTTGTCTTTATCGTCATCGGTGCTCTTAAGATGCGGATTATGCACATTTATAATGCTCAGATTGAAGAACCTGCCGCGAATCCTCAACCTGCACATCCGGTCATTGCTCGGTCACCACCGGATCACTCGTTTCCGCATCTCACCTACGACCAGGAACGCCGTACCGAGTTCATGCTTTTTACCACCGCTCTGGTAGATCATGCAATCACTGCGATAAGGGCGCTCCGTACCTCCTTGCCACCGCACCTCCTGAAGTGCTACTATTCCGAAGCCACGGGCCCTCACCTCGTCCGCAAGAATGCGGGTACTTCCAGGTGCTATGAGGGACCTGCAGTTCCATGTCCCGAGTTTCCAATCATTAGCCTTGTTCGGTTGCGTGGGTCGGTATCGTTTATTCCGGTTCGAAATATCTTGGTTTCCATTCGTTGCATTTGGGGCTTTCTAGGGGTGACTTTCAAGGCTTCTCCCCCAACCTCCTGTATCGTCGGAGGGCCTACGCATCCTTGATTAATGTCCCTTAGGATGCCAGGACAGAAGGGACAGCCAGCCGCCCCTAACATGGAGAACAGACACTGGCCCACTCCCCCCCCCATACCCTCCCATCACGCTCAATTTAGTCATATAACCTACCCTCCCAAGGAGTTGGGTTTCCCCGTGGACCCAAGCCCAGATTATTGGAGAGATATGTTCTGAACGTCGTGGACGTATTGGGTCGAAGTAGGGTATGGAGATTCTATATTAACCTTCAAGAGGCGTCGGAACATACCCCTATCAGTGTGGTATTGCTACGAACACTGGCAACAGAACCCCATCTGGTCACACAGATATCCAGGGAAACGAAATAGCAGACCGACTTGCCAACGCACACAGCAAATTTTCTCATCCTGCTTCAGTAAAGTTTTTTACTGAAACGGTTCAGTAATAGAATATTTTACTGATTTTCAGTATGAATGTCATGTTTTTACTGACTTTCAGCAAAACAATTTACTGAACGCATTTCAGTAATACACATTTTACTGAAAATCAGTAAAATAAGTGTCAAATTAGTCGTTTCACTGGATATCAGTAAAACAAATTACTGAAAATGCAGCAATTCATTTTGTCAAATCGACCTGTCAGTTAGAACATCAAAACAAAACAATGCGGTACCTACTTGCTCGTGATGTACAAAAAGTTGATTTTGTAGGCGCTCACAGGCGCCCTGGTGAAATTTCAGGTGATATTTCGGCTTACGGGATTAATTTAAAAGAATTGGAAGCCGTGTTGGTGTGTAAAATGTTTGCTACAATCCACTGTGCTTGCTGAAATTGCGTGGTGTCTGTAAGCGCTTACTGAACCATCTACATTTGCGGCGGTGAGATACAGTATAAAAACTGTATAAAACAACACAAAACATGTATTAATATGAACTGAGCGACTGGCAATATCTGCGCATCAATAAAAACTCAATTTAAAAGAAGTATTTCTTCATTTTTTAATCGCTACCAACTACTGAAAAATCAGTAATATGAGAATGGCTTTACTGGGATTTCAGTAAACGAGCTGTCATTTTGGTGAGCACCGGACATTACTGAATGATTCAGTAAACATTCTTTTTACTGAAAGGATTACTGAAACTTCAGTTAAAAAAATTTCAGTAAAATTTTACTGAAGTTCAGTAAAAAAAGTTTTCTGTGCAGGACGTAATAACCCGGCCTGCTGTCATAACACTCTTCCACACCGTGATTTCATTCGCCTTAGCAAAACCATCATCACCAATAGCTGAAATGGTTATTGAGTTAGCAGCGGTCGCTCTTACCTGAGAACCATCAAGACCACAACACCACCATGGAAAAACCATCCATCACACCTTGGTGGTGGCCTTGGCCAGAGAATCATATCACGGTTTCGAATAGGACACACCCGGCTCACCCACACGAAACGGCAATGGAAAATTGAATTGAGTTACGCAGATGATTTTCGATACATTTTGAATGCCAACATGACTTGGCATTGTGCTGGTTTGTTTGGAAAACTTGGTCTAATAATCAAAAACGTATGAATGGTTGATGTAAGCAGCTTCATAAAATACGATAAGATTTTACAATTGAATGCATTATTTGTTTAGTTCTTTCCTTGGGGTGCAAATGTGTCCCGCGGTCACCAAATAAACGGTGCGCTAAAACGAAATTTGCGCGAGCTACCGTAAAATCCAAAGGTAGCTGAGAGCGATCCAAACGTTGCTGAAAACGATCCAAACGTAGCTGCAAATGATTCAGACGTAGTTGATTGCAATCCAATCTCATGGATTGCGATCCATAGCAACCGGATAAAGAATCAGAGGAAAGTGAGAACAGGTGTAAGTTACTGATAGCCAAGCCTATTAGTGGTACAGGAAGGCTTTGAAGGCAGGAAGGCTGGTCGTCGCATCAAAAAAGTTTAAAAAATGCTAGATAATAAATTAATGCTTGATATTCGGCAGGACCACAGCGATGGTGTGTGAGGCGTACACCCGACTCAAAGCGAAGCAGCAAAAATTGGATTGAGAATCAATGCGACGAAGACAAAGTACCTGCTTGTCGGCGAATCAAACCATCTGGGAAACAGTGTATTAGTTGACGGCGACAATCTCAAGGTAGTACAGGAGGTTTGCTGTCTTGGGAGGGTCGTTACCTCGAACAAGGACATCAGCTGCGAAATCCGGAGACGCATTGTGCAGGGAAATTGTGCATACTATGGGGTTCACCAACTATTGATATCCAGAAGATTTCGAGCCCGCACGAAATGTGAGACAAATCACATTGATTGATTCGCTTGAGTCGCGAAGTGTTTGAGCGACGCATCCTCCGGACCATCTTTGGCGGTGTGTTCGAGCATGGAGCGTGGAGGAGAAGGATGAACCACGAGCTTGCTGTACTGTACGGCGAACCGAACATCCTTACGGTGGCGAAGGCTGGTAGCCCACGAAGAAGGTGTTCGATAGCGATCCCCAGTTCGGCATAAGGCGCAGGGGAGCACAGTGTGCTCGATGGCAGGATCAGGTGAAGCGATAGCTGTCGGAGATCGGGTGTCTACATGGATGGGAGGCTGCAGCCAAGGACCGAGCACCCTGAAGAATGATTGTTGACCGGGACATGTCACACCGACGTGCTCAATCGTGAGCAGGCCAAATTTGAAAAATGTGTCCATCTTAAGTGTACAATTTCCAGTTTCCCAAACTCTATCGAAGAGGTCAGGTGAAGTTGCCTACATACAACGATTACTTCAATTCATTTCATGAAGGCAAGGCGATACAAAAACAAAATGACAACTGAAAAATAACGCTTGTCAAACAAAAACTTGGAAAACAAAAAAAACTGAGAAAAATTCACAAGAATTCATGTTAATTTGTTGATTTGCACTAGTTTGCAATAAAAAATATCAGTTTTGTTTGAATTTGTCTGCCCCAGACGGTGTATAGCGTATAGAGTTCCATCTGGAACACACACCTAGAACTTCTTCTGCTTTGGCACAACAACCGTTGTCGGCCAAGGCCTGCTTGTACTACTTTTGGGCTTGGCTTTCAATGACTTATTTATTTCCATAGCAGGACAGTTAGTCCTACGTATGGGGCACGTTCCAGTCGGGGCTTGAACCCATGACGGGCATGTTGTTAAGTCGTACGAGTTAACAACTGTACCACCAACCCGCCCAACCTAGATCTACCGACCCAAAAAAGCGAACTAAAACGAGAAAAACAGTGGTAGTGATATGACATTATGACCAATATTGCCATAATCCGAAATCATTGTGCACGGTTTAAGGGCTTGGTACTTGTTTCGACGCAGCGTATCGCAACGCATTGCGTGACGCACGCTGGTATCTGTTCGCTGCGTTCTGCATCGATATGTCAACACATTTTACAAAGAAAAACATCAACAAACAGCAATAATACCTCTTATTTATAGGTTCTGATGTGATTATAATGTTAAATTACAACTGTAAAATCATTTCCAGTTCTGCTCAAAACAGTGCAAAGCATGTTTTCGCTTTTTTATTGCATATTGCATACTAACCCACACACACCTGTTTTGCAGCAATTACGAAAATCCTTTCTCTACATTTATTCTCTACATTCTCTATTTGGGGCAAGTGTGCCACCATCTTTCATAGGCGCGAGCTGTCAAAAATGTAAACATTGTTGTAGCGTTCAGTGGTATGGTCCGCTTTTACGAGCGGATTCTACTCCGGAAAAACAGACCAGCAACAACCCATATTGCGATACAGTTTGTGATGAAAAGGGGTTCATTGGTGACTCAAAGACATGTAGGAATACATACACTAGTGGTACAAACGTAATTATTTCCAACTATGTAAGAAATACGGTTATTTTAACCAGGTGGCCGTCTTGCCCCATACGAGTGGCACTCTTGCCCCATAGCCCAAAAAATAACGTCTTTTTGGACCCTTTTTAAAACGCTTCAAAAACTATGTTGTTTGCACTTTTTTCAAGCGAAATTCATTTATAAGTGAGGAAATAGATGTAAAATGGTTATGAGATTGAAATCGGCTTTTGAATAACACGTTTTAGTGAGTTATAACTTTAAATGCTTCAGGTGGCACACTTGCCCCAAATTCCGCTAAAATGTGTTGACATATCCATGCAGAACGCAGCGAACAGATACCAGCGTGCGTCACGCAATGCGTTGCGATACGCTGCGTCGAAACAAGTACCAAGCCCTAAGCGATAGCGGACAGTCTTGACATGCTGTCAGATTCAAATTAAAGGAATGCGCAGCTTACGCTACGCTTGATTCAGCGTCCAAGCTCCAAACAAACTCAACGTGTTTTATTCTGATAGCTGGAAAGAACATAACAGTAGCACGCTTCCGCGTCTTGATTATGGTACAAACAACCACCACTAATACAGCTTTTGTATGAGCCATACACTTAATTTTTGCGTCGATCTCAAGTCTACCGTTACATGACTTTCAACCGTTGTCAGAAAAAGTGAATAAATCCATCTTTCCGCATCGTAAAACGTATCCGCTCCTTTTTTTGAATTCTCTTAAAAAAAAAGTAGGGGCCACAAACAAAGTAGGCGCCACTAAAGGTATAACGAAATTGGTCGACCGAAAAAAAAAACATTAAGAAAAGTTACGAGGCTAAAATTCATCTGTAAAATTTTTCGTTACGATGGTATTTTGATGTGTCTGGCATCGGCCTGAAAGTACTGTTGAGTAATGGGAACAATAGATACTATTTTCTAAAAACATCCACAGAAACCATTATTTTATAGTATCTTAGTTTTTGCAATCACTTCGATCGTCCCCACTTCCACTGGGGAACGAAACCTAATTGGAAAACTGGCTATATTGACTGCCTATTTTGAAAACATATTTCCTATCTTTTTTCCAATAATAACCATGACCGTGCGGCCACGAAGTGAAATTCACAGCGAAATGATATATTAAACAGGTGAAAAGCTGATAGGTTACGCTTCGCGGCATTCAGCTGATGTGAAAAGAAAACAAATGGCGTTCACGAAATTGCAAAAAAATCTATCGCAGAATTTTAACATGGAGCATTTAATTAAGTTTCAATCAATAATCTTTAATTCTTCCATTTGGTGAATGTTCCGCTTGAAAAGATACACTGTTTGAATGATTATCGATTAGCAATACGGCCGAAGCCGTTCTTTCTGAATAAAAAAAAAAGATTATCGAAAGCAGATGTTGTTTCTCCTTCAACCCATTTGCTGCACCTGTCAATAATTCGTTTAGCTGTATATTTGACTCTTTGTGACCGGAGAATGATACATTAACCAAGTTGAGCAGTAAAATTATATTATGTAGAACCATACAAAATTTAATCCTAGTTTTCGTCATTGTATGATGGAGTAAGTCTCGGGTGGAGCTAAAACGAATAGGTAAATGATACATTAATTATTAGGACAACATTATGTTCGCGAACAGCAATCGGAGCTATCTTACCCCAAGTAAATTTCTCGGAACGTAACCTTCGCTACCCAAGGAGCTGCGAGCCCACCACCATTCTCGTTCAGCTTCATCTCCTTTCCGGATGATAGTCAGCGTGTCGTTGACAAAGAAGCTTAATTCATCAGGCTGCTGAGATTCGTAAGAGAATACAGCATACACCTCTCCATTGTTCAATATACCCAGCTTTTCCTGTATACCTTTGAAGAACGAACAACATGCATTATAATTACTAATGTTGATAATTTACGTGTCATGTACATGTATAATTTTATGCTTAACTGATATTAAGTAACGCTCTTGCACGCAACAAGAGATGTCAGACATCTCATATTCTCACCATATTATCATCTTGTGATTGATGTTCACTTAATACCAGACCACTTAATTCAGACATTGTTGATGATCTTCTTTACTTGTTGAGGATTTAACCTCGGAAAAACTTGCATGTAAGATCCCAAACGGTGGTGCATTTTATAGTTGTACCGACTAGTGTTGTATATCATGATTTTTTTTTTTTTGAGATTCATTCATATGAATCTCCACCCATCAGTGAATATTTTTACAGGGTTTCTCAAGCCAGCTCAACATCGTAACATTATTTTCAAACACAGCGATTGTTAACATCATATATGCAATTCGAATCCGTAAACTCTTTTCAATTTGGTAACGCTAGGTTTTGAACATGTAAAATCCCAACTGGATTCTGGAAAGTGTATAATGGGTGACAAGACAGTCAACATACATTTTCCATTCCACGGCGTTCTATATACAATGGAACTCCTCAGAACGAGTTAAATCCGTTCCTAACTCGTTATGCGGTAGGCTCTTTTTCATACAATTTGTATGAAAAGTAATATAATTGGTTCCAGGTCAAGAAAAGTGTAAGTATACAAGGTGTATATGCATCACAACCATACGGAAGACTTCCGCGTGGCAACAATAATGCATTGATCAATTATTAGTAACAAAATTCTCGCCTTGACGAGCAAGTAGATCAAAACAGGGTTTCTCAAGCCAGCTCAACATCGTAACACTATTTTTCGAACAGGTAAAACGATTGTCAACATCGTACATACAATTCGAATCCTTAAACTCTTTTCGATTTGGTAACACTAGGTTTTGAACGCGTAAAATTCCAACTCGAATATGGAAAATGTATGTTGGCTGTCGTGTCATCCATAATACATTTTCCAGATTCGAGTTGGGATTTTGCGGGTCCAAAACCTAGTGTTATATATATATATGCAATATATATATATATATATATATATATATATATATATATATATATATATATATTTTTTTTTTTTTTTTATATTTATCAATTTAAATATATTTAGATATATTTTCTTACAGGGTTTCTCAAGCCAGCTCAACATCCGTAAACTCTTTTCGATTTAGTGACACTAGGTTTTCCAATTCCAATTGTATGTACGATGTTGACAATCGTTTAACGTGTTCGAAAAATAGTGTTACAATTTTGAGCTGGCTTGAGAAACACTGTAATATATTTTATATTTGTATAAATTAAAATAAGCAGTCTTTAGACAAAAATCAACCTACTGTAAAGATATTCTGAGCAACCGTCAAATCCTTCTTCATCCTCTTCGCATTTTTCGGCAGGAGTTTCGTGATCGGATAGAGTTGCTGCAAACAAACAGGCGCCAGACTCGACCAGAAACTTTACCATGGGCAAATTATTGCAACTGGCAGCACAATGCAAAGGGGTCCACCCATCGGAATCCTGTGCATTCACGTCGCATCCAAAATTTACCAAAAATCTGCAACAGAATGAAACAATTAATAAGGTTTTACATGCAAGAACAATACAGGGGTTTACATTAGAACTGAAGACCGCGAGATACTTTGATGAATTGACGTGAGTCAATCACAAGACTGCAGAACATATTCTACTAGCATCACTACTTACTTTACTATTTCAAAATGTCCCGCGCATATTGCATTGTGCAAAGCTGTAATACCTTCATCATTTGCTGCACTTGGATTTGTTACCTGTAACAATAAGAGATTGTTGTTTAGAAAATTGAGCATTATTTATTTAATTATAAATAAAATAACAATGTTTAAGCTTATTACATTAGTTTGACTCACCTGCATCGCAGTTTTCTCGACGAGTTCCAGTTCTCCTTCCAAACTGGCATCCAACAGTAATGCCAACGGATCGAAACTTACACGCCGTGAAAGTTTATGTTTACTTCCTTCGCCTAATGTAATACCATTCCCGTTATCGGTCCCTATGTCAGCAGCATTCCCTTGAACATCTGGTTCCATTAGGATGAAATTACGCTTCCTTCTAGTTACTTCATTATCTGAATTTCCATCAGTACTGTTACAATTCCCACTTTTTAGCTTTTTCAATCGTTCTATTGGATGTTCTCGACCAGCATGAAACTCATTATTATCTGACACATATTTTGTACTATGCAAAGATTCGCTTTCGCAGTTACTATATTGTGTAGTCTCATTTACCTCGCTAGTATTAGCAGTAGCTGTCTCCTTTCGTTTATTTATTATCTGTTGCGTTGCGGATGAAATTGGAAACTTATTTAATGCTGTATTAGCATTGCAGTTGAGATTGACAGAGTTTGTAAAGTTCTTTAACTTTGGTTGTTCTAAAAATGGATGTTTCCGGATAGTTAAGGGCTTTGCCTTAATTGGGAGTTTATCATTTACCGTGGACTGTTTATTGATAGCCCCCTGCAAACTTAAATCCGGAATATCAAAAGAGGCTGACGCCGGTGCAGCGATTTCATTGTTTGTTAATCCTTCAATAAAAGCTACATTAATTTCGTTACCATATTCCTCTATTTCATTATTATTCCCCGATACCACCAAAGGATTTGTTCCTGCATTGCTGACACCGGAAATTTTGTTGGGTTTAGGAGGAAGGGCTGGTCGATTGTTATTGTTTGGGCTTGTTGAAATTGTTGCTGGATCAGCTTCACTCAATGTCATGACGTTACTTTCAATACATGTTGGAACTTTACGTGTGACTCTCGTGATTTTTACACCCGTTGTTCCACATAAATTGTAAGAACTGGCAACCGTAGATGAGCTAGGCTTCATAGCAAGCGTAGGTGCTACACTGTTGATTGGTTTTCTGGGTGATACCACCAAATTTCCTAAAGGAATGTTTTGCAAAAAAATGTGGCTAGCTTTTGGTTGGCTTAAGTTATTATGTTTTAGTTTATCTTGACTATTTCCAGTTGCGCTTGTTATTTCAATATTACTATGTTTTGACTGTCCTTTATCTAAACTTACGACCAAATCTGATTCATAATCATTAGAGTTATCGCAGTTTGATTGTGAATTGGAATTATTCTTTGTTTCAAAATCATCAGATATCATGTTTTGGTGCACTTCCTTCCCAGTAATTGTACCATTTTCTGTTCCCGTTCCAGAAACGTTTCCGAGATTTTCTGCGAAGCATGATCGATATTGCTGTTGTTGGTGCTGCTGCTGTTGGCGAACAGCGAGTTTTTTTTCATCACTTTCCGGTGCTAACAACATAGCTTCCTCACCACCAATAGTTTTCACACTAGTTTCATGTTCCCACTGGTAATTTTGTAGCTGTAATTGCTGCACATGTTGTGGTTGTATATAGTCAGAAGAATTGCTAATCGACGGCTGAGGTTTATCATTCATGCTCAACAATGAAGATGCAGGCGAAGTAAAATTGGACCCATCTCCTAAGGATGATGATTTCGCGGGAATATGATTAAACGGTTCCACTGCAACGATATTTCCTCGACTCAAAGTTCTTGAATGCGAGGAGATGATGTGTGTTGACGAGGATCTGTAAAACAATATTATTTTAAAGTTACAAATATAATACCATATTCCTCTGGGTGTCCCAGATGTATAATATTAATGCTATTAATAATTCTGACTGAAAATGACAATTTTGAACCTTTTTTGAATGAGTTTTAAAATCCGATCAAAAGGGAAATTATTTTGCATTTCATGTTCCTACTGGAAATTTAGTAGCTGTAATTGCTGCACATGTTGTGGTTGTATATAGTCAGAAGAATTGCTAATCGACTACTGAGGTTTATCATTCATGCTCAACAATGAAGATGCATGCAGGCCAAGTAAAATTGGACCCATCTCCTAAAGATGATGATTTCGCGGGAATATAATTAAACGGGAATATATTGGCTCCACTGCAACGATATTTTCTTCAGAAAATCATTCTCAGCTCAGCTATCATATATGCTAGCCAGGGATTACTGAGTTAGAATCCTAATATTTTGTGTAACAGATAGGGTGTATTATTATGAATCTTTGGAGAAAGATCAACACGATCTTAAATAATTTCCGAATACATCGGAAGCCCCAGAATCTAACGGAAGAAAATCTGGTATCATATTCGCCGTTCGAATCGATGAAGGTTTTGTCAACTTTTTTGCTCTTGTTCTAGCGTTCTTGACATTTAGTCGAAGCAACCGGTAAACGGAGTAAATGTAAACAAACTGATTGAGCACTTCTTTTAAATCAACAATTTCCATATTTTGGTTACAAATGGAATATATGTAAGCGATAAAATTGTTACTAGACTTGTGTTGAATATAATTTCAAATGTAGACAGCGGTCACAATTCGTTTTATGGTTCAATTTGCGTGTTTCCGACAGCATGAGCTGTCGGGAGAAAATCACTCGAATCTGCCTACTCGATGATACCAATTTAAGCTTTTTGAACTTTAACTTTTTTTCATCAACTCGGAACTGCCGGCGGAAAAGTTACATGTCAAATGATAACAAAATTAACAAACTTAACGTTCGAGTGAAATTTCTTGAATGCCGAACGCAATATGATAGGTTTGATAGTCTCAATTTACGGGCGCCCAATGTTTGGAACTTTTGGAACTCAAACTGTGTTGGCTTTTTATTTGTTTGCAATCAAATACATAAATTGGTTATGCATCCTCTTAAAACACGAAATATATGTTTATTTATCGCAACAGAATAATACAAGCCGGTAATAAAAAAATGCTAATAAAAATACGACTCTAAAAATATGACCTAAATGTTGTTTACATCAGAGCTATACGAAAAAGTGTGCGGATTACAGTGTTTCTCTAGCCGGCTCAACAATGTAAGCATCATTTCCAATCCATAAAATCCCTATTCAACATTGTCAAATGAATGTCGTGCGTAGCGGAATTTAGGGGAAGTGTGCCACCTTAAGCATTTAATGTTATAACTCACTAAAACGTGTTTATCAAAAGCCGATTTAAATCTCATAACCATTTTACATCTATTTCCTCACTTACTAATGAGTTTCGCTTGAAAAAAGTGCAAACAAAACTATTTTTGAAGTGTTTTAAAAAGGATCGAAAAATACGTTGTTTTTGAACAAGATTGCAAGATTGAACAAGATTGGGCAAGATTGCCACCCGAATGGGACAAGACCTGGTTAAAATAAACGTATTTCTTAGATAATTTGATTTTTTATGTTGGAATAAAAACTAGTGTATGTGGCACTAGTGTATGTATTAGTGATGCGCGTTGCGTTCCGAACCTGCCAGGTGCGATCCGTTCCAGCATGCAAGCATCCGGACCGCGATCCTTATTTTTAACCCAAGCGCTGCGATCCGACCTGAACCGACTGTTATCAACGATCTTATCGATCCTATCTGAACCGGCTGCTCTCAGCGTTCTCGGCGATCTGTGCTGGGCCGGTTGCTCTCAGTGCTTATTGCGATCCGGCCTAGAACGCATGACATTCTACTCTCTTTGTATTCATGAGCCGGTTTGCCGGTTCAATTTAAATCTGTTTCTCTCAGCGTTCTTTTCGATCCTGTCTGGAACCCACGATCATCTGCTCTCTTTCATACGAGGGGCCGATTTGGTACGTACAAAGAAAGCAGGTAAAATCTGAACCTGTTCCTCTCAGCGTTCTTTTCGTTCCGGTAAGGAACGGCGTTCTCTTCTCTTTTGCTTCTTTCTAGTATGAACACACACACATTCTGTCTATGTGAGCGATAACAGCGCAAGCCATACTCTGCCAGTCAAAGAGATAACGGTACAACACCTGAGCCTTGAAGCCAGAGAAGGATAGAGATTTGTGATTGGTGGGAAGTTAATCGCCAAATTTTAAAGAGACAATCCTGCACTAGCGGTAAGCGCAATGAATGAAATGTTTCTCTTCTGCCATATGGATGTTATCAGTATAGGTGCGTTATTTGGTCTGGATTGTGGTAGTCAATGAATTGCTATATGTTGGGTGCTGAGCTGCTTCGTTGCGCATGCATCTCCAATGAACTCGTTTGAATTTTTACCTGAGATCTTCTTTGTGCAACTAAATATTTAGGGTGCATGACTCGTTTAGCCTTCTGCAATAATTTATTTAACGCCGTTTATCGCCCCGTGAAACAGCGCTATTCTTATAGACAATTAAAGTGCACTACAGGACACTTTCACACCGGTAGTCGACCGTACAGTATAATGTCAAACCTACAGAAACATCTTAACAGTCTATGTATTTCATATAAACCAAAGTTATTCGATGCTATCTGCTTCTATTAAGAAATATTAATTCAATCAGTGTAGTGTAATTTATCCATACGAAATTTAAAAACCCGATTAAACTTGTAAGCTTTTTGATTTTGCATCAAAATTTCATTTGTGTTGCAACCGATTTCTGATTTACTTCTTTAGTTAGAAGTATAAAAAGGGAATAATGATTAATTTTAGTAAAAACAAAAACAACAAAATGCTTTAACCTTTTAATGAAAAAGGAACTGTATAGCGGGCTACTTAAGTTAAGCGTTTATATTTTAGTAGAAAAATAGTTTTACACATTCAGTAAACTATTATTTAGCTTTGTTTTCATTGAAACTGTGTGATTACTGCACCAAAATTATAATACACAATATTCAAAGAATACTTTCAAGTTAACCATATATAAAGTGAGCAACTGAAAAAAGCGTAACCATGGCAGGTCATCCTGCGTTCCCTTGAACCTTCGTTTCGCGTTCCGTTCATTTTCTCCAGATTGGCAGGTTCGTTCCGTTCCTCAATTTTCGGAACTATTCTCATCACTAGTATGTATTCCTACTTGTCACTAGTATGTCTACTAGTCACCAATGAACCCTTTTTGACCACCAACTGTACCACAATATGGTTTGTTACTGGTCTGTTTTTCCCGGGTGGAATGCGCTCATATGCAATAGCGCACCATACCACAGCACGCTACAACAAAAGCAGTTTTCGAGCAGCTATCAAAGTGGGTATAACATACAGGTGGCTTTCTCTCAAGGTGTATGAATTACGAAGGCTAAATGTTATCGCTTCTGTTTGTGAATGAAGATTTTAAGAGTGTTTTGTGTATTCGTCAAGCCTTCAGAAAGCTTGTTTGAGCAAAAGTTTTCACCCGTCCTGTCAAAAAGCGATACTAAAATTTAGTTATAAAAAACATGCTATGAGACCATGAGACCATCACACCCCTATGAAATATGGTGGCACATTTGCACCAGAGGTGGCTCGAAATTAGTATCTTTTTTTTAAATTGGATTTTTCAGTGACAAAATGAAAATTTTATTCAACTAACCCCACAAAAAATTCACGTTTTCTCAGCTTTACGGTGGTATAACTATTTTCTCGGTTGATTGTTCCCATGATTTTTAGGGCTTATTTGGTTTTATTAAAAAACTAAAATTTTCTGCTAAATTTTGAAACGCAACATAAAACAGTTCAAAACAATGGGCAATTACGCGAATGGGCGAGATACGCGAATTTTTAGTTTTGACAGTTAATATGTCAAATCAATACAATTTTTTCCATCAATTGTCAAATGAAAAATAACTTGAAATTTTTCCAAAAGTTTTAAATCACTAAAAATACAAAAATAACCAAAGTTATTTCACGAATTGCATTAAATAAGTAAAAAATGCATCAAATAACTAAACTCAATCAAAGAAACATTACTAATCAAGTATATTTTGTCTGTAAAACGTGATATTCGACATACACGAAAATCCGAGTTACGCGAATGTCTCTGGAATGGGTTATTCGCGTAACTCGGGGAAAGACTGTTTATGAAATTCGGCAAAGTATACCTAGTCATTGGAATACAACCAACTGTATACACAATTGATCATTTAACTTAAGTTTTTTTTGTATAAAATGCTTGGTGGCACACTTGCCCCAAATTCCGCTGTACCAAGCAACCAATGACAGATCATTCAAGTTTTCATTTTTATTGCTTAATTGTATTTTACGGGATTGAATTATTCATTTCCGATGTTGAGCTGGCTAGAGAAACCTTGTATTTCGGACCACTTCTGTTAACGCCAAGGACCGCAAGTTGTCCACGGACCACAGGTTGGATACTACTAGTTTACATGATCGCTTTATATCAATATGGGGTTTTTCTAGCAAACTCAACATAATAAGCAAACAAATCAATCCTGTTAAATACATTTTAACAATAACAATGGAAACTCAAATGATCGTCATTGATTGCTTTGGTACGTTCGACTAACATTTGACAATGTTGAGTTGGGATTTTACAAATTGGAAATGAAGCATACACTGTTGAGCTGGCTAGAGCAACCCTGTAAAGCATGCTGTAGAAAACAAATCTGTACATAACATTAAACGGTTGATTTGTTGATTTAATGGTCAAACAAACCAAACAAAATAAAAGATCATTATTTTATTTTTATATTCAATTACACTTCCCTGGGGGCCATGGCTATCATATATGATAGCCATAAAAATATGTAAACAAAAAGTACTTGGCTCCCAGGGAAACATCAACAAAAATGGTCCGATGCTCAAAGTGTTAAGAAAAATTACACTAAAATAAGATATGTTTTGGCTAAAACGTTGGAATTAGACCTACGCAGGAATTCGAGAAACACAGTTTCTTCTCGATCATTAGCACTTTGACTGCCGAGCACACCCACTGTGGCGTGATGCAGTTTTTCGCTTCACACAGGTTATTGTATCATGAATTTTTAATTATTTAACGGCATTTTGTATCGCTATAGTAAAAGTAGAATGTTAGATCTGAAACCTGCCCAAATTACTCAGAATAGAATATAACATGAGAACATACAGAACACAACAGAAAATATTAAAACGTAGCACCATCAAAACGAACCGGCGACACGCGCAGTTTTTAGAACAATAGCTACGGCGTCTGGCGAAGAAATGAGAGCGAGTAAAGTGTTAATTGTGTATCTCGTGAACAACCTATAGTTGGAGTTTTGCCATTTAAATAAGAATGTAACTGATTAATTTCTATATCATATTATTCAAAAGAAGCAAAGAAGTTTTTCACAAAACAATTTCTTCGCGGCAATTACAATTTCTGCTTGTGCTCGTAGATGGATGACGATGAGTGCACAATAACTATGAAATTTTTCAATCAAACTATCGAACATTTAACAATAAATGATGGCAGCTAGAATAAGTCAGTCTTAATAAGACTGGATTTCGACTACTCCGGGCGACTATTGGATATAATCACATCTAAGCAGATATTAATTATTTTAAATTAAGACAACTAGAAAGATAGCAAATGTGCTCTAATAAAATTACCTCGAATGCAACGGTTGGTTAACACTGGATGGGGTTATTTTTCCGTGATTATTTTGTCCTGATCCTGGACTAACATTTCCTGCATTCAAATTGTAGTTTTGTACGTTGAGTATTCGTTTTTTATTAATCCGGCTTTGCAATTCCACAATACGTTTGTCCACCGAATGTAGTTCTATCTGGCGCTGTTGTAATGTTTCTCTCTGCATATTTAAGCGGGCATTCTGTTGCATGGATAATTGATTACGATACTGTAAAAAATACCACAAAAGATTATTCAATACATTAATCCATCCATGGTGTAATTGTTTATCTTTTAATTTCATCTTACAGCAAGTTCCAAGCGCAATTTTTCCAACTCTTTCGCCGCTGGTGTAGCATTATTGTTGTGGGGATTTGAATTAAGACTGTATGAAATGCCGTTTGTACCATTACCGACACCTCGTCGATCACGTCGTAGCTCTTCAAGCTGGCGTGTTAACGCTTCAACTTTAGCTACTGCAAGAGTAAGCTCCTTTTCCTTCTCACTGAATAGCGCTCGTATCGAGTCAAGGTCATTACCCAGCGTAACGTTATAGGTTTTTTGTAAATCTACTTGTCCCCTCAAAGCCCTGAGGCGTCGCAATTTTGATTCCTGGGCTTCAACACGCTCGCGCAATCGACGAAGACGCTCAGCTTCAGCAACCGAAACAGCATTACGTGTTTCCTGTGATTTAAGGAAACGTAAACGTTGTTCCTTTGCCGCAAGCATCTGGTGCTGAGTATCAATCTGATGTTGTTGACGCATTGCCATTGAACGTAGTTCTGCAGCAGTCGGTCGATCAGCTCGGTCATGCAGCTGAATCTAGGACGAAGAAAAATCTACCATTACTACTAAAACAAAGTGTAGATTAAGCATACCATGAATATACGCATACATTATCTTCACTATAACTCGGTTGCTTCATTCCATGATATACATTTAACAAAATTCAGAATAAGATTAGTGTTGAATTACATGTAATAAAACCAATTGAAACTCGTTCGTGCTCGATTGTAATAAAACACACGAAATGCTCACTTCACAAGACAATTTTATGCTAGTAAAGAAGAATGAAGCTCTCTAGTAATGTACAACTTCACTGTTTTACAAAAGACTATTATAAATGGTCACGTATTTCCACGCGTAACAGCACAATAGTTTTTCACAACATGTTGGTGGAATCCAGATATGCTTCAACCTGTTATAAACTACCAAATATTTCAATATCTAAGAAATGCTCTAGACGTGTACATTCACAAACACCACCATTTTCACTACTGGAATGCCCGAAACATCGATAATATTGATTTCGAACATAAACTCTACAAGTATTTAAATTATTAGATTTTCACACAAATAAGTTAACTGTATTTTCTCTAATTACTTTTCCATAGGATTTTCTCATTACAGATGACGACAACACGCCATTTTGTGTATATCGTAAGTTGATATTCGATCTGCTATGTACAGGTAGTTCCGAATATATGCGATTTTCTAAATTTGACAGTTCCGTGAGGAAATGTACTACAGTCCGATCCCGAGTTACGCAGTTGGTGCATTCCCGAGGAATCCGCTTAACTAGAATATCAGCGTAACCGTATCAATAAACGATGCGCAATCTAAGATTGCGCACATATTTATCTAGCAAACGGATCGTTTTGATATATTTATCTGTCAAAA
This sequence comes from Anopheles arabiensis, assembly GCF_016920715.1. Classification (NCBI taxonomy): domain Eukaryota; kingdom Metazoa; phylum Arthropoda; class Insecta; order Diptera; family Culicidae; genus Anopheles; species Anopheles arabiensis. The sequence goes on along the minus strand of NC_053518.1, from coordinate 50,806,506 downwards.
AAAAATATATATCTCGGACATATAATCTTGAAAATTTATGCGCAATCTTAGCGCAATCTGAAATTGTATGGAAATCACGTTTATAGCTTAGGGTTGGCTATGCGAAATGACATATGTTTTGATAAAACGAATAGCCATTATCCGATATACGCTATCGTACGGGACCGAGCACAATAGCGTATCTCGAGTTTTCGCGTAGTCTGTTCCCGAGTTACGCGGTTTCTGTGTTCCCGGCGAATCCGCGTAACCGCGCGGCTACATGAGGTGAAATATACAGCGAAATGAACTATTTGACAGGTGAAATATCTGACAGGTCCAGCTAAAGGGTTGGGGGAGACACAACATCCGCTTTCGAAATTCTATTGAAAATAATATCTTCTTAAGCAGAACATTCCCTAATTTGAAGAAATTATGAACTGTTGACTCAAAATTGACGAAGTACTTGATATTGAAGTTATTTAATGGATTTAAATACGATTTTGTGGACGTTATTTGTTTACATTGCACATCAGTTGGTTGCTGTGATGCTTTATCCGTCAGATATTTCGCCTGTCAAATAGTTCATTTCGCTGTATATTTCACCTCATGTGGCCTCGCGGTAACTCGAATATCCGCGTATGTCGAATTTCACATTTTTTGAATAAAATACTATTTATTCATCAGATTTTTCGATTTTTTGTAGTACTTTTATACACTTTATCATTTATTTGATATAATTTCTGCGAAATATTCTAATATTTCTGGCTTTTAAGCGGTTTCAATTTGTTAGCAAAAATGCAATTCATACCGAACTTGAAGCAAATTGTACTGATTTGACATTTGATCTGTTAAATTTAGAAAACCGCGTATCTCCGAATCCGCGTAAGTCGAGAACCGCGTAACTCAAGAACAAACTGTATAGCGGATTCCTATGGAAAAATAGTTTACACTACTGATTCGAGGGTTGAAAAATATCGCCACAGAGTTTTGCATTAAAGTTTTTTGTTTTAAAACAGGTATGTTTTGCACAAATTTAATGCAAAATGCTTTAAGAACATTAAGAAAATTCAAAAAGAGAATGAAATATTTCAAAGAATTAAAATATTTTCCAAAAATACATGGAGTTGTCAAATTTAGAGGAATCGCGTACTGCGGATAATTGGGTAAAAGTAAGGCAGCGCTCTAGCAGCAATCGAACACGACATCGAACATGAAAAATATATTAGATTTGACATGTTCGATTTGATAAAAAACAAATCGAACATGTCAAATCCCATACATTTTTCATATTCGATGTCTTGTTCGATTCCTGATAGAGCGCCAGGTAAGGCTGCGCTCTGGCACCAATCGAACACGACAACCGACTCGAACAAACCCATATAATCATATGGATGTGCACTGTCAGACACAAACAAACAAACAAGACAAACATGTCAAATCCCATACATTTTTCATGTTCGATGTCAAGGTGGAATACAGAGGATGCGTCTTCTTAGCGTTTGGCATGTTGCCATTTTGAGATTCAGTTTGACAACAGTCGTCGATATTTGTTTACAGGCAGCAGCTGCATTATAACGTGTAAAATGTCGATTTATGGAGTGTGGATGCAAAATACGAATTTTTAATGCTAAAAAAATGTTTATTAAACGAAAACAATTCATATATCATATCCAAATACCAGCAACATTCGTCGCATTTGACAACTGCCGTCGATCCTGGTTTTGTGCTTTTTTATAATACGGACGTCACACGAAGCGTAAACTTTGGCGTAAACTGGATTTCAGCCATACAACCCTGAAATCTTTTGACAGGAAGTTTACGCTCTCCCATACAAATCAAGCGTAAACTTTTTGAGTTTACGCCTCGTGTGACGTCCGTATAATACGGACGTCACACGAGGCGTAAACTCAAAAAGTTTACGCTTGATTTGTATGGGAGAGCGTAAACTTCCTGTCAAAAGATTTCAGGGTTGTATGGCTGAAATCCAGTTTACGCCAAAGTTTACGCCTCGTGTGACGTCCGTATAAAGCTTCGATGCCCAATTGTTCTACATGACGACACCTCCTTCCTACCCACTTTGGTTCGATGTCGTGTTCGATTGGTGCTAGAGCGCCGGATAAGGCTCCCGCTGCGCAAATTCGAGCAGTTTCCAGTGCAGAAAACCCGCTGCGCAAAGCGACGGAAGGCGTTATGGCGTTCTGAGAATTTTATCATGCCTTCCTTTTCTCTCCAACGGCAAATTTGTCGAGCACCTCGTCGAGGTGCCCGCCCCTGGCTCCGCCTCAATCGCTGTCAGCCGTCGTCCGTGCTTTTTTCCCTCCATAGCGCCATCTCTTTCTCGCGTGTGGACAACGCTCATGAGTGCCACAGCAGCTTAAAAAACCGTTTACCCACATTGCGGCGATGAAGTTGCATTTTCACAAATCAAACCAAAAAAAGCGCAATGAGTTTAATCGATGCAATGTAAAAATGATTACGGAATCGCTAGCGCACGATGGAGGGTTTGCTGTGCAACGCGCAGAACCATAATTCGCTCTAACACGTTTCTAACACTAAGCTTTTGCTTTCGTCTGTTGTGGATTACATAGATATGCTAAGCATCCTGCGCATGTGTGTATGCAAAACTGTCGCCAAATGTAATTTCTTCCGGAATGTTATGATCCATCGGTCAAAGAAAGGAAGGTGTTGATGAAAGGCGGAAAGACGAATTGAGGCCCCTGAGGAGGGGGTACTGACACACAGCTGTTGGAAGATTGAACAGTATACTTAAATTGCCAGCGGATGGGGGGGGAGGGGGGGTTGCCATGGGACTCCTACGATCATCGGTCACAGGCCCTAAAATTGTAGTCGCCATGGGGGGAGGAGAGGTGCAAATGGTTCTCCAGCCACGGAGCCCTAAAGACCATCTTTCCGGGGGCCCTTGTCGAATAATCTTTCCACTTTTAGACATACGGCATACTACAGGCTAGAGATCTTCGGCGACCGCCTAGTCCGCCTATCGTTAGGTCCGCCGCTGGTTCATGGCCCAGTTTTTTTTATCGTGGAGGTGCATCCTTCCCTCTGCCTGCAGCGTATGCATCGAGCAGGGGACAGTGTGGCAGAATGCAAGTTACCCACTGGATAGGAGCGGTCGCGCGGCAACGCCATCATTCCGCACATCTGCATGCCCGTCGTGGGTTCTAACCGCGTATGAACCGTCCGCCGTAGCAAGGGGTGACTATCCGGCTACGTGGTACTCAAGTCCTGAAAAGGCCGGCATGATCGCGTAGGCCATTACACCAATAATAATAATAAGAAGAAGAGGAATAACATAGCATAACAGCCCACACTCGGGGATGGTTTTTGTTTTGACTTTGGTGCTGCCGGGTCTACCGCTGTGGCGCGGCAAATGCACGGAATGCAGTCGACCAAAACATGAACCTACCGATCCGAACCCATTCCAAGGCATTGCCGGTCAATCCGCGTCATGATAACTACTCCAAACCAACAAGCCACCAGATTCTGGGCGGACAGGTGCAGCACCATACGCGCACCGTAATAAACAAATCCAGAATCCTCTTTTGTATGGATTCAATTCAAAATGTTGTTTCCACTTGCGCCCGCTAGCTGAAGTGGAAAGAAATGTGCTACATATCACATGCACGTTTGCTTCGATCGTGTGTCTTTTTGATACTCCCAACAGCAGAGACGATCGCTAAGATGGTGGTTCTAATAAAATGGTTGTGTTGTCTCCCAGGTAGCGAGATCGAAAATGCATGGACTTTGTAGCCGCAGCGGATGAAAATGTACGCATCAGAATGAAATAGTTTTGGTGTTTCCAAACGCACGCACACACACACACACAAACACACAAACACGCGCGCACAAACTCACACAGAAACACGCGCGCGCAAACTCACACACACACACACACACACACACACACACACACACACACACACACACACACACACACACACACACACACACACACACACACACACACACACACACATACACACACACACATACATACACACACACACACACACACACAGCACATGCATGAACGCGCGCACGCCAGCACGCACACACACACACACGCACGTACGCGCGCCCGCGAGCATGAAAGCGCGCACGCCAGCACGCACCCACGAAAGCGCGCTCGCGAGCACGCACCCCCGAAGTCGCGCAAGCACGCATTACCCCCCCCCCCACTACACCCCCCGCATGATCGATTACGGCTACCTTATCGGTAGAACGGTTGGTTCAGCTATGTTGTAGCATCCTCATCCTTAGCGCCGGGCGGGGTGGGGGATCGCGACATGATAGAGTGAACGATCACTTTCCCCGCGCTGTGTGTGTGTGTGTGTGACGAGACCAAAAACTCGAGACAGATTTCGGCACGTTAAAAAAAAATTATAGCCACTATACATTGTGCTACATGATGCTTAGAAGGTCGTTGAAGCATCAAACATGTTCAAATTAAAAAATATTAGATTAGTGTTAGACGTTCTCCTACGCTTGTTTTAAATAGGCTACTTCACCCTCAATTGACAGGGGCATCGAATGGTCTCATCAGCAGCGGCACGAAATAAAATAAACCATCACTACACCGATAACACTTTGAATCCCAATCCAGCTTCTCCCACAGCGTCTCAAGGTCACACACAAATTAATAAATGCTAACACCCACCAATAACAATACACAACCACAATGCACATATGAGTATCAACGCATACACCGCAACAGCCAATCAGCTGGCGGCGGAGGGCACGGGCTGAAGCGCAAGTAAGGCAGGGCAGGGTGAGGGAGGGAGAAGAAGCGGACGAGAAAATGGGCGCCAATATTTTTAAATTTTTTGACCGTTTTTTTTTGCTCCGTCGCCATAAATAGTTCGTCCATTTCGCCAACAGATGGCGCTAAACTTGCTCGACCCAGCGCAGGAATCGCTGAAGTCCAGCGCGGGAGACCAGCCAAAATCTGCGCTGGCCAGCGCAGATTTTGGTACATTTCCTGCGCTGGAAACTGCTCGAATTTGCGCAGCGGGCAGAAAATGCACCAAAATCTGCGCTGCCCAGCAAAATCTGGCCCGATCCCCGCGCTGGACTTCAGCGATTCCTGCGCTGGGTCGAGCAAGTTTAGCGCCATCTGTTGGCGAAATGGACGAACTATTTATGGCGACGGAGCAAAAAAAAACGGTCAAAAAATTTAAAAATATTGGCGCCCATTTTCTCGTCCGCTTCTTCTCCCTCCCTCACCCTGCCCTGCCTTACTTGCGCTTCAGCCCGTGCCCTCCGCCGCCAGCTGATTGGCTGTTGCGGTGTATGCGTTGATACTCATATGTGCATTGTGGTTGTGTATTGTTATTGGTGGGTGTTAGCATTTATTAATTTGTGTGTGACCTTGAGACGCTGTGGGAGAAGCTGGATTGGGATTCAAAGTGTTATCGGTGTAGTGATGGTTTATTTTATTTCGTGCCGCTGCTGATGAGACCATTCGATGCCCCTGTCAATTGAGGGTGAAGTAGCCTATTTAAAACAAGCGTAGGAGAACGTCTAACACTAATCTAATATTTTTTAATTTGAACATGTTGGATGCTTGAACGACCTTCTAAGCATGATGTAGCACAATGTATAGTGGCTATAATTTTTTTTTTTATGTGCCGAAATCTGTCTCGAGTTTTTGGGTCTCGTCACACACACACACACAGCGCGGGGAAAGTGGCCGTTCACTCTATCATGTCGCGATCCCCCACCCCGCTCAGCCCTCTGCGTTACGCCAGCGTTACGCGTAACGCCTGTTTATCACAAACGCAAGCAACATTTATGAACACCTGTTTTAACCGCCGTGGATGAGAAAATTAATAGATTATCTTGTCTTAAAATTGCTTATTTTTACATGATAGTTAGAAAAGCAACAATTTTTGAACAAACATAAAAAATAACAGCAATTTCTAATAAAGAGAACATTCATTGATAATTCATTAGGATAAATAAATTATATTATTATTATCAGGCTATCATTTTTAACAGCAATCAGAGTTGTAACAACTTCACGTAATATAATTATAACAATCTTACACATAAATAATGGTTACTTGTAAAAATGATTATTTATTTATTTTCCCAGCTATTGGTAAATCAGGATATTGAAATACATACAAGTACAGGCGGTCCCCGAGATACACGGTACCTCTTATACGCTGATTCGGAGATACGCGGATTTCTAAATTTGACAATTCTTTGAGCAAATTGTACTGATTTGACACATCAATTTTAAATTGCCAAATAATTTCCGTTTTGATCGAAAGTTAAAAACTATTTCAAATGGTTTAAAACTGTTATATTCAGTAAGAATCATATCTATCTACTAACTTATAAAGTAACTATAACCTCCCCCTACTTGCAAAATTACACGAACATTAGAGATATTTTAGCTGGAAACCACGAGATTCGGCTTACGCGGAAATTCGAGATGCGCGGTATTTTGTGACCGTTTTCGGTCCCCACTTACCGTGTATCTCGGGGACCGCCTGTATTTACTACCTTCATTAATCTCAATTTAAAAAAGAGCCCTCGCACCTAAAGTAAACCCAAGTGCCACAAATCCACTAAACGACCAATAAACGGCTTCTAAACGACTCAAGTTCTCTACCTAAACGGAATATAGAAAGACTTCGTTTAGCAGACGGCAAACGACTCATGCATTCTAAAAATAGCGAAAAAGTTGGTGGCGCTCTCTGTTGGTGGGATAGCCAACCAGTTGAGCTTCCTCGCTTGGAGGAGAGCTTTCTCATTTCCTCTGTACTGTTGTATGGTTTCGCATTGAAGTTAATTGAGTAATGGTCGTTTGTGTTGATACCCACATATCTGACCACACAACCATTGATATAAATTTTTGCTTCAAATTGCTCGAAATTGTTTTTCCATATCTGCTCGATTAGTATTCGATACGCCTGAAATTGTGGATTTATGTGTGATCAAGTGTGTTGAGAGCGCTAAGATTTGGTGTGTTCGTAAATTAGACTTTCTACTATCGTTGGACGATGCCGTCGAGCTCATTTTTCATTTATAGCTTTGGTATTTGATAAAAAAACAAAAGCAAATTTTGTATGAGGTTATTTTATAAAAAACGATATTATTTCAGTATAAAATGGCTACATGCTCAATTATAACGATAGGAAACATCATTTGCGATCTAATTTAGAAGAAAGCAACGAAAAAGCCGCATCACAGTTGACTTTACAGGAATTTTTCTAAATTCCCTTAAACTGGTGCAGTTTAAGGGAACCCGCTGCGCAAAGCGACGGAAGGCGTTATGGCGTTCTGACCTGCTGCGCAAATTCGAGCAGTTCCAGCGCAGAAAACCCGCTGCGCAAAGCGACGGAAGAAATCATGCCGTTCGGAGAATTTTATCATGCCATCTTTTTCGCTCCTACGGCAAATTTGTCGAGCAGCGTTTCGAGCTACCCGTCCCTGGCTCCGCCTCATACCCCTCGCCTGAGCGCGCTGCCGAAGGTTTGGATGTGTTGGTGCGTCAGACGGCCAATCGCTTTTTCCCTCCATAGCGCTATCTCTTTCTCGCGTGCTCGCGAGCTGTTGTGGCGCCTAAAAATGCCGTTAACAAACATTGCGGCGATGAAGTTTTATTTTCACAAATCAAACCAAAAAATCGCAATGAGTTCAAACACTGCAATATAAAAGTGACTAAGGAATCGCTAGTTTACGCTGGTGGGTTTGCTGTGCAACGCGCTGAGCCCTAATTCGCATTGACACGATCAGCCCGGCGCTGATTTTCATCAACTTTCCGTTCCACCAGCATCTAGAACGCAGGCTGGAAAGTTCACTGGTAGTCCCTGGGGCCTGCCATCGAACTGAACGTGTTAAGCATTAAGCATAACTTTGCTACCCTAAGCTTTTGCTTTCGTATGTTGTAGATTACACAGATAGACTGAGCCGTCTGCGGGGGTGTGAGTGTGCGTGTGTGTGCAACACTTTCGCCAAATGTGTTTTCTTCCGGAATGTTATGATCCATCGGTCAAAGAAAGGAAGGTGTTCATGAAAGGCGGAAAGACGAGTTGTGGCTTCTGTCAATGGTAACTGATGACCGGGAGGAGGGGGTACTGAGACACAGCTGTGAGAAGATTGAACAGTATACTTAAATTGCCGGCGGATGGGGGGGAAATGGGGGTGTGGCCATGGGACCCCTACGATCATCGATCACAGGCCCTAAAATTGTAGTCTCCATGGGGGGAGGGGAGGTGCAAACGGTTCTCCAGCCACGGAGCCCCAACGACCATCTTTCCGGGGGGCCCTTATCGCTAATATTCTGTCCAATTGTAGACATACGGCATACTACAGACTAGAGATCTTCGGTGACCGCCTAGTCCGCCTACCGTTAGATCCACCGCTGGTTCATGACAGTGTTTTTTTTTACTGTGGAGGTGCATCCTTCCCCCTGCCTGCTGCGTATGCACCGGGCAGGAGACAGTGTGGCAGTATGCAAGTTGCACACTGGATAGGAGCGGGCCCGCGGCACCGCCATCATTGCGCACATCTGCATGCCCACGCACACACACAAACACGCGCGCACAAACTCACACAGAAACACGCAAACTGCGCAAATTCGAGCAGTTTCCAGCGCAGAAAATGTACCAAATTATGCGCTGGCCAGCGCAGATTTTGGCTGCCCCCTGTGCAAAGCGACGGAAGAAATCATTCCCTTTCGCGTATTTTCTCAGGCCTTCTTTTTCCCTCCTACGGCAAATTTGTCAAGCAGCGTTTCGAGCTACCCGTCCCTGGCTCCGCTTCCTACCCCTCGCCTGAGCGCGCTGTCACAGGTTTGGATGTGTTGGTGCGTCAGACGGCCAATCGCTGCAAGGTGTGTTTATTAAGGAGGTGAATTGTTAGCGCGTTTTCCGGGCGCCATCATTGAGTATTGTTATGTCAAATCGCATACAATTTTCTATACCCCCTCCAGCCCTCCCCGATTTTTATATCGGAGCCCCCAGTATTGTTATGTCAAGTCGTGAAATGTCAATTTGCTCTGAAGCACTTCACCTCCTAATATCCATACACCTTGAATCGCTGTCAGCCGCCGTCCGTGCTTTTTCCCTCCATAGCGCTATCTCTTTCACGCGTGTGGTCAATGCTCGCGAGCTGTTGTGGCGCTTAAAAAAACCGTTAACAAACATTGCGGCGCTGCATTTGATTTTTCACAAATCAAACCAAAAAGCGCAATGAGTTCAATCGCTGCAATGTAAAAATAACTAACGAATCGCTAGCTAACGCTCGAGGGTTGGCTGTGCAACGCGCAGAACCCTATTTCGAAGTAGCGCACGCAACACAGGTGGCCATGGCCGTGCATAGGAAAGCTTAAACCTAATTGCATAAAGCATAACTTTATGTGACACTATGCTTTTCCTTTCGTATGTCGTAGATTACATAGATAGGCTGAGCCGTCTGCGCAAGGGTGTGAGTGTGCGTGTGTGTGCAACACTGTCGCCAAATGTGTATTCTTCCGGAATGTTATGATCCATCGGTCAAAGAAAGGAAGGTGTTCATGACGGTGTTTTTTTATTGTGGAGCTGCATCCTTCCCCCTGCCTGCAGTGTATGCATCGGGCAGGATACAGTGTGGCAGTATGCAAGTTGCCCGCTGGATAGGAGCGGGACCGCGGCACCGTCATCATTCCGCACATCTTAACAGCATGCCCGTCGTGGGTTCTAACCGCGTATGAACCGTCCGCCGTAGCAAGGGGTGACTATCCGGCTACGCGGTACTCAAGTCCTGAAAAGGCCGGCATGATCGCGTAGGCCATTACGCCAATAATAATAATAAGAAGAAGAGGAATAACATAGCATAACAGCCCACACCCGGAGAAGAGATTGGCTTATCTTTGTTGCTGCCGTGTTACCGTTGTGACGCGACAAATGCATGGAATGCAATCGACCAAAACATTAACCTACCGAGCCGAACCCATTCTAAGGCGGTGCCGGTCGCTCGGCGTCATGATACCGACTCTGAGCCAACAAGCCGCCGGATTCTGGACGGACAGGTGCAGCACCATACGCGCACCGTAATAAACAAATCCAGAATCCTCTTTTGTATGGATTTAATTCAAAATGTTGTTTCCACTTGCATCCGCTAGCTGAATTGGAAAGAAATGTGCTACATATCAGACGCACGTTTGCTTCGATCGTTTGTCTTTTTAATACCCCCAACAGCAGAACCGGTCGCAAAGATGGTGGTGCCAATTAAATGGTTGTATTGTCTCCTAGGTAGCGGTAATCGATCGGGCGGCGTGCAGTGCGTTTTCTAAGAATGCATGGAGTGTGTAGACGCAGCCGGTGACAATGTACGCATTAGAATCAAACAGTTTTGGAGTTCCCGCACGCACACACACACACACACGCGCACGCACGAACGCATACACGCATGCACGAATGCACGAATGCACGTACGCGCGCACGCGAGCACGCACCCACGAAAGCGCGCAGGCGAGCACACACCCCCCATCAACCCCCCCCCCCTCCCGCATGATCGATTACGGCTACCTTATCGGAAGAAAGGCTGGTTCCTCATTCAAAGCACCGGGAGGGGATGGGGATCCCGGCATGATAGAGTGGACGATCACTTTCCCCGCGCTGTGTGTGTGTCGTGGCCAGAAAACTCGAGACAAATTCCGGCACATTGAAAAAAAAATTTATTGCCACTATACACCGTGCTACATGATGCTTAGAAGGTCGTTGAAGCATCAAACATGTTTAAATTAAAAAATATTAGATTAGTGTTAGACGTTCTCCTACGCTTGTTTTAAATAGGCTTCTTCATCCTCAATTGGCAGGGGCATCGAATGGTCTCATCAGCAGCGGCACGAAATAAAATAAACCATCAATACACCGATAACACTTTAAATCCCAAAATGAACCAGCTTCTCCCGCACCGTCAAGGTCACACACAATAAATAAATGCTATACCCACCAAATACAATACACAACCGCAATGTACATATATACCAACGCATACACCCAATCAGCTGGCGGCGAAAGGCACGGGCTGAAGCGCAAGTAAGGCAAGGCAGGGAGGGGAAGGGAGTAAGAGGAAGAAGAGGAAGGAATGGGCGCCAATATTTTTTGAATTTTGAATCGGCCGTTTTTTTGCTCCCCCGTCTGAAATAGTTCATCCATTCCTTCAGCAGATGGCGCTCGTTCCGCACCTAAAAAATGCAATAAATGCGCTGGCCAGCGCATAATTTGGTACATTTTCTGCGCTGGAAACTGCTCGAATTTGCGCAGTTTGCGTGTTTCTGTGTGAGTTTGTGCGCGCGTGTTTGTGTGTGTGCGTGGGTTTTGGAAACCCCAAAACTTGTTGATTCTGATGCGTACATTTTCTTCCGCTGCGGCTACAAAGTCCATGCATTTTCGATCTCGCTACCTGAGAGACAACACAACCATTGGCATTGGCATCTTTGCGATCGGCTCTGCTGTTGGGGGTATTAAAAAGACACGCGATCTAAGCAAACGTGCGTGTGATATATTGCACATTTATTTCTAATTAAGCTAGCGGACGCAAGTGGAAACAAAACTTGAATTGAATTCATACAAAAGAGGATTCTGGATTTGTTTATTACGGTGCGCGTATGGTGCTGCACCTGTCCGTCCAGAATCTGATGGCTTGTTGGTTTGGAGTAGTTATCATGACGCTGATTGATCGGCAATGCCTTGGAATGGGTTCGGATCGGTAGGTTCATGTTTTGGTCGAGTGCATTCCGTGCATTTGTCGCGCCACAGCGGTAGACCCGGCAGCAACAAAGACAAGACAAACTCTTACCCGGGTGTGGACTGCTATGCTAAGTTCTTTTTAGTATTATTAGTATTATTATTGGCGTAATAGCCTACGCGATCATGCCGGCCTTTTCAGGACTTGAGTACCACGTAGCCGGAGCCGGTGACTAACCCCTTGCTACGGCGGACGGCATACGCGATTAGAACCCACGACGGGCATGCAGATGTGCGGAATGATGGCGGTGCCGCGGGCCCGCTCCTATCCAGTGTGCAACTTGCATACTGCCACACTGTCTCCTGCCCGGTGCATACGCAGCAGGCAGGGGGAAGGATGCACCTCCACAGTAAAAAAAAACACCGTCATGAACCAGCGGTGGATCTAACGGTAGGCGGACTAGGCGGTCACCGAAGATCTCTAGTCTGTAGTATGCCGTATGTCTACAATTGGACAGAATATTAGCGATAAGGGCCCCCCGGAAAGATGGTCGTTGGGGCTCCGTGGCTGGAGAACCGTTTGCACCTCCCCTCCCCCCATGGAGACTACAATTTTAGGGCCTGTGATCGATGATCGTAGGGGTCCCATGGCCACACCCCCATTTCCCCCCCATCCGCCGGCAATTTAAGTATACTGTTCAATCTTCTAACAGCTGTGTCTCAGTACCCCCTCCTCCCGGTCATCAGTTACCATTGACAGAAGCCACAACTCGTCTTTCCGCCTTTCATGAACACCTTCCTTTCTTTGACCGATGGATCATAACATTCCGGAAGAAAACACATTTGGCGAAAGTGTTGCACACACACGCACACTCACACCCCCGCAGACGGCTCAGTCTATCTGTGTAATCTACAACATACGAAAGCAAAAGCTTAGGGTAGCAAAGTTATGCTTAATGCTTAACACGTTCAGTTCGATGGCAGGCCCCAGGGACTACCAGTGAACTTTCCAGCCTGCGTTCTAGATGCTGGTGGAACGGAAAGTTGATGAAAATCAGCGCCGGGCTGATCGTGTCAATGCGAATTAGGGCTCAGCGCGTTGCACAGCAAACCCACCAGCGTAAACTAGCGATTCCTTAGTCACTTTTATATTGCAGTGTTTGAACTCATTGCGATTTTTTGGTTTGATTTGTGAAAATAAAACTTCATCGCCGCAATGTTTGTTAACGGCATTTTTAGGCGCCACAACAGCTCGCGAGCATTGACCACACGCGAGAAAGAGATAGCGCTATGGAGGGAAAAAGCACGGACGACGGCTGACAGCGATTGGCCGTCTGACGCACCAACACATCCAAACCTTCGGCAGCGCGCTCAGGCGAGGGGTATGAGGCGGAGCCAGGGACGGGTAGCTCGAAACGCTGCTCGACAAATTTGCCGTAGGAGGGAAAAAGATGGCATGATAAAATTCTCCGAACGGCATGATTTCTTCCGTCGCTTTGCGCAGCGGGTTAGAGAGCGGTACTTGTTCCGACGCAATGCGTTGCGATTTTGCCAAAATGTATGGGATTTGACAGACGCATGCGTTAACGACGCACGACGCAGCGTCAAAGTAGAAAAATTTCTATTTCGACGCACGTCGTGATGCGTCTGTCAAAATGGTTTAACCATATCGGGTGAAAATCGATATTTTTCCACGTTAAATTGTTTCGAGCACAGTTTTGTGTGTAATTGGACTACTAAATAATTTTATTAACAAAACAAAATAAATGTAGAGAAAGGATTTTCGTAATTGCTGCAAAACAGGTGTGTGTGAGTCAGTATGCAATATGCAATAAAAAAGCGAAAACATGCTTTGCACTGTTTTGAGCAGAACTGGAAATGATTTTACAGTTGTAATTTAACATTATAATCACATCGGAACCTATAAATAAGAGGCATTATTGCTGTTTGTTGATGTTTTTCTTTGTAAAATGTGTTGACATATCCATGCAGAACGCAGCGAACAGATACCAGCGTACGTCACGCAATGCGTTGCGATACGCTGCGTCGAAACAAGTACCAAGCCCTTACTTTTACTGATAATTGATGTATACAGGCGTCCCCTGAGTTACGACGATTCGCAGATACGACAATTTTAATTTGACAGTTAAAAGTTGTCATTGAGACGAAATTGGTATATTTTTTGAATTTCTGTGGTGATAACCGTTACGAACACATTACCATAGATTCCACAACTCTCCGGTTTTAAATATTAATATCGTGTAAACGGCTTTTGGAGGAAAATTATTATATTATCGTACATTATTTTAAATGAAATACACGATTTCATAGATTCTGACTCTTCAATTACGGTTATAAACTTTATATTCACAAATATTCGACATACGACTATTTTGACTCACGCCTTGCTTTGGGACATTTTTTCGGTCCCAAATACGGTCGTACAGTAGAACGTCGATTTTCCGGGGACGGATTAACCGGCGGGCGGCTTAACCGTGCGCATGAATTTGACAGTTGGCGAACATTTTCTGCGATGAACCGGTTAGCAAAACATTTGTTGTGCAGTAATCTGTAATATTTTCTAACTTCATTTTTGATAAAAGACAATTTTAAATCTATTGTTATAGGTTCAAAAAATATTCTACTAGTGATTAATCGATTGTTTTGATGTGAATTTCTAGTAAAACCAGTGAATTTTAAAAAAATTGTATGAATTTCACATTTCTTGGACCATTATCCGTGGAAATCAATTAACCGGCATCTGTTCGGTCCCGAACTGCCCGGATAATGGACGTTCTACTGTATATCGGGTGACACCTGTATGCGCAATCTGAGAGCGTTTCTACATACACCGAGAATGCAGCTGAGAAAAAACTGACAGCATGCTTTGACAGCGACTGACAGCATTTTCGGTGAGAGAATTGTCCTCGGCATGCAAAGAACGATGGAGCTGAGAAAAAATTTAATTTTCAGTTTATAGCGATCGATCAATTATAGTTTGCATTTTTGCCGTCTAATAATCGTAGATATATTATTAAAAAGTAAAAGAAACTTTTTTGATTTCATTTTAGCGATTAAAATGGATTTTTTCAACATCATTTTAAAAGTCTCATCTCGGCGCTTTTCAGAGCTCCTACACACACCAGCGTGAGAAACCGGTTGTCAATTCTCTCACAGCCATCTCTCAGCTGCAGTCTCGGTGTATGTAGAAACGCTCTGAGATTGCGCATCATGTATTAGGCCCGTTTCTGTGCTCCATCGGATGCGATTTTATCGGAAGGCCTGACAAAATTTTATTTGGAATTTGACAGAAAACGTCGGAGAGCGTTTCTACATACACCGAGAAAGCACCTGAGAAAATATCTGACAGCATGCTTTGACAGCGACTGACAGCATTTTCGGTGAGAGAATTCTCCTCGGCATGCAAAGAACGATGGAGCTGAGAAAAATTTGAATTGGCAGTTTATGGCAAACGATCAATTATAGTTTGCATTTTGATATTTTACCTTAGATTTTTATATAAAATACCCTTATATAAAAATAAGGGCCTTTGGGGGGTCGCCATAGTTGAGGGACTTTACGTCATTTTAGAACCGTTAACCATTGGTTTCCGCACGCAAAGCTTAGCAAATAGAACAGATTTCTTTGTTATTATGTGCATTTTTGTGTGTCTATTGGTTTTATCGAAAAAATGAGATATATTAACAAAAGATTTGATGATTTGTTTATGCATGAATTTTAAAATCAAGTGAGTAAGAGTTCTAATCTCGCGTAAATTGTCCATGCGGCTCGTAGATAATGAGGAATTAATGTGAAAATTGAAAAAAATAATGCTTTCTGAATTTTAATCATCGAAAATGTCGAAAACACAATGAATTATAGAATAAATTCACGGAATATCACAAAATAACACACTTTAATCCATGTTTTAATGTTAAATAAGAACTCGCGAGGTCCAAAATATATTTTTAACCGTAGAGTTGGCAACCAGATTTACACACGTAAGTTGGCAACCGGCATACCCGGGTATTCCACACGTTTTGATGCAAAAAATTAACGATTTTCATAGGTAAACAATGCTTTCTATATTTTAATACTGTAAGCAAGTAATGCCGACCATATATTCTCTTCTATTTCATTTATTCATTGAGTTTTTTTCATTTTATTATAAAAATAACGGTCAAATTGAAATTTGGAATCGCTTGAATTTGACTCGAAAATAAGCACAATACGAAAAGAGGAAGAAGAGAAACGTCATTCTCCATACAAAATGTATGGAATACCCGGGTATGCTGGTTGCCAACTTACGTGGTAAAGTTAAAAAAAATCAAAATAAAATACTTACAGACTGTTCAAAATTACAATTTATGCACCAAAAAATCGGAAATTAAAAGTTAGGAGGCTACGGAAAATTTCAGGTCAATAAAAGTAATGGATCAAAAGTTATTTCAGTTTAAAGTTAAAAAAAATACCCGGGTATCCGGTTGCCAACTTAAAGGTTAAAGAATGTTTAATCGAAAAAATGGGGTAGATAAATTATATGAACAAATTTAATAAATGTAAACAAAGTTTGAATCCTGGGGACCTTACGTCAAGTGACGAATTGTCAAAATGCACTAGAGTCCACCACCTGATATTTTTAAATCCACCTTGTGTCAAACCTTGTTTGAAGGATAGGTTCCAAAATCGAATGAGAGCGTTTCTACATACACCGAGACTGCAGCTGAGGGATGGCTGTGAGAGAATTGACAACCGGTTTCTCACGCTGGTGTGTGTAGAAGCTCTGAAAAGTGCCGAGATGGGTGTTACGAAAAGAACTTAGGCGAGCCCTGCAATTATCTACCAAACCGGGCGAAATTTGCAGCGAGTTAGAAATGATCGGGCGAACCCGATCGTGGCCGGAGCGCGATGAACACCACACGTGTGTGTGGGTGAGTGCTCGAGAGGCCGAAAAGGAAGAGGTTTGGGTTCGGGATATCGCAGGGCATTCGGCAAGCGTACGAGCAGGGAACGGGTTGGCAGAGAGCGATAGGTGAACCTTTTTTGTAGTTTAATTTTTCATTTTTTTTCTTTGCCTGACTGGATAGATTTTCTTAGTATATACAGTTCAACTTTAGTTAATCTTTGGGTGAAAATAAAGACATTATTGTAGAGCTAACTCACAAACGCCTACTACGCGCCTCCTTGTGCTTACAATGGGACTTTTAAAATGATGTTCAAAAAATCCATTTTAATCGCTAAAATGAAATCCAAAAAGGATCTTTTACTTTTTAATAATATTTCTACGATTATTAGACGGCAAAAATGCAAACTATAATTGATCGATCGCTATAAACTGCCAATTCAATTTTTTCTCAGCTCCATCGTTCTTTGCATGCCGAGGAGAATTCTCTCACCGAAAATGCTGTCAGTCGCTGTCAAAGCATGCTGTCAGATATTTTCTCAGGTGCTTTCTCGGTGTATGTAGAAACGCTCTGACAGTATTTTTCTCCATCTAATTAGGCCTTTAGGGCGGTGGCAACGCTTTTTCTCATGCGATTTTATCGTATGCGGGTCGCGTGTGTGTCGAGACACACAAAGCGCGGAGAAAGTGACCGCCCAAGCGAAATTTTTCGGGGATAATGAAAACAAACTCATGCCATCTCTTTCTATTCATCAGTTCTACTTTTACACATCTCTTTGTTGATTGTACTATATTTGAAGGGTTTTAAACTGATAGATAGCGATTCATGTTCATGAAGTAGTTATGGTCAAATGGTAATGATGTAATGTTTGTAACATGGTCGACCTGAGTTCAATTCCATTTTTATTGTTTTCATTGATGATTTAAAGTTTTCTTTTATTTTTAAAACATCCAGCTCCAATAGCTTCAGACCCCTTTACTCATTGTTAGAAATGCGTGTTTAATAGTCGATCTGTTATTTTTATTGTTTTATTTCTTTTCTTTTGTTTTTGTTTTATTTCTTTTAATTCATTTAAAATCAGTACCCCTCCATACAACAAAACCAGTAAATAGCATGATAATGAATAATAATATGGTGGCGCAACTAGCAAAGTGATTCGAATAGAAACATCGAAACGATTAGTGAGATGAAGAACGAAATATCTCACCTACTAAATGAGTTGAAGAGAGAAATGATTTCAAAGATTGATCTACGAATACGCACCAACTACTCTGAATATCCTCACACACTCACTAGGAACCATGCTACTAACACTTCACAGTTCAACGAAAGATTGGCATCCACTACTACACTGAACACTACGCCCGTCCATCCCGTCAAAACTATTCACAACACCACGACCCAAGGACGCAAAAACCGACGGCGGCCTGTGTAATCTGAGCTCCCTAAAAAGCTCTCCACAAAGCTCTCGTTTGCAGGCTTGTCGAGAGCTTCGCCACAGGCGCCCGAACCATCCGTCACGAACACATCTAAACGTTCTGGTTTCTTCAGCCGCTCACGCATACCAATGTGTTTGCTCCACCCCCTTTTTCGAATTGCTTATAGAAATGATGAGGCTGTTCACATTTGCTTTATGCACACATTCGCATGCTGTTTATTGAATAATATCCCTCTCCCTTCCCACATGTGTTTTGGCATACTCCCGCTGTGTAGACGCCCAAGTAGCAGAGCCGAAGTTTTTCAGAGATTTTTCTGTGTGCCAAAGCGAGAGGCCCTGTCTTCTCTCTCTCTAGATTTTGGACGGCAAACCGCCGCCCGTATAGAGGTGTGTGCGTGTGACGAAAAATTATGGATGAAATACGGGGGAAGCGGGGTTTGAAGTCTTTCGTTCGTCACACACACATGCATTTACCAGCGGATATCGCTGGACCGAGTCTACCCATCTCTCTCGATCCACCATGATTTTTCTGCTATCGCGCTCATCCGGGTGTTAGGCATCCTCAGTCTGTCCAGAACTTTCACTGTGGAAGGATGTGTTGGAGTGAGGTGCGATTTCTTGTGCGACGTACTTTGCTCATTTACGTTTTGTGCCGTGTTCCTTCTTCCTCAGTAATGGAATGATTTATCCTAGCAAATTGTTGAGGTAAGTTTCTGGCTGTGTGCTTGTGCAGGTACATTCAACTAACCCTTGGCGTCTAAAAAGTTACAGGTGTGTGCGCTATTTATCAACGACTACCTGCTAGCCTCGTCAACAATCTTCGAAGTGAGCGACGGAAAGAAAACGTTTTCCAGTTTTAAAATATTAAGGTAAGTTTTGATCTAATCCTATGCGCTAAACTCTCCATAGTAATACATACTACATACATTCATTATTGCTTCATTCAGCCCCCGGTGAGGACGTCATTACTTAACAGAAGCCGGTTCAACACGCGCAGCTCCTGTTCATGACGTCATCACGAAACTGAAGCCTGAACACGCGCAGCACGGATGGTACCCCGAGCGTAGTAGGAGGAAGGAAGAACGAGAGGAGGAAGAACGGTAAATTTGGAAGGGGGAAAGCGTTCTGCCGTCTACACAGCGGGAGTATGCCAAAACACTTGTGGGAAGGGAGAGGGATATTATTCAATAAACACCATGCGAATGTGTGCATAAAGCAAATGTGAACAGCCTCATCATTTCTATAAGCAATCCGAAAAAGGGGGGGAGCAAACACATTGGTATGCGTGAGCGGCTGAAGAAACCAGAACGTTTAGATGTGTGCGTGACGGATGGTTCGGGCGCCTGTGGCGAAGCTCTCGACAAGCCTGCAAACAACTCTCGACAAGCCTTTGTGGAGAGCTTCCCAGTCCGCAAAAGCCGAAGTTTTGTATGGGATCGTCCTGTACTCATACCCAAGTAGCAGAGCCGAAGTTTTTCAGAGATTTTTCTGTGTGCCAAAGCGAGAGGCCCTGTCTTCTCTCTCTAGATTTTGGACGGCAAACCGCCGCCCGTGTAGAGGTGTGTGCGTGTGACGAAAAATTATGGATGAAAAACGCGAGGAGCGGGGTCTGAAGTCTTTGGTTGGTCACACACACATGCATCTACCGTTGGATTGCGTTGAACCGAATCTACAGATCTCTCTCGATCCACCATGATTTTTCTGCTATCGCGCTCATCCGGGTGTTAGACATCCTCAGTCTGTCCAGAACTGTCCCTATGGAAGGATGTACTGAAGTAAGGTGTGGTTTCTTGTGCGACGTTCTTTGTTCATTTACGTTTTGTGCCGGGTTCCTTCTTGCTCAGTAATGGAATGATTTATCCTAGCAAATTGTTGAGGTAAGTTTCTGGCTGTGTGCTTGTGCAGGTACATTCAACCAACCCTTGGCGTCTAAAAAGTTACAGGTGTGTGCGCTATTTATCAACGACTACCTGCTAGCCTCGTCAACAATCTTCGAAGTGAGCGACGGAAAGAAAACGTTTTCCAGTTTTAAAATATTAAGGTAAGTTTTGATCTAATCCTATGCGCTAAACTCTCCATAGTAATACATACTACATACATTCATTATTGCTTCATTCAGCCCCCGGTGAGGACGTCATTACTTAACAGAAGCCGGTTCAACACGCGCAGCTCCTGTTCATGACGTCATCACTAAACTGAAGCCAGCTGAACACGCGCAGCACGGATGGTACCCCGAGCGCGGTAGGAGGAAGGAAGAACGAGAGGAGGAAGAACGGTAAATTTGGAAGGGGGAAAGCGTTCTGCGGTCTACACAGCGGGAGTATGCCAAAACACTTGTGGGAAGGGAGAGGGATATTATTCAATAAACAGCATGCGAATGTGTGCATAAAGCAAATGTGAACAGCCTCATCATTTCTATAAGCAATCCGAAAAAGGGGGTGGAGCAAACACATTGGTATGCGTGAGCGGCTGAAGAAACCAGAACGTTTAGATGTGTGCGTGACGGATGGTTCGGGCGCCTGTGGCGAAGCTCTCGACAAGCCTGCAAAGGAGAGCTTTGTGGAGAGCTTTGTAGGGAGCTCAGATTACACAGGCCGCCGTCGGTTTTTGCGTCCTTGGGTATGTACCCACTTACGTACCCACTTGCAGTCGAAGTGGAAATGTGGTTTCACGCACACATAGACACCTTCCACCCGAACGATCGCGTTCACACATACTATCACGCTCCGATTTCTTCTGCATCTCACGCATACCAATGTGTTTGCTCCACCCCCTTTTCGGATTGTTTATAGAAATGATGAGGCACACATGTTTACTTTTGCTGTATGCACACATTCGCATGCGGTTTATTCCACACTTTTTCTCTCCCTTCCAACACGTGCTTTGGCATACTCACACTGTGGAGACGGCAGAACGGTCTCCCCCTACCAAATTTACCGTTCTTCCTCCTCTCAATCTTTTTTCTTCTTACCGCGTCCGGGGTACCATCAGAGCTGCGCGCTGGCTTTAGTTTTTCCTCCTCTCGTTCTTCCTTTCTCCTACCGCTCCCGGGGGCTGCGCGCGTTTCGACAGGTTCTTAGCGCAATCCAGTGCGTTGTTTTGTGGCTGAGTTGTGCTGAACGCTGTCAATAAAAATGAACCAATAATTAATGCATGTAGTACGTATTACTTTGGATAGTTTTACGTATATGATGAGAGCAACACTTACCTTAATATTTTATAACTGGAAAACAATTTCTTTCCGTCACCCACTTTGAAGATTGTTGATGATGCCAACAGGTAGGCGTTGATGAATGGCGCATGCCTGTAACTTTGGAGACGATAAGCATTAGTCGAATTAGTACATTGAAGCACATATGAGATCAAGAAACTTACCTCAACAAGTTAGCTAGGATAAATCATTCCACAATGGAAGAAGAAGCAACACTGCGCAAAACGTAAACAAGGAAAGTAGGGGACACAAGAAATCGCGCATCACTCCCGAACATCCTTCCACAACGAAAGTTCTGGGCAGACTGAGGATGCCTAACTCCCGGATGAGCGCGATAGCAGCAAAAATCATGGTACATCGAGAGAGATGGGTAGACACGGTGCAGCGCAATCCGCTGGTAGTTGAATGTGTGTGGGACCAACGAAGACTTCAGACCCCGCTGCTCGCGTTTTTCATCCATCGTTTTTCGTCACACGCACACACCTCTACACGCGCGGCGGTTTGCTGTCCAAAATCTAGAGAGAGAAGACAGGGCATCTCGCTTTGGCACACAGAAAAATCTCTGAACAACTTCGGCTCTGCTACTTGGGTTGTGTTCTGCTCATCGTCACGACTCCACCCAACGGTCAAAAGCCGAAGATTTTATATTGGCCTTTCACTTTTTCTATCTGTCTCTCGCTCTAATTTGAGCGATTTTCCCCTGATGAGTGACCCCGAGCCTCCTCGTGTGGTTGTTGTTGTTGGAAGTTGAAGCCGAAACCCCCTCGTGCGCTGCCAAAATCAGCGAAGAACGAAATCGAGTGGCTCAAGCGAAAAAACGAAAAAAAAAGATGAACGAGTGTGCTGTGACAATAACACACACACACGCACAAGGCGACACCCGAAATCTGGTGCGATACCGGCTTTCAGTGGAGCAAGTACACACATGCACACATTTGACCATACCAGCGCTCTGTTCTAGTGCACCCGCTGCGCAAAGCGACGGAAGGCGTTTGGCGTTCTGAGAATTTTATCATGCCTTCCTTTTCTCTCCAACGGCAAATTTGTCGAGCACCTCGTCGAGGTGCCCGCCCCTGGCTCCGCCTCAATCGCTGTCAGCCGTCGTCCGTGCTTTTTCCCTCCATAGCGCCATCTCTTTCTCGCGTGTGGACAACGCTCATGAGTTGCTGTGGCGCTTAAAAACCGTTTACACACATTGCGGCGATGAAGTTGCATTTTCACAAATCAAACCAAAAAAGCGCAATGAGTTTAATCGATGCAATGTAAAAATGATTACGGAATCGCTAGCGCACGATGGAGGGTTTGCTGTGCAACGCGCAGAACCATAATTCGCTCTAACACGTTTCTAACACTAAGCTTTTGCTTTCGTCTGTTGTGGATTACATAGATATGCTAAGCATCCTGCGCATGTGTGTATGCAAAACTGTCGCCAAATGTAATTTCTTCCGGAATGTTATGATCCATCGGTCAAAGAAAGGAAGGTGTTCATGAAAGGCGGAAAGACGAATTGAGGCCCCTGAGGAGGGGGTACTGACATACAGCTGTTGGAAGATTGAACAGTATACTTAAATTGCCAGCGGATGGGGGGGGAGGGGGGGTTGCCATGGGACTCCTACGATCATCGGTCACAGGCCCTAAAATTGTAGTCGCCATGGGGGGAGGAGAGGTGCAAATGGTTCTCCAGCCACGGAGCCCTAAAGACCATCTTTCCGGGGGCCCTTGTCGAATAATCTTTCCACTTTTAGACATACGGCATACTACAGGCTAGAGATCTTCGGCGACCGCCTAGTCCGCCTATCGTTAGGTCCGCCGCTGGTTCATGGCCCAGTTTTTTTTATCGTGGAGGTGCATCCTTCCCTCTGCCTGCAGCGTATGCATCGAGCAGGGGACAGTGTGGCAGAATGCAAGTTACCCACTGGATAGGAGCGGTCGCGCGGCAACGCCATCATTCCGCACATCTGCATGCCCGTCGTGGGTTCTAACCGCGTATGAACCGTCCGCCGTAGCAAGGGGTGACTATCCGGCTACGTGGTACTCAAGTCCTGAAAAGGCCGGCATGATCGCGTAGGCCATTACACCAATAATAATAATAAGAAGAAGAGGAATAACATAGCATAACAGCCCACACTCGGGGATGGTTTTTGTTTTGACTTTGGTGCTGCCGGGTCTACCGCTGTGGCGCGGCAAATGCACGGAATGCAGTCGACCAAAACATGAACCTACCGATCCGAACCCATTCCAAGGCATTGCCGGTCAATCCGCGTCATGATAACTACTCCAAACCAACAAGCCACCAGATTCTGGGCGGACAGGTGCAGCACCATACGCGCACCGTAATAAACAAATCCAGAATCCTCTTTTGTATGGATTCAATTCAAAATGTTGTTTCCACTTGCGCCCGCTAGCTGAATTGGAAAGAAATGTGCTACATATCACATGCACGTTTGCTTCGATCGTGTGTCTTTTGATACTCCCAACAGCAGAGACGATCGCAAAGATGGTGGTTCCAATAAAATGGTTGTGTTGTCTCCCAGGTAGCGAGATCGAAAATGCATGGACTTTGTAGCCGCAGCGGATGAAAATGTACGCATCAGAATGAAATAGTTTTGGTGTTTCCAAACGCACGCACACACACACACACAAACACACAAACAAGCGCGCGCAAACTCACACACAAACACGCACACGCAAACTCACACACACACACACACACACACACACACACACACACACACACACACACACACACACACACACACAGCACATGCATGAACGCGCGCACGCCAGCACGCACACACACACACACGCACGTACGCGCGCCCGCGAGCATGAAAGCGCGCACGCCAGCACGCACCCACGAAAGCGCGCTCGCGAGCACGCACCCCGAAGTCGCGCAAGCACGCATTACCCCCCCCCACTACACCCCCGCCCCACCACGCATGATCGATTACGGCTACCTTATCGATAGAACGGTTGGTTCAGCTTTCTTGTAGCATCCTCATCCCTAGCGCCGGGCGGGGTGGGGGATCGCGGCATGATATAGTGAACGGCCACTTTCCCCGCGCTGTGTGTGTGTGTGTGACGAGACCCAAAAACTCGAGACAGATTTCGGCACATTAAAAAAAAATTATAGCCACTATACATTGTGCTACATGATGCTTAAAAGTTCGTTGAAGCATCAAACATGTTCAAATAAAAAAAATATTAGATTAGTGTTAGACGTTCTCCTACGCTTGTTTTAAATAGGCTACTTCACCCTCAATTGGCAGGGGCATCGAATGGTCTCATCAGCAGCGGCACGAAATAAAATAAACCATCACTACACCGATAACACTTTGAATCCCAATCCAGCTTCTCCCACAGCGTCTCAAGGTCACACACAAATTAATAAATGCTAACACCCACCAATAACAATACACAACCGCAATGCACATATGAGTATCAACGCATACACCGCAACAGCCAATCAGCTGGCGGCGGAGGCACAGGCTGAAGCGCAAGTAAGGCAGGGCAGGGTGAGGGAGGAGAAGAAGCGGACGAGAAAATGGGCGCCAATATTTTTAAATTTTTTGACCGTTTTTTTTGCTCCGCCGCCATAAATAGTTCGTCCATTTCGCCAACAGATGGCGCTAAACTTGCTCGACCCAGCGCAGGAATCGCTGAAGTCCAGCGCGGGAGAGCAGCCAAAATCTGCGCTGGCCAGCGCAGATTGTGGTGCATTTTCTGCGCTGGAAACTGCTCGAATTTGCGCAGCGGGCAGGTAGTTTTCTGCAGTCCACGGTGATACTACCCGCTGCGCAAATTCGAGCAGTTTCCAGCGCAGAAAATGCACCACAATCTGCGCTGGCCAGCGCAGATTTTGGCTGCTCTCCCGCGCTGGACTTCAGCGATTCCTGCGCTGGGTCGAGCAAGTTTAGCGCCATCTGTTGGCGAAATGGACGAACTATTTATGGCGAGGAGCAAAAAAACGGTCAAAAAATTTAAAAATATTGGCGCCCATTTTCTCCTCCCTCACCCTGCCCTGCCTTACTTGCGCTTCAGCCTCCGCCGCCAGCTGATTGGCTGTTGCGGTGTATGCGTTGATACTCATATGCATTGCGAGCATTATTATTTGTGTGTGACCTTGAGACGCTGTGAGAGGCTGATTGGGATTCAAAGTGTTATCGGTGTAGTGATGGTTTATTTTATTTCGTGCCGCTGCTGATGAGACCATTCGATGCCCCTGCCAATTGAGGAAAATAACAAGCGTAGGAGAACGTCTAACACTAATCTAATATTTTTAATTTGAACATGTTTGATGCTTCAACGACCTTCTAAGCATCATGTAGCACAATGTATAGTGGCTATATTCTTTTTTGTCTCACACACACACACAGCGCGGGGAAAGTGGCCGTTCACTCTATCATGCGATCCCGACTACCGTTCTACCGATAAGGTAGCCGTAATCGATCATGGTGGGCGTAGTGGGGTAATGCGTGCTTGCGCGAATTGCGTGCTTGCGCGCGCTTTGGTGCGTGCTCTGGCGTGCGCGCTGCTCGCGCGTGTGTGTGTGCGTGCTGGCGTGCGCGTTCATGCATGTGCTGTGTGTGTGTGTGTGTGTGTGTATGTATGTGTGTGTGTGTATGTGTGTGTGTGTGTGTGTGTGTGTGTGTGTGTGTGTGTGTGTGTGTGTGTGTGTGTGTGTGTGTGTGTGTGTGTGTGTGTGTGTGTGTGTGTGTGTGTGTGTGTGAGTTTGCGTGTGCGTGTTTGTGTGTGAGTTTGCGCGCGCTTGTTTGTGTGTTTGTGTGTGTGTGTGTGTGTGTGCGTTTGGAAACACCAAAACTATTTCATTCTGATGCGTACATTTTCATCCGCTGCGGCTACAAAGTCCATGCATTTTCGATCTCGCTACCTGGGAGACAACACAACCATTTTATTAGAACCACCATCTTAGCGATCGTCTCTGCTGTTGGGAGTATCAAAAAGACACACGATCGAAGCAAACGTGCATGTGATATGTAGCACATTTCTTTCCACTTCAGCTAGCGGGCGCAAGTGGAAACAACATTTTGAATTGAATCCATACAAAAGAGGATTCTGGATTTGTTTATTACGGTGCGCGTATGGTGCTGCACCTGTCCGCCCAGAATCTGGTGGCTTGTTGGTTTGGAGTAGTTATCATGACGCGGATTGACCGGCAATGCCTTGGAATGGGTTCGGATCGGTAGGTTCATGTTTTGGTCGACTGCATTCCGTGCATTTGCCGCGCCACAGCGGTAGACCCGGCAGCACCAAAGTCAAAACAAAAACCATCCCCGAGTGTGGGCTGTTATGCTATGTTATTCCTCTTCTTCTTATTATTATTATTGGTGTAATGGCCTACGCGATCATGCCGGCCTTTTCAGGACTTGAGTACCACGTAGCCGGATAGTCACCCCTTGCTACGGCGGACGGTTCATACGCGGTTAGAACCCACGACGGGCATGCAGATGTGCGGAATGATGGCGTTGCCGCGCGACCGCTCCTATCCAGTGGGTAACTTGCATTCTGCCACACTGTCCCCTGCTCGATGCATACGCTGCAGGCAGAGGGAAGGATGCACCTCCACGATAAAAAAAACTGGGCCATGAACCAGCGGCGGACCTAACGATAGGCGGACTAGGCGGTCGCCGAAGATCTCTAGCCTGTAGTATGCCGTATGTCTAAAAGTGGAAAGATTATTCGACAAGGGCCCCCGGAAAGATGGTCTTTAGGGCTCCGTGGCTGGAGAACCATTTGCACCTCTCCTCCCCCATGGCGACTACAATTTTAGGGCCTGTGACCGATGATCGTAGGAGTCCCATGGCAACCCCCCCTCCCCCCCCATCCGCTGGCAATTTAAGTATACTGTTCAATCTTCCAACAGCTGTGTGTCAGTACCCCCTCCTCAGGGGCCTCAATTCGTCTTTCCGCCTTTCATCAACACCTTCCTTTCTTTGACCGATGGATCATAACATTCCGGAAGAAATTACATTTGGCGACAGTTTTGCATACACACATGCGCAGGATGCTTAGCATATCTATGTAATCCACAACAGACGAAAGCAAAAGCTTAGTGTTAGAAACGTGTTAGAGCGAATTATGGTTCTGCGCGTTGCACAGCAAACCCTCCATCGTGCGCTAGCGATTCCGTAATCATTTTTACATTGCATCGATTAAACTCATTGCGCTTTTTTGGTTTGATTTGTGAAAATGCAACTTCATCGCCGCAATGTGTGTAAACGGTTTTTAAGCGCCACAGCAACTCATGAGCGTTGTCCACACGCGAGAAAGAGATGGCGCTATGGAGGGAAAAAAGCACGGACGACGGCTGACAGCGATTGAGGCGGAGCCAGGGGCGGGCACCTCGACGAGGTGCTCGACAAATTTGCCGTTGGAGAGAAAAGGAAGGCATGATAAAATTCTCAGAACGCCATAACGCCTTCCGTCGCTTTGCGCAGCGGGTACACACAGCCACGCACTTGGCGATACACGCTGTGTGGTGCGGTGCGGTGGACGTTCAGAATTCAGTGGTGCAAATACACACATGCACACACTTGGCGACACACGCTCTGCTGTGCGGTGAGGTTTGTGTTCTGTGTCCAGTGGTGCAAATATACACACACACGTACTTGGCTACACACGCAGTACGGCGCGGTTGGCTTGGCAGAAGCGCATACACACATTCACGCAGTAGGCTTTACTTTCAGTCCAGTGAGGTTGGTGCTCGTGTGGTGTTTCAGCGCTTGGCGGATAAACCCCGTAAAAAAAATGGAGTTTTGTTTAATTTGAGGTAAGTAAAAGTGATTAAAATTATCAACCAACATCCCCCCTTCTAATTAATATCATTTTTCTTCCATTTCATGTGTGTTTCACGGCGAACGGAGACATCAAAAACCTGTGGCTGTGTCGTAGTGTTGGAGCAGTGGCCCGTACAGTGCAGCGAGAAAAACCAGGAGCAACAGCGATGAGGAGCAGAAAGTGCTGTGCTGAATTTGTTTTTTTTTCACTGTGCGAGTGTAAAAAGTGTTTTTTTTTTTAAATTATGTGCGTTGATTTAGAATTAAGTGCAGTGATTGTTGTGCAAGTGTTCTGTTTTTTGTATTCTATGTTGGATCGATATTCAATAAATCGAATTACGATAGTATAATGGTGTGCACTGTATCATTTCGGAAAGAAATCCTGGCAAAAAAGGGGGAGGGGACTAATTAAACGAAGGTTCGTGCAGACCCCCGTTCGGGTTTTGTTTTGGCTTCGGGTTTGCTTCGGCTTCGGGACCCGACGGATCACTTGAATAATTTCGCCAACTCAAGTTCTTTTTCAAGCGCGTATTCAAGCGATCTCTGAGTGCTGGTGCCCGGTGGGCAGTTAGGTAGCGATCATGGATATGACGACAGCGCAGGATGACCTTAACCGTCTTGTGTACGACCAAAAAACATCACTTAATCGTACAACCGCCTACCCGGGTAGGCCATACATTTTGTATGGAACAATGATGTTTTTCGTGGTTAAAAGAGTATATCTTTTGAATTTCTTGTAAGCTTTGAATGAAAACTGTCTTAAAGGTCCATAATAATGTTTTATAACACATCGTAGTAAGATTAGAATTTTAAAAATCCTATCAATATTTTTTTCATTCCAAAATATGTTTTAACTTTGCCACCATAACTGGCCAGGGCACATGTTTTAAGTGGATGATTAGTCTTTTTCTAAGTTTTAATTACATTTCTCTCAAAAGTTATATACATTTTTCAATTGTTTTGCTTGTTGTATAAAAACATATGTTGACGATGCTCATCATGTTTTATTAAAAACCGGCTACGAGCGGCTCCAGACAATTTCGGAACCTCCTCCACTCCAACCCAACGGAGCCGGCTCTGAAGCTGACTCCGCTCCAGCTGCTCCGGAGCCGGTTCCACACCAACGACTCCACGCTCACGGCTGCTCCGGAGCTGGTTTTTACATATTGCACCAAAAAATCATTTTAGATAATGTTTTAATCAGGAAGATCCATAATTAGCTGAGTAAATAATGTTGAAAGGAATCTATAAAAAATCGATAAGTTTTGAACATTGTTCAACAATCACACCATCACATCGGGTGTTAGTTTCTACACTTGTGAGATGATAGATTCTTTTTTTAAGCTATCATACAATGCCGTCTCTATTGAAACGTTAGTCCAGAGCCGTTGGTCCGGAGCCATTAATTCGTTGCCGGCTCCGGGGCTGTTGGTACGGAGGTACGGTTCCGGAGCTGTTGGTGCGGATCCGGCTCCGGAGCCATTGGTGCGCTCCAAAACACCCATCCCTATTCGGCAGTAACACTATGACACTATAAGTAACACAAAAGTATGAATGTGTGTGTTAACTTTCTGCCAATTTTATTTCATTTGCTTGTAGTGGTTGGTATCATTTTAAAAGAGGTGATTTCAGTGTTAAATTCAATATATTGCTACACAACAAGCAATAAAATTTAACTATACACAACTGTAACCACGCGGCTACATGAGGTGAAATATACAGCGAAATGAACTATTTTACAGGTGAAATATCTGACGGATAAAGTATCACAGCAACCAGCTGATGTGCAATGTAAATAAATAACGTGTACACAATCGCAATTAAATCCTTAAAATAACTTTAATATCAAGTATTTCGTCAATTTTCAGTCAACAATTCATCATTTCTTGCAACTAGGGAATGTTCCGCTTAAAAAAATATTCTTTTTAAGGGAATTTCGAAAGCGGATATTGTATCTCCCCCAACTCTTTAGCTGTATCTGTCAGATATTTCACCTGTCAAATAGTTCATTTCGCTGTATATTTCACCTCGTGTAGCCTTACGGTAATACACCATTTGAAAGAAAAGAAAATTACATAAGCATCCTCTCAAAACATGCGGCAAGGTCGGTTAAGGTGTTGGAGTTACAGCACATTTTTGATTGCTAAAAATATTAATAGGATTTTTAAAAATTATAATTTTACTACGATATTTTATAAAGCATTATTGTGATCCTATACGACAATTTTCATTCCATTCTAACAAGTAATTCAAAAGATTTACGCTGTTAACCTCGAAAAACATCATTGTTCCATACAAAATGTATGGCCTACCTGGGTATGCGGTTGTACATGTGAAGGGTATATAAAATTAAATAATTTTAAAAAATATCTAAACATTTTTGATATTTTTTATTTTTTTACATGGGTAAAAAAAATCTTTTCTGAAGCATTTTAAAAATTTGAAGTCGATACGATTCTTTAATCCAAAGTTATTTTGGAATAAAGATAAGAAACTTACCCGGGTAGGCGGTTGTACACAAGACGGTTAAGGCACAACTGACTTCAGAGTTTGCATCCCGCTTTGAAGCAGCATCTTAATTTTTATGTCCGTATGTGATATGACGAGAGGTGGACAGTACACACACGAATACAAATAAATATTAAATTGTTCTAAACTTAAATCGGATGCTTTATTACAACCAAGTATACGCCGCGATGCCCCGATACGAAGTGTCCGTGCTTTTTGCGCAGCAGCCGAATGATCCATCCCGACAGATCGCCCTCAGGCGCTCACGGCTCGTTAACTGCAGTAAGCGCACGCGAGCAGCTGGCTGCCTTCTTTCATCTAACATCTCCCCCTCTTTTTAAAACCGACGGTACAGGTCGAACCAACTGGGCGGTTATCTTAGCCTAGAAGACCACCGTGACGCAATTGGCGACGCCCGTTCGACTGCAGCCGGGACGGTATGCTACGTCGTCCCCTCTGGACACTGTGGCTATAGCAGAGGCGCAATTGGCGACGCCTGTTCGACTACAGCCAGGGCGAAATATGATCTCGCCCTAACGGACACTGTGCTGCAGCCAGAGTGACATATGTCCTTACCCATCTGGAAACGGTGGGTGCAGCTGGGGCGACATAGCACCTCGCCCGTCCGGTAACTGCTGCTGCTACAGCTAAGCGGAAAGCGCCAATGTGGGGTTGCAGTGCCGATGCAACTTGTGCGTTGCCGGTCCTTATTGTGCTGCCGAGGTGGAATGGTACGTCGCCGTGATGAGATGCAGGGCTCGAGCCGCGGCGGAATTGCTGCCTCGCTGATGATGTGCTGAGCTCGAGACGGGGCGATATTGCTCGTTGCCGATGAATCCTTGCACTGCTGCTGCTGCAGCTGGGCGGAATGCGTCCTCGCCCGATGAAGTTGGGGGCTGCAGGAGGGTGGAATGACCCCCATCCGATGTTCCAGCAGCAAGGCGGAAAGCTGCCAAGCCTGTGGTGCTGCTGGCATTGCTGGAGCTGCAGCCCGGCGACCTTCCTTGTCGCCGAGACTGTGTGCTCGGCTGCCTATGTGGTCGCCAATGATGGGACAGCAGCCGGGGGCCTCGGTCTTGGCGGCGGTGGCGACCCAAACCGTTCGCAGTGTCCCGCAAGCATCACAAGTATAGTGGCCGCGCACCAGCCCCACCGAGCGCCCTTGCCAAGAGCTCCTGCTCGATCGGCTCGCTAACACACTCTGTTCGGCGCTAGGCACACACTAAGCCTTGTGCTTAATGTGTGCGACAGTGTGCGTGACACACTGTCATCCTCCTGGGCGTTAACCGGTGGCAGCGCAACTGCCACGGCAAGTCCAGGGGTTGGCACGGCTGCCCACAACAGCCTGCTGCTCTCGGCCATGGTACCGGAGCGGAATGTGAGGGTGATTTGGTAGCTGTTTGACATGGGTGGCATGTCTTGACCCAATCCTACTACAATTAATTCAACAACATCAATATCAACAGCAGCAGCAGTATGTGCAATGCCTGCCTTTCCGTCTACATCGCCTGTTATGGTCCCGTCTACTATTGTTCCCTTTCTCGGTCATACGCAACATTCAACAACACTCAATATTTACTATCAAAACATTCGTGGTGTGCGTACCAAAGTTAATGAATTGCGGTTATCTTCATCGGAGTCCGACTACAACATCATCATACTCGCCGAAACTTGGTTGGATGAGAACATTCCATCCTCGCTTCTATTCGGCTCTGAGTATACAGTAACCCGCGGCGATCGTACGGCATACAACAGTTCTCTCTCTCGGGGCGGAGGCACTCTCATCGCATCATCTCGTCATCTAAACACCTGTGAGGTTATACCGCCGAGCGCTTGCCTCGAACAGTGCTGGTTACAAATCAAGCTTCCTTCCTGCTCTATCTTCATCGGTGCAATCTACGTACCCCTTTCTCTCGCCAAAAATCAAAATACGCTCAGTGCACTTGATGCAACGATCGATAGTATAGTGACGAGGATGAAAAAACATGATCATATGCTGCTTTTTGGAGATTTTAATCGAGAGGATATTTCATGGATACACGACACAACACATCAGTATTTTCGTGCACAAGTTTCCTCTACATCCGTTGATGCGTTTTTCGACATTATTCGTTTTTATAACTTGCGTCAACTCAGTGGCATTTTAAATTATCGGAATGTGTAATTAGACCTAATTTTCTACTACTCTCCTCATGATAACTACGCGTCTCACGTCAGTGTTCCTTCATTAGCCGCTTCTCCTCTATTACCTGAAGATCAGCATCACCCAGCATTAGAATTGTGTACTTCTATTAATCACACATCCGTTAATCAATTGTCGTCTCATGTTAGGAGTAATACAGGGAACCTCAATCGCTCATATAATTTTAGAAAGTGTGATTTTCAAAAACTTAATAATTTGCTGTTAGATACCGATTGGTCACGTGTGCACTCGGCACCTTCGCTGGATGAAGCGGTCTCTGTTTCCACACAGCTAGTGTTGGAAACTCGTGAGTGCCCAACAGTCTGTCAGGTCACAACGCTAGAGAAGAGAGTGAGAGGGAGGATAAAAACGGTAAATTAGGAGAGAAGGAGGAGGATTGGTCGGCTCCTAGCGAGTGAGTTGAAATTCGACAATCGGTACATGTGGACTAATTTTTTGATTTAACCTCATACCAGTAAATAAAGTGTTTTCTCTAAAAAATCCACCACGTTTTTCAACATTTCAAAAAATTAGTATTCGCGCGAAAAGCCAATAAAGTTGATCGAAAACTCGTTTCGCAGAGCGAAAAGCACAGTAAGTCGCGCGCGCAAGTGATATATAGTGGAACGGGAAAATTAACCAACGTAAAATGCGTCGTACGCTTCGGGTGGAGCAAAACCTACCAGCGAGTCCGGAAACGCCGCAGGAAAGCGGTAACGTCTCTGGCGGGCCCAGGTACGATCCATCCTCCCCGGGAACATCGAGCACTGTAACGACGGAAGGAAGCACCCCGAGGAGCGATGCCACCGCAACGAACGTTGCGGTACTTCGCAAAGAGGGGCAGAGTAAGGGGATAAGTTCACCGTTCCACGCATTAAACCACGGTGCGAACCAGGGCCGCGATGACATTCGGGAATCGCGAAGACGACGATTGCAGGAGATTGAGCACGAGATGCAGATGCTACGGGATGCAGAGGACGAAAATGGCTCGGCGGCCATCGCTGAGCATCCCAACCACGGCGGCACTGGGGGACATATTACCCGGAGTTTGCGGAGCGGGTGAAAGGTTTCGAAGAATCCTTGCGTCGTACCTACCAAGCGGAAAACGCAACATCGCAAGGCCAAGCTCCAGGGAGGAACGACCTCGGTCATCGCGCCATTGCAGTCCCGGCACAACACACACAACCGAACCCCGCGATTACATCGTCCTATGCTGAAGTACCGTCGCACACGATGCATCAGACCTATGCAACACTACCGTCACAAAGGATGCATCCTCACGCAACACAAACTCTTCCTCACGCGACACATTCTCACTCAGCGCACACTATACAGACACACCCGACGTACACTTCGCATACACATTCGGCTCACACGATACTACCACAACACGAATATGTGCAACCACATTTTAACACTAGCACACTGAGTCAGAGCCAGATAGCTGCTCGTCAACCGGTGCCCCGGGACTTTCCGGTCTTTTCCGGGGAACCAGAAGCGTGGTCGCTTTTCATAGCCACGTATAACCGCACTAACACTGCATGTGGTTACACCGATGACGAAAGCATCGGCCGTCTACAATATGCGTTGAGAGGAGCGGCGTTCGAAGCGGTAGGCCACCTTTTGTCCTTCCCGGACGGGTTAAATGAGGTAATGGCGACCCTAAAGGCGCGTTTCGGCAGACCAGATCTGATTGTGGAGTCCATGACCGAGAAGATCAGAAAGATGGCACAACCGAAGATTGAAAGGTTGTCAACGGTCGTAGAGTTTGGATATGCGGTGAAGCGGTTGGTAGGAGCGATGTCGGCCTCCGGGTTACAAGGGTACATGTACGACGTCGCGTTACTCAAGGAGTAAGTCAGGAAACTACCCCCCGTCCTATGCATCGACTAGGCGAGAACGAGGAGTAAACTTTCGGAAGTGACGCTGTTGGAGTTTGGAAAATGGGTTGGTGACTTAGCAGAAGATCTCTGTGGTGTTGTCGACGTGATGTCCGTGATGGACAATAGCGACTCAACTCATCAAAAACCAGAACCGCCAACTCATCACAGCCGCACCCAGCCTCAGCCCCATTGTGCCCCGCCAGCGCAACTCGATCGACGGCCACCGATCGGTACTGGGCGGGTTCATCTAGCCTACTGCTACGCAACGGTATTGCAGGATGAGAATCTTGGTGATTCATCTTCATCGAAAAATACACCAGAATTGCTGACTGTCTGCCCCTTGTGCGGCAGGGATTGTCCCACTCTGGTGCAGTGTGAGCAGTTCCAAAGGACAATGGTTGCCGCCAGGAGATCGTTTGTAAGTGAACGCAGGATATGCCGGAAATGTCTCGGATAACATAGAGGTGGATGCAGCGTAAGAGCACCGTGCGCGGTGAACGGATGCAACAGACAACACCATGAGCTCCTCCACGTGAATGACCAGACACCAGCCAGCCCTCACCAGCGCGATCATCTAAATGGCTCAGGTAAGGTCGTGTACACTGGTGTCGCTAATGTTCTTACCTATTCAGGGCCGAAAGTCTCTTCGCTTTTAAAATACGTACCCGTTACGCTGCACGGGCCCAGGGGGCGAGTAGATACGTTCGCCTTTTTAGATGACGGCTCTACTTCCACGTTTATGGAGCACGGACTAGCACAGGAGCTTGGAGTTACAGGGACACCGTACCCGTTGTGTCTACAATGGACGGGAGACGTGACAAGAGCAGAACAAGATTCCGTAAGGCTATCGGTGCGCATATCGGGTAGAAACATGTCGCATGCGATATACAAACTATCAGAAGTACACACGGTCAAAGAGCTTGCCCTTCCGGAACAATCTGTAAACGTAGCACAACTGACTGCACGCTATACTCATCTGAGAGGTCTCCAGTTCGAATCCTACGCTTACGCCGTGCCCCGCATCCTCATAGGAATAGACAACTGCAACAAAACGCGAACCCTGAAGACCGTGGATGCAAGCTGCAACCCGCCTTGGATGGGTTGTCTATGGGCCTTGCTCGGTTGCGAGTGCAAAGCCGAGTCCTTCAAACCGGTCCTTCTCGGGCCACCCGTTTCACGCTCTCTCTTGTTTCACGCGTCGGATAAAGTAGTGCGGCCGTTGCGGCCTAGGGACGACGAAAGAGCGTTGGCGATATTGGAGCGGGAAACGAACGGACAGCGATACGAAATGGGACCTTTGTGGCGGTACGACAGCGTCAATTTGCCCTGCAACCTGTGGCGACCACGGTGTGGCCCTACCACTGTTCGGAGCTGACCTCCGGTTGTACACACCGCACACGGTTAATCCAGGAAACGTCAGCCTGACATACACCGCGCACGGATTAACCAAAGACGTCAACGTGACATAAGCCACGAGGCCGCACAACACACTTGCGCCTCATCTTTTATAAAAACCCAGCGAACACTATACGCGATCTCTTTTTCCCTTTATTCTCTTCTCAAAGACACATCCAATTTTGTAAACCATTCGACAAAGTTAAATAAATCTTGGCAATCTCAAAATATAAAAATGGTCTACCGTTTATTCAGGTAGCCAAAACTGGTGACCCCGACGTGATTGCCAAGAAAAATTTCTTTTGTTATCGCGAGTGCGAGTATTTCGACGCGAGTGCGTGTGTTTTATTGTGAGTGTGTGCGTAGTGCGTGTATTTATTTACCGAACATTTTTACCGCCGCGAGTGAAAATTGTGCCAGTGAAGTGTCCACAGGATCCACGATCTGGCAGTCAGCGACCGACCGACCCCCCACGGAAGCAGATCGACGAGAGAGAGAGAGAGAAAGAGCACCTTAACGGTTACACCAGCAGTTCACGCCGACGATCCGGCTTGTGCGACCAGCACACTTGCCGATGTTCCGGCCCGTGTAACAAGCTAACCTCGCCGACGATCCGGCTTGTGCAACCTGCACACTCCGCCGATGT
The DNA here is from genome assembly GCF_016920715.1 of Anopheles arabiensis. Taxonomy (NCBI): domain Eukaryota; kingdom Metazoa; phylum Arthropoda; class Insecta; order Diptera; family Culicidae; genus Anopheles; species Anopheles arabiensis. Next base: position 50,769,861 of record NC_053518.1, on the reverse strand, counting down.
TCCGGCTCGTGTAACCTGCGAACACCGCCGACGATCCGGCTTGTGCAACCTGCACACTCCGCCGATGTTCCGGCTCGTGTAACCTGCGAACACCGCCGACGATCCGGCTTGTGCAACCTGCACACTCCGCCGATGTTCCGGCCCGTGTAACCACCGAAACACGCCGACGATCCGGCTCGTGCAACTAGCACGCTCCGCCGATGTTCCGGCCCGTGTAACCATCGAAACATCGCCTTACGATCTACGAAGCAAACTGACGTTACGGCCCGTGTTGCTAGCAGCTTTCGCCGACGATCCGGCCCGCGCGACCGACAGCTTACGCCGACGATCCGGCACGTGTAGCTAGTAGCCCACGCCGACGCTTCAGCGTACGACCCCGCGCACCGCGCCAACGTTCCGGTCCACACAGCCAGCAGCTTTCGTCATCGATCCGGCACGTGACCTCAGCTGTCTACGCCTGTGAGACCAGCGACCCGTACCAACGATCTGGCTCGAACCAATTACGCCGTCATTCCGGTAAGCCCAAATACGCCGTCAATCCGGCCAGTGCAAGTGACATCGTCATTCGCGACACACCATTTTCCGACACAGCGACGCCATTTTATTCGTGTCGGTACAGCGCACCATTTTGTGTCAATCAGTTCAGCGCGCCATTTTGTACGAGCAGACAGCGCCATTGTCTTCGGAACCCTACAGCGGCATTTCGGGTTTTTAAAGCACCGTGCAGCGAAACCACGATTTTACACGTGGCGTAAAAGATGATGCAACATAACCCCGACCTGCAGCGCGCTTCCCTAGCATTACCGCTCGTCCCAGAGGCGGCTGAGATGAGACCGGCTGATGTTAACGACGCGGCTGCAGCAGTACCTACGATGGAGCCTACCGCAGAGCGCCAAGTGGACACATGCCACGCCATACGACTGAATGTACCGGAGATGGACACCAACAACCTACCGTCGTTTTTCTGTGCTTTAGAACATTGGTTCGCAGCGTCCGGTATCACCGCGAAAATGGACAACCGACGTTTCCATATAGTGATGGCTCAGATACCTCTTCGTTTGTTCTCGGAGCTACAACCGCTACTAGGAAACGTGCATGCGACTGACCGATACGATTTCGTAAAAAAACTATCCTCGCACATTACAGCGAATCTCAACGCAGGCGACTAAATCGGTTATTGTACGCGACCGAATTAGGAGACCGCAAACCGTCCCAGCTACTTGCGGAGATGCGTCGTGCCGCTGGCGATACGATTATCGAATCGCTCCTGGTGGACCTCTGGATTGGGAAGCTACCTCCACACGTGCAGTCGGCCGTTATCGCCGCACAAGGAGCAACAGCAGACAAGACCGCCGTCGCCGACGCTATAATGGAATGCATTTCACCTCTCGCCACGACCAGCGCTTGCAACACCATGGCCGAGGTACGCACGACGACCGATTTCGAAGCACAAATGACGCGGAAAGTGGACGACCTTAGCCGCCAGCTCAACGAGTTCATGCGACAGTGCCGCCAAAGCGACCGCTTCCGGACTCACCCTCGTTCACAGCCACCGACACCGCCACGTCGTGTCACTGACGCCAACGATGGACAGTGCTACTACCACCGCCGTTTTGGAAGAACAGCACGATCCTGCCGACAGCCTTGCTCGTATCCAGCCCCCGTGTCCCCGAGCTCGGGTCAACCGCCGTCATCAGCATGAGGACGCGCCGGGAACATCGGATCGCAAGTGAACACCATCTCACCTGTCAGCAACCGGATGGTGATCTTCGACCGCAAAACACAACACCGCTACCTAATCGACACTGGCGCTGATGTTTCCGTCATCCCGAAGTCAGCTAACTACATTCCCACGAAGCCGTCTACGATGCGGCTGTATGCAGCCAACGGTTCGCCGATAGTGGTATATGGTGAGTCCCTCCGTACAATTGATCTTAGTTTACGCCGTCCTTTTTTGTGGAATTTCGTTATTGCGGACGTAAGCTCTGCCATCATAGGAGCGGACTTTCTGCGCCATTGCCATTTACTTGTAGATCTACACCATCGCTGTTTAGTTGACGCGCAATCTAACCTTCGCGTAGCCGGTCAGCCGGACACAACCCGACAGTCCACCGTCAAGGTATGTGACGCGTCTTCACCCGTAGCTGACCTGCTAAATGAGTTCCCCGATCTCATTACGAACTCACCTCGAACGAGAAATCCGTCTGAAGTAGTACACCGCATTGAGACCACGGGCCCGCCAACGTTCGCCCGCTCACGGCGTCTACCACCGGACAAATATGCAACAGCCAAAGCAGAGTTTGAGTCCCTTGTACAACTCGGGATTTGCCGACCGTCTAGCAGCAGCTGGGCCAGTCCGCTGCACATGGTGCGTAAAGCGGATGGTACCTGGCGTCCCTGCGACGATTACCGCGCTCTCAACGCACGCACCAACCCCGACCGGTATCCGTTGCCATATCTGCACGATTTCACCATGCAGCTGGAAGGCAAGACCATCTTCTCGAAGGTGGGCTTACAGAAGGCATACCATCAAATCGCCATCCATCCGGACGACATCCCCAAGACGGCGATCATCACTCCCTTCGGACTCTTCGAATACACCACTATGCCTTTCGGGTTGCGAAACGCGGCCCAAACGTTCCAGTGACTGATCCACAACGTCCTACGCGGTCTCGACTTCGTATTCCCGTACATCGATGACATCATAGTCGTCTCAAGGACAACGGAGGAACACCGAGACCATCTTCGACAGCTTTTCAATCGCCTCACGCAACACGGGCTAACCATTAACCTGGCGAAGTGTGAGTTCGCCCAAATAGAAATCTCTTTTTTAGGACACCGCGTCACCGCCGAAGGCATCCGGCCGCTAGAGGATAAGGTGGAAGCTATTCGTCAGTACCCGAAACCGACCACCGTCATGGAGCTGAAGAGGTTTTTGGCCATGACTACGAGCACAAGCGCCACTATTGGACATGATACCCGGCAATAAGCGGCGCGACAAAACACTGCTTCCCTGGACGCCCGCTACCGACGCAGCCTTCGAAGACAGCAAACAGCAACTTGCCCAAGCCGCCTTGCTTGCGCACCCTGTGCAATCGGCGGAGCTATCTCTCTGGTGTGACGCATCTGATTTCGCCGCCGGCGCCGCCTACACCAGGTCGTCGATGGGCAGATGCAACCGCTTGGATTCTTCTCCAAGAAATTCGACAACGCGCAACGTAGATACTCCACTTACGACCGCGAGTTGACAGCAGTGTACCTCGCAGTTCGACACTTTCGTCATCACCTGGAAGGACGCTCGTTCCACATCTATACGGATCATAAACCACTGGTTTATGCGTTCCAACAGTCGCTGGACAAAGCATCTCCAAGGCAAGCAGCACGACACCTCGACTTCATCGGACAGTTCACCACCGACATCCGTCACGTGGAAGGGCAGGAGAACGTCACCGCCGACCTACTGTCCCGTATCGAAACAATCCAGTCCTCTTCGACTATCGACTTCAACGAATTGGCCGAAGACCAGTCCCGCGATCCCGAACTGACTGACATCCTCAGCGGTAAAATCAGGACGGACCTGGTCCTTCAACGCGTCCCAATTCCTGGCAGCAGCAAGACACTGTTTTGCGACTGTCCTACCGGCATCATCCGCCCGTACGTCATGAGACCTTTCCGACAACAACTACTTCGTGCCGTCCACAGCATGAGCCATCCCAGCGCGAGAACCACCATTCGACTGATGACCGAGAGATTCATCTGGTTGAACATTCGCCGAGACACCAGAGAATTCGTCCGCAGCTGCTTAGCCTGCCAAACAACGAAGGTCCATCGTCACACACACAGCCCACTCGTACGATACCCGTCACCAGACACCAGATACGCCCACATCAATCTGGACATCGTTGGGCCGTTCCCGATAAGCAATGGTTACCGCTATTGCCTTACCGTCATCGACCGTTTCACCCGCTGGCCGGAGGCCATTCCCATCACCGACATCGCAGCGCCAACGGTAGCGTCAGCCCTGCTTAGCGGCTGGATAGCCCGCTTCGGCGTCCCGGCTTTCATCACTACCGACCAAGGGAGGCAGTTTGAGTCGACCCTCTTCGCCGAGCTCACCCGAGCGCTGGGCACCAAACACCTGCGAACGACAGCTTACCATCCTCAGGCCAATGGTCTGATCGAACGCTGGCATCGCACCCTGATAGCAGCCATCTGTAGCAGAGATTCTACCCATTGGGCCGATCACCTGCCTATCATCCTGCTTGGATTGCGGACGGCATTCAAAGAAGACATCAAAGCTTCCCCAGCAGAACTCGTTTACGGCAGCACGCTGAAAATTCCGGCCGAGTTTTTCTGCAGCAGCCCACAGACGAATCTTCCCGACACGACCGAGTTCAAGCAAACGCTTAGAAAGGCTATGGACAACATTCGACCAACGCAGACCGCCTGGCACGACAAACGAGCTTCCTTTGTCCACGCAGATCTGAGGACATGCAGCCACGTTTTCGTCCGCAACGACACCGTACGCCCCGCCCTTACGCCACCATACCAAGGGCCCTACGAGGTGTTACAGCGTTCCGGTAAGTCGTTCCAGATCCAAATTAACGGTAGATCGACCAACATCTCCATCGACCGCCTGAAGCCCTGCTATTCGCTACAAGAGCCGACACCTGTGTCGCAGCCAACGCCGCCACCACCTGCCCCACCACCACCAGATACATCGTCATCTCCGAACGATTTCTCGACCGGTGTCACTCGTTCACAGCGTCGCGTCATTATCCCGCTTCGTTTCCGGTAACACCAGTCTGATGGGGGAGTACTGTGGCGACCACGGTGTGGCCCTACCACTGTTCGGAGCTGTCTTCCGGTTGTACACACCGCACACGGTTAATCCAGGAAACGTCAGCCTGACATACACCGCGCACGGATTAACCAAAGACGTCAACGTGACATAAGCCACGAGGCCGCGCAACACACTTCCGCCTCATCTTTTATAAAAACCCAGCGAACACTATACGCGATCTCTTTTTCCCTTTATTCTCTTCTCAAAGAAACATCCAATTTTGTAAACCATTCGACAAAGTTAAATAAATCTTGGCAATCTCAAAATATAAAAATGGTCTACCGTTTATTCAGGTAGCCAAAAACCAAAAGGCGTTCAAGCGTGATGCGTTTCTAAAACAGAAGATGGCAAAATATTCGAAGATAGCAAACGATGTGAATAGAACAAATGTAGCAAAGTTCTTACCTACACTTCACCACAGAACCGAGCGGTCCGAACCGGTGCGGCCGACAGAAGTTGGGGATATAGTTGTAGTAGCGTGTAACAATTCCTAGGAATTGTTGGCCTAAGTGAGGAATCGTGGTAGTAAACCCTGATAGGAATGGATAAGTTAGTCAAGCCACCGTCAAAACGGTCCATTAAACGTACGATAGGTCCACGCACGGATGTGCAATTTCCTTAGAGCAATTGGGGTAAAACCGCATGGTTACGACGCAACAGATCAAACAGTGAGCAGACAGTAAACAAACCAATGCACACACGCATACACGGAAAACACCTGACAGATAATAGGAAGTGTAGCCACGGTTGATAGTGTCGCAGGCTACGATGGCGAAAAAAGAGGTTGCACCATTGTTAAGCGGGATCGACGTTTCTGTGTAACGGGCTATAGAGCTTAAGCGGGTTACACGTTCAGCGTTTACGGGCTATAAGCTTAAGCGGGGTACACGTTCAGCGTTTACGGGCTGTAAGCTTAAGCGGGGTACACGTTCAGCGTTAACGGGCTACTAACAAATTCAACCACCTCAACCGTGGTACACTGGGGGGACAATGGGGGCCTTCACGATTCTAGTTAGTTTTTTGTATGGAGTTTGACAGTTGGAGGCTGAAATCATGTAAACAATCCATACAAAACCACTCAAAAAACTAGCCTGCGATTTTCAATCTAGATAATTTTAGCCTAAAAGCTAGAATTAGATTCGAGTACCTGCTTGAAAACACGGGTTTGTTTACATTTATCCCAAGGTGCATTAAAGAAATCAGGTTATCGAATCTGGAGTCAAAGTGTATGTAGTCCAGGTGGTCTCATAGCATTTTTTATAACCAAATTTGAAATTCACTTTTTGACAGAACGAGTGAAAACTTTTGCTCCAACGAGCTTTCTGGAGGCTTGACGAATACTCAAAACACTCTTAAAATCTTCATTCAGAAGCAGAAGCGATAAGCCTTCTAAATTCATACACCTTGGGATAAGCCCACCTGTATATTATACTCACTTAGATAGCTGCTCGAAAACTGCTATACAATGCAAACAGCTGACAGGCTGAAATTTCAGCCTACGAGCTTCAAACGGAAAGGGCTGTTGGAATGTAATGTAATGTTGGAAACTCGTGAGTGCCCAACAGTCTGTCAGGTCACAACGCTAGAGAAGAGAGTGAGAGGGAGGATAAAAACGGTAAATTAGGAGAGAAGGAGGAGGATTGGTCGGCTCCTAGCGAGTGAGTTGAAATTCGACAATCGGTACATGTGGACTAATTTTTTGATTTAACCTCATACCAGTAAATAAAGTGTTTTCTCTAAAAAATCCACCGCGTTTTTCAACAGCTAGTGTCTTCAGCTTTCCCATTTTGCTGTCCGTTACGTAAAGCCCCTTCTTTTTCTTCCTGGTCCAATTCAATCCTTACATTCATGAAACGTGATAAGCAGCGCTACTTACGCGACTATCGGGAATACCGTAATCCACACACTAAACGACTGTTCAAATATACACCAACAGCGTATCGCCGGGCCCGTTATAAGTCCTACATAGCTTTCTTGCAATACCGATTTACTTTTCACCTAACACAGTTCTGGAGCTATATCTCTTCCCTTCGTAACAATCATCGTCTGCCCAGTACTATGTCTTATGGTTCGTCAACAGCATGTTCCGAACAAGAGATATGTGCACTTTTCGCCGATCACTTCTCCATCGCCTACTCTGATTACATTAATGATGAGGAGTTGTTAGAGGATGGACTTTCTACTACACCTCGCGATATTTTGTGTTCCCGTTCCCTAAATTGTACCGTCGAAATTGTTGCTTCAGCTATATTGTCCTTAAAACCTTCTTATTCTCCTGGCCCAGATGGTATACTTGCAATCATCCTTAAAAAGTGCACCAACGCTATTGCTCCCATAATGACATTCATTTTCAATCTCTCCTTTCAACATAAATGTTTCCCTGCTCTATAGAAAACAGGTTGGTTCCGTCCTATTTTTAAAAAAGGTAGTAAATCTGAACTAAGCAACTATCGTGGTATTTCCCTACTTCCCGCTAGTGGCAAGGTATTGGAAATCATCGTTCATTCTGAGCTTTTGTTTGTATCGAAGCTTTCTAGCCTTATGTCGTTCATATCCAATTGTTCCAGTATTTGGACACAGGTTATCAAGTTGATACAGTGTATACTGATATTAAATCTGCTTTCGATAGAGTATCTCATAAACTATTGTTGATGAAGCTCTCTAAATTAGGCTTATCTACGTCTTTCGTTGACTGGATTGGGTCTTACCTCTCTAATAGAAATCTTCAAGTAAGTTACGGATCGTCCTTTTCTTTACCTTTTTTCCAATTCCTCTGGTGTCCCTCAAGGAAGTGTACTAAGTCCTCTCTTGTTTCTGTTATTCATAAATAACATTAGTTTTATTTTCCCATCTCCTAACCACCTTCTATATGCAGATGACATTAAAGTATTTGTTTCAGTGATGCAAGAGGATGATTGCAGCGCACTCCAATCTCTTCTTAACTCCCTCTCTTCCTGGTGTGCGTCAAACTTCTTAGAGCTCTAGTAAATGTAGCGTCATCTCTTTTTGTCGTCGTCATTCCCCTCTTATTCACGATTATGTTCTTAAAAACACTGTTATCAACAGGGTGTCACGTGTTCGCGATTTAGGTGTTATGTTAGACGAAAGGCTATCATTCGATAGTCATCTTGAATTGGTCATCGGTAAAGCTTATTCAAACCTTGGCCTTATTTTTCGCATGACTTCGGGGTTCACCGATTTGAGGTGCCTTAAGGCATTGTATTGTTCCCTAGTGCGCCCTGTTGTTGAGTATGCTTCTGTTGTCTTCTGTACTAACAGGGCAGGTTGGAAAAACAAACTCGAAGGCGTGCAAAAGCGCTTCACTAGGTGCTTATATCGTCGCCTCTTAGGAAATTCCACCACCGCATTACCGTCATACAGTGATCGTTGCATATTGTTCAATCTCGACACCCTCGAATCTAGACGAACTAAACCATGTGTGTCATTTATCAGCAATTTGTTACGAGGGAATATAGATGCTCCAGACTTGCTTTCCCAACTTAGTTGGTATGTTCCTTCCAGGTGTTAAAGAAATCGGACTGCTCTTGAAATACCTTTCCGCAATACAGCGTTTGGCATTTACGACTCGTGGCTAATTTGTTTGCGTCAATTCAATGAACATTACCGGGATTTTAATTTCTAATTTTATGTTCCGGCTCTTTGTTATTTTTTCTAATTATGTCTTTTTTATTCTTAATTTCTTTTTTGTTTTAAATATTTACTTCTTATCCGCTGCTTTTCCTGATTATAATATATAACATTATATTATAGCATATAACATCTCTCCCCTTGACGACTGAAAACAAGGATCCGGATCATTGCATTGAAATCATCTTCCTTGCAATATGCACTGCATCCTGACTTGTACACACTTAAAAATATTTCACGACCTCGGTTAAAAAAACTGCCGAAATTCGTCGGCTCTTTCGATTCTTGCTGATATGTCAGTTGAAAATTTCCCATTGCCGATAATCAGTACCATTTAAAACCGAAATATCAGTTAAAAAATATTTTAACCGAAACTCGGCAACAAAACATGCCGATTACGTACGTTAACACTGCTGTCACCGAGGTCATCCGTCAAAATAACCGAAATTTCGGCTATGTTATTTGAGTTAGCCCAGGCTCGGTTTTCTATCTGTCATTCATCATTTTGTCGATGCAGATACCTTTCGGAGTGATTTTGTGTTATAAAATTAATAGTGTGAAAAATAAATGAAAATATGATACCCAGCGTGAAGAGACCGATCAGTAGCGTACGATCGGACACGGGTGGGCTAGGAAGCTCTGTCAACGCACGTAGCCAGTACACATAAGATCGTCGCTCGAAGCAGTCCTTATCCAAAGATTACCGGATGCTAGTCCGATTGGACCAACCTTTGCCGGCCCGTTCGGACTTCCAGGTTTCATTTCCAGTTACCTTCACGAGGTAAATATCCAAATACTCGACCACGTGACTTCCAATCAAGGTTCACTCAGGCTTGTTTCACTCTGCCCGCTTTACAGAACCGTGTCTGTACCGGTGCCCGCTCTATGCCCGGCCCATCTTCCTGCACCTTTAATACATCCAGACGCTGTACACCATCTGGTGTTGTACCGGCGGCCGTCCCTGCGCTTCCCATCCCACCACAACTCTCATTATTTGGGGGTGGGGAGGTGACTTCCTGCCGTCCAACTACAGATACGATAGGCATCATGCTGCAGAAAATGTACATCGGCAATCAGCATGGGCTCTGGCTGTTATGGTTGTGGCTCAATAAATAATTGTGTTTGTATTTATAACTCAAACTAACTTTTTACGCAAATAAAACCACTAAAATTAAAAAAAGATTGTTTTTATAATTAGCTGAAATCTCGGATTGCTCTAACCGAAAATCTCGGTTAAACGTAAACGTCAAAACAAAATGTCAATTGCATTTTTAACCGAGATGTCGGCAACAGAAATTTAACCGAGATCTTTGCCGAGATCTCAGTTGTGCAGATCTCGGCAAAAATTAACCGAGATTCGTCAAACATTTTTAAGTGTGTATGTAGTGCATCTGTCGGGGTTTTTTTTAGTTTAGTTTAGTTTAGTTTAGTTTATTAATCGATGGACTATGAAGCCCTCTCGAGTCAAAATTGGTTTACAATACACACACTTAAAAATATTTCACGACCTCGGTTAAAAAAAACTGCCGAAATCCGTCGGCTCTTTGGATTCTTGCTGATATGTCAGTTGAAAACACCCAGTACCCGAAAATCAGTACCATTTAAAACTGAAATACCAGTTAAATAAAAATTTTAACCGAAACTCGGCAACACAACATGCCGAGCACATACGTTAACACTGCTGTCACCGAGATAATCCGTCAAAATAACCGAGATTTCAGCTTTATTACTTGGATTAGCCGAGGCTCGGTATTCTATCTGTCATTCGCCATTCTGTTAATCTCGTGCTAATGAAACGAAAACCTTTCGGAGTTATGTTGTGATGTAAAATAAAAAATGTAAAAAAGGTGAAAATGAGTCTCTCAGCGTGAAAAAAACGAGAATCAGTAGCGTGCGATCGAGCACAGGTATGGAGCGGGGTTGGTGCTAGGAAACTCCATCAGCGCACGCAACCGATGCTCTTCAGAGCGTCGCTCGGAGCAGTCCCTATTTAAGGATCAGATGTGGAAGCTAATCCGGTTGGTTCAACCTTTGCCAGACCGTTCAGACTTCCAGGATTCATTTCCGGTCACCTACACGAGGTAAGTATCAACACTCGATCACAAGAAATCTAAAAAGGGTTCACTCAGACTTGTTTCACTCTGCCCGCTTTACAGAACCGTGCCTGTACCAGTGCCCGCTCCTTGTCCGGCTCATTTTCCTGTACCGGTACTACATCCAAACGCTATGCCCCAACCGGCAGTTGAATCGGCGCCTGTCCAAACGCTTTCCATCACATAAAAAAAAACCCATTTGATACGCAAATAAAATCACTAAAATAAAAATAAAATGTTTTTATATTTAGCCGAAATCTCGATTTGCTCTAACCGAAAATCTCGGTTCTCGGTTAAACGTAAACGTCAAAACAAAATGACATTAACCGAGATGTCGGCAACAGAAATTTAACCGAGATCTTTGCCGAGATCTCAGTTGTGCAGATCTCGGCAAAAATTAACCGAAATTCGGCAAAAATTTTTAAGAGTGCACATTAGATAACGAACAGAACAACAGGGTTGTTGTTCGAATCTGGTAGATCATCCCCCACAGCCATCATTTGATTAGTGTGCCGTTCCCATACTCTGCCATCTTCGAGACGTACCGAATATCGCAGTTTTCCTAACTTTTCCACTACTCGTCCAAATTTCCATTTGTCCGACGATAGGTAGTCTCGCATTCTTACACGGTCGCCATCCGAAAATAGCTTTCTATGCAAATTTCCTCCCTGTTGCACTTCATTGGCAGCTAGCATAAGATCCATACGTGACCTTATTTTACGACCGTAAATCAGTTGTGATCCCGCTGCGCAAATTCGAGCAGTTTCCAGCGCAGAAAACCCGCTGCGCAAAGCGACGGAAGAAATCATGCCGTTCGGAGAATTTTATCATGCCATCTTTTTCCCTCCTACGGAAAATTTGTCGAGCAGCGCTTCGAGCTACCCGTCCCTGGCTCCGCCTCATACCCCTCGCCTGAGCGCGCTGCCGAAGGTTTGGATGTGTTGGTGCGTCAGACGGCCAATCGCTGTCAGCCGTCGTCCGTGCTTTTTCCCTCCATAGCGCTATCTCTTTCTCGCGTGTGGTCAATGCTCGCGAGCTGTTGTGGCGCCTAAAAATGCCGTTAACAAACATTGCGGCGATGAAGTTTTATTTTCACAAATCAAACCAAAAAATCGCAATGAGTTCAAACACTGCAATATAAAAGTGACTAAGGAATCGCTAGTTTACGCTGGTGGGTTTGCTGTGCAACGCGCTGAGCCCTAATTCGCATTGACACGATCAGCCCGGCGCTGATTTTCATCAACTTTCCGTTCCACCAGCATCTAGAACGCAGGCTGGAAAGTTCACTGGTAGTCCCTGGGGCCTGCCATCGAACTGAACGTGTTAAGCATTAAGCATAACTTTGCTACCCTAAGCTTTTGCTTTCGTATGTTGTAGATTACACAGATAGACTGAGCCGTCTGCGGGGGTGTGAGTGTGCGTGTGTGTGCAACACTTTCGCCAAATGTGTTTTCTTCCGGAATGTTATGATCCATCGGTCAAAGAAAGGAAGGTGTTCATGAAAGGCGGAAAGACGAGTTGTGGCTTCTGTCAATGGTAACTGATGACCGGGAGGAGGGGGTACTGAGACACAGCTGTTAGAAGATTGAACAGTATACTTAAATTGCCGGCGGATGGGGGGGAAATGGGGGTGTGGCCATGGGACCCCTACGATCATCGATCACAGGCCCTAAAATTGTAGTCTCCATGGGGGGAGGGGAGGTGCAAACGGTTCTCCAGCCACGGAGCCCCAACGACCATCTTTCCGGGGGGCCCTTATCGCTAATATTCTGTCCAATTGTAGACATACGGCATACTACAGACTAGAGATCTTCGGTGACCGCCTAGTCCGCCTACCGTTAGATCCACCGCTGGTTCATGACGGTGTTTTTTTTTACTGTGGAGGTGCATCCTTCCCCCTGCCTGCTGCGTATGCACCGGGCAGGAGACAGTGTGGCAGTATGCAAGTTGCACACTGGATAGGAGCGGGCCCGCGGCACCGCCATCATTCCGCACATCTGCATGCCCGTCGTGGGTTCTAATCGCGTATGAACCGTCCGCCGTAGCAAGGGGTTAGTCACCGGCTCCGGCTACGTGGTACTCAAGTCCTGAAAAGGCCGGCATGATCGCGTAGGCTATTACGCCAATAATAATACTAATAATAATAAAAAGAACTTAGCATAGCAGTCCACACCCGGGTAAGAGTTTGTCTTGTCTTTGTTGCTGCCGGGTCTACCGCTGTGGCGCGACAAATGCACGGAATGCACTCGACCAAAACATGAACCTACCGATCCGAACCCATTCCAAGGCATTGCCGATCAATCAGCGTCATGATAACTACTCCAAACCAAGAAGCCATCAGATTCTGGACGGACAGGTGCAGCACCATACGCGCACCGTAATAAACAAATCCAGAATCCTCTTTTGTATGAATTCAATTCAAGTTTTGTTTCCACTTGCGTCCGCTAGCTTAATTAGAAATAAATGTTCAATATATCACACGCACGTTTGCTTAGATCGCGTGTCTTTTTAATACCCCCAACAGCAGAGCCGATCGCAAAGATGCCAATGCCAATGGTTGTGTTGTCTCTCAGGTAGCGAGATCGAAAATGCATGGACTTTGTAACCGCAGCGGAAGAAAATGTACGCATCAGAATCAACAAGTTTTGGGGTTTCCAAAACCCACGCACACACACAAACACGCGCGCACAAACTCACACAGAAACACGCAAACTGCGCAAATTCGAGCAGTTTCCAGCGCAGACCCGCTGCGCAAAGCGACGGAAGGCGTTATGGCGTTCTGAGAATTTTATCATGCCTTCCTTTTCTCTCCAACGGCAAATTTGTCGAGCACCTCGTCGAGCTGCCCGCCCCTGGCTCCGCCTCAATCGCTGTCAGCCGTCGTCCGTGCTTTTTTCCCTCCATAGCGCCATCTCTTTCTCGCGTGTGGACAACGCTCATGAGTTGCTGTGGCGCTTAAAAAACCGTTTACACACATTGCGGCGATGAAGTTGCATTTTCACAAATCAAACCAAAAAAGCGCAATGAGTTTAATCGATGCAATGTAAAAATGATTACGGAATCGCTAGCGCACGATGGAGGGTTTGCTGTGCAACGCGCAGAACCATAATTCGCTCTAACACGTTTCTAACACTAAGCTTTCGCTTTCGTCTGTTGTGGATTAAATAGATATGCTAAGCATCCTGCGCATGTGTGTATGCAAAACTGTCTCCAAATGTAATTTCTTCCGGAATGTTATGATCCATCGGTCAAAGAAAGAAAGGTGTTGATGAAAGGCGGAAAGACGAATTGAGGCCCCTGAGGAGGGGGTACTGACACACAGCTGTTGGAAGATTGAACAGTATACTTAAGTTGCCAGCGGATGGGGGGGAGGGGGGGTTGCCATGGGACTCCTACGATCATCGGTCACAGGCCCTAAAATTGTAGTCGCCATGGGGGGAGGAGAGGTGCAAATGGTTCTCCAGCCACGGAGCCCTAAAGACCATCTTTCCGGGGGCCCTTGTCGAATAATCTTTCCACTTTTAGACATACGGCATACTACAGGCTAGAGATCTTCGGCGACCGCCTAGTCCGCCTATCGTTAGGTCCGCCGCTGGTTCATGGCCCAGTTTTTTTTTATCGTGGAGGTGCATCCTTCCCTCTGCCTGCAGCGTATGCATCGAGCAGGGGACAGTGTGGCAGAATGCAAGTTACCCACTGGATAGGAGCGGTCGCGCGGCAACGCCATCATTCCGCACATCTGCATGCCCGTCGTGGGTTCTAACCGCGTATGAACCGTCCGCCGTAGCAAGGGGTGACTATCCGGCTACGTGGTACTCAAGTCCTGAAAAGGCCGGCATGATCGCGTAGGCCATTACACCAATAATAATAATAAGAAGAAGAGGAATAACATAGCATAACAGCCCACACTCGGGGATGGTTTTTGTTTTGACTTTGGTGCTGCCGGGTCTACCGCTGTGGCGCGGCAAATGCACGGAATGCAGTCGACCAAAACATGAACCTACCGATCCGAACCCATTCCAAGGCATTGCCGGTCAATCCGCGTCATGATAACTACTCCAAACCAACAAGCCACCAGATTCTGGGCGGACAGGTGCAGCACCATACGCGCACCGTAATAAACAAATCCAGAATCCTCTTTTGTATGGATTCAATTCAAAATGTTGTTTCCACTTGCGCCCGCTAGCTGAATTGGAAAGAAATGTGCTACATATCACATGCACGTTTGCTTCGATCGTGTGTCTTTTGATACTCCCAACAGCAGAGACGATCGCAAAGATGGTGGTTCCAATAAAATGGTTGTGTTGTCTCCCAGGTAGCGAGATCGAAAATGCATGGACTTTGTAGCCGCAGCGGATGAAAATGTACGCATCAGAATGAAATAGTTTTGGTGTTTCCAAACGCACGCACACACACACACAAACAAGCGCGCGCAAACTCACACACAAACACGCAAACTCACACACACACACACACACACACACACACACACACACACACACACACACACACACACACACACACACACACACACACACACACACACACACACACACACACACACACACACACACACACACACACACACATACACACACACACACACACACACACACACAGCACATGCATGAACGCGCGCACGCCAGCACGCACACACACACACACGCACGTACGCGCGCCCGCGAGCATGAAAGCGCGCACGCCAGCACGCACCCACGAAAGCGCGCTCGCGAGCACGCACCCCGAAGTCGCGCAAGCACGCATTACCCCCCCCACTACACCCCCCGCCCCCACCACGCATGATCGATTACGGCTACCTTGTCGGTAGAACGGTTGGTTCAGCTTTCTTGTAGCATCCTCATCCTTAGCGCCGGGCGGGGTGGGGGATCGCGACATGATAGAGTGAACGGCCACTTTCCCCGCGCTGTGTGTGTGTGTGTGTGACGAGACCCAAAAACTCGAGACAGATTTCGACACATTTAAAAAAAAATTATAGCCACTATACATTGTGCTACATCATGCTTAGAAGGTCGTTCAAGCATCCAACATGTTCAAATTAAAAAAATATTAGATTAGTGTTAGAGGTTCTCCTACGCTTGTTTTAAATAGGCTACTTCACCCTCAATTGGCAGGGGCATCGAATGGTCTCATCAGCAGCGGCACGAAATAAAATAAACCATCACTACACCGATAACACTTTGAATCCCAATCCAGCTTCTCCCACAGCGTCTCAAGGTCACACACAAATTAATAAATGCTAACACCCACCAATAACAATACACAACCGCAATGCACATATGAGTATCAACGCATACACCGCAACAGCCAATCAGCTGGCGGCGGAGGGCACGGGCTGAAGCGCAAGTAAGGCAGGGCAGGGTGAGGGAGAAGAAGCGGACGAGAAAATGGGCGCCAATATTTTTAAATTTTTTTGACCGTTTTTTTTGCTCCGTCGCCATAAATAGTTCGTCCATTTCGCCAACAGATGGCGCTAAACTTGCTCGACCCAGCGCAGGAATCGCTGAAGTCCAGCGCGGGAGAGCAGCCAAAATCTGCGCTGGCCAGCGCAGATTGTGGTGCATTTTCTGCGCTGGAAACTGCTCGAATTTGCGCAGCGGGTTACGCAGTGCAAACTGCTGTAGATTGGTATCGTGCAGCTCGAATTCCCGCAAACGGCAGCTCAAATTCCCGCAAACGGCAGCTCGAATTCCCGAATTCTGCAGTATATTAGCAAGTGCCCGCTGCGCAAATTCGAGCAGTTTCCAGCGCAGAAAATGCACCAAAATCTGCGCTGGCCAGCGCAGATTTTGGCCCGTTCCCGCGCTGGACTTCAGCGATTCCCGCGCTGGGTCGAGCAAGTTTAGCGCCATCTATTGGCGAAATGGACGAACTATTTACGGCGGCGGAGCAAAAAAAGGGAAAAAAAATTTAAAAATATTGGCGCCCATTTTCTCGTCCGCTTTTCTCCCTCACCTTGCCTTCTTGCGCATCTGCCGTGCCTTCCGCCGCCAGCTGATTGGTTGTTGTGGTGTATGCGTTGATACTCATATGTGCATTGCGGTTGTGTATTGTTATTGGTGGGTATAAGCATTTATTAATTTGTGTGTGACCTTGACACGCTGTGGGAGAAGCTGGATTGGGATTCAAAGTGTTATCGGTGTATTGATGGTTTATTTTATTTCGTGCCGCTGGTGATGAGACCATTCGATGCCCGTGGCAATCGAGGGTGAAGAAGCCTATTTAAAACAAGCGTAGGAGAACCTCTAACACTAATCTAATTTTTTTAATTTGAACATGTTGGATGCTTGAACGACCTTCTAAGCATCATGTAGCACAATGTATAGTGGCTATAATTTTTTTTTATGTGCCGAAATCTGTCTCGAGTTTTGAACACACACACACGCACACACACATCGCGGGGAAAGTGATCGTTCACTGTATCATGCCGCGATCCCCCACCCCGCCCGGCGCTTTGAATGATGCGCTATATGATAGCTGATGATAGCGGAAGAGGAGGGGGGGTTTGATGGGGGTGCGTTCTCGCGTGCGCGCGTTCGTAGGTGCCTTATCGCGAGCGAGCGCGCGCGCGCGTGTGTGTGTGTGTGTGTGTGTGTGTGTGTGTGTGTGTGTGTGTGTGTGTGTGTGTGTGTGTGTGTGTGTGTGTGAGTTTGCGCGCGTGTTTGTATGTGTGCGTGCGTTTGGAAACCCCAAAACTATTTTATTCTGATGCGTACATTTTCATCCGCTGCGGCTACAAAGTCCATGCATTTTCGATCTCGCTACCTGAGAGACAACACAACCATTGGCATTGGTAGCTTTGCGATCGGCTCTGCTGTTGGGGGTATCAAAAAGACACACGATCGAAGCAAACGTGCGTGTGATATGTTGCACATTTATTTCCAATTCAGCTAGCGGACGCAAGTGGAAACAACATTTTGAATTGAATCTATACAAAAGAAGATTCTGGATTTGTTTATTACGGTGAGCGTATGGTGCTGCACCTGTCCGTCCAGAATCTGGTGGCTTTGGAGTAATTATCATGACGCCGATTGACCGGCAATGCCTTGGAATGGGTTCGGATCGGTAGGTTCATGTTTTGGTCGAGTGCATTCCGTGCATTTGTCGCGCCACAGCAGTAGACCCGGCAGCACCAAAGTCAAAACTTCCCCGAGTGTGGACTGCTATGCTAAGTTCTTCTTCTTATTATTATTTTTATTATTGGCGTAATGGCCAACGCGGTCATGCCGGCCTTTTCAGGACTTGAGTACCACGTAGCCGGATAGTCACCTCTTGCTACGGCGGACGGTTCATACGCGGTTAGAACCCACGACGGGGGTACTGCCACACTGTCTCCTGCTCGATGTATACGCTGCAGGCAGGGGGGAAGGATGGACCTCCACGATAAAAAAAACACCGTCATGAACCAGCGGCGGACCTAACGGTAGGCGGACTAGGCGGTCGCCGATGATCTCTACAAGTGGACAGAGTATTAACGACAAGGGCCCCCGGAAAGATGGTCGTTAGGGCTCCGTGGCTGGAGAACCATTTGCACCTCCCCTCCCCCCATGGCGTCAACAATTTTAGGGCCTGTGACTAATGATCGTAGGGGTCCCATGGCCACCCCCCGCCCCCCCATCCAGGATGCTGGTTTCACAATCAGGATGCGTTCTTGATGCTGGTGGAACGGAAAGTGCGAAAATCAGCGCCGGGCTGAACGTGTCAATGCGAATTAGAGTTCTGCGCGATGCACAACAAACCCTCCTGCGTAAACTAGCGATTCCTTAGTCATTTTTATATTGCAGCGTTTGAACACATTGCGCTTTTTTTGGTTGGATTTGTGAAAATGCAACTTCATCGCCGCAATGTTTGTTAACGGCATTTTTAGGCGCCACAACAGCTCGCGAGCATTGACCACACGCGAGAATGAGATAGCGCTAGGGAGGGAAAGAGCACGGACGATGGCTGACAGCGATTGGCCGTCTGACGCACCAACACATTCAAACCTTCGACAGTGCGCTCAGGCGAGGGGTATGAGGCGGAGCCAGGGACGGGCAGCTCGACGAGCTGCTCGACAAATTGCCGTTGGAGAGAAAAGGAAGGCATGATAAAATTCTCAGAACGCCATAACGCCTTCCGTCGCTTTGCACAGTGGGTGTTTTTCCTGAATAAATTTAGTCAAGTTCCAGAGTTCAAAGCAACAACATCGTGTCTTCATCATTACCAAACTTCCTCTTCATCATTAACATTTGGTCCTTCGGAAACCGGATTAGTGTGCAAGTGATCCATAGTTCGCGTTTAGGGAAGTTTGTGAAAAGTAAAGTTCGTGTTAGAAAGTGAAACTATGCCCGTTGACCATTCTCCCGTCAAAGAAGTGGTTCCAGCGGCCAACGACATGGAGGAAAGCCAAAGTTCCACCATCAGAGAATTTGGCTCCGTTCCAGACGTCACCAAATTGAACCGTCAACGCACTCACCTGGAGTGGCAGCTTGACCGTCTAGAACAGATGTTCGTCAAACACAGCACCGACGTTCACTCGCTGAAAACCATATTAGACCGAGTGAAGGTGCTTGCTTTGGACTACAAACAATGGTACGACTCGATCTTGGACGTTGTGAGCGACGACCAGGCTCAGGAGGCAATCGAGCGATATGGCGTGTTTGACGACAGGGTATTCGAGTTAAGCAAAAACCTCGAATACCAGTTGGCATCGCAGATCCCATTGCCTAAACACCAAACCCATTTTTCGGCAGTGAGCAGAAACCCACGACAGTCCCGGTGCGTGCAAGACTTCCCGAAATCGTGCTACCACATTTCGACGGAAATATTCGCGACTGGCCTGCCTTCCGTGACGCGTTTCAATCACTGATACATTCGTCAGAACAGCTGACCGAATGTGACAAGCTGCATTACCTTGCTGCGTCGCTGACGAAGGACGCACGCGCGGTGATCGACGCATTGGAAATTACATCCAAAAACTACGACGTAGCCTGGAAGCTGTTGTCCGAGCGCTACGAGAACAAGTACGTCATCGTGAAAACCACCGTTGAGGCGTTATTCAACATATCGCCACTGAAGAGAGAATGTGCAGATTCTCTAAGCCGACTCGTCGACGACTTCGAGCGTAACCTACGAATGCTCGAAAAAGAAGGCGAGAAACCAGATGCACCATCCATGCTGCGACCAGTGCTGTGTATAGTGTTGCGTACAACGAAAAGTACAAATTGTGCGGTGTTTCGAAACATTCAGTGTTCCGGTGTGAATTAATGAACAATATGAGTGTTGCAGATAGAAAGCAACTAGTGCAGTCGAAAGGATTGTGCTTCAACTGCCTTTCTCCAGCTCATCGTTTACGACAGTGCACATCTAGCGGATGCAAGATCTGCCAACAACGGCATCATACATTGCTGCAAGAAGCAGCGCCAGCAACTGAGGCGTCGGATGCTCCATCCACGAGTTCTACCTGTCCTCCTCAGTCCCTTACCCACTGTTCCATCCAGATCGAAAACAGTGTTGTGTTGCTGCAAACCGTGCTGGTCCAGGTAGAGGACAATCACGGACGATGTCATCTAGCACGTGCCTTGCTGGATTCCGGAGCACAACTCAACATCGTTACCGAGCGCCTTACTCAACGGCTGGGTGTGGCGAAACGGCGAGAGAATCATCGCATCGGAGGAATCGGAGAAGTTTCCGTGACGTCACAACATTCGGCTGTGTTAAGGATCCATTCTTTAGACAGCGAATACACAGCGTCCGGAAAGTTCCACGTACTCAGCAAGCTCACTCGTGAGCTCCCATCAAGCCGTATCAACACAAGCAGCTGGCAGATACCTCGTCAAGTTCAGCTGGCCGATCCTTCGTTTCACAGTCCTGGCCCGATCGACCTCATCATCGGAGCAGAGCTGTACTACGACGTCGTTAAGGAGGGACTCATCAAGCTAGCCCACGAAAGAGTGACACTCCATAACACTGCTTTTGGTTGGGTGATAGCAGGTAGAGTCAATCTTCATGCACCACCACCACCTTCATCCATCGTTGGACACGTCTGCAGTACGAGCATCGAAGAGCAGCTGAACAAATTCGGGGAGCTGGAGTCATGCCGAGCCACCAGTACATTATCCGTCGAGGAGAGCAACTGTGAGAAACAGTTCGCAGCCACCACCACCAGAGACACCGACAGTCGATTCATCGTGCAGCTACCGAAACGAGAGGAGAAGCTGGCTCTTCTTGGGGATTCGAAAGCGATAGCCACACGCCGGTTCCTTGCCTTGGAACGTCGGCTATCCTCGAATGCCTCATTGAAGACAGCTTACACACAATTCATCGAGGAGTATGCAGAGCTTCAGCACATGACAGAAGTACCCGAGAGCGATGCTACAACTTCATCACCATCATACTATCTCCCACATCACTGCATCGTGCGACCAGATAGTACCACCACTAAACTCCGAGTGGTTTTCGACGCTTCGTGTGCATCAGACACCGGAACATCTTTAAACGATGCACTGATGATCGGACCCACTATCCAAGACGACCTGATGTCCATTCTATTGCGGTTTAGAATGTCGAAATTTGCCCTGGTAGCAGACATCGAGAAGATGTACCGGCAAATCAACATAGCTTCCATCGATCGTCCGCTGCAACGAATCCTGTGGCGAAATTCTCCAACCGAGCCGATACGAACGTTCCAGCTCAACACCGTCACCTACGGCACATCATGTGCTCCGTATTTGGCCACCAAAACCCTGCAAGTGCTATCTCAGGTCAGAGCTAGCACCCATCCCGAAGCGGCAACCATCCTCGGACGAGACTTCTACATGGACGACATGCTGAGCGGCGTAAACAGCATTCCCGAGGGTCAACGAGTATGTCAGCAACTCATCGATCTCCTGGCTTCTGCTGGATTCTGCTTGCGGAAATGGGCCACCAACAACAGGCAGATCTTCGAACATCTGCCCCAGCATCTGCAAGATGAAAGGACGATTCTCAACTTGGATGCGAAGTCACCGATCATCAAGACACTCGGACTGAAGTGGAACGTTTCCACCGACGCTTTTGTGTTCAACATCCCACGCTGGAACGCAGACAACATCATCACCAAACGAAACGCGCTTTCGGATGTCGCGAAACTGTTCGACCCAATCGGACTGGTTGGACCAGTTATCATCCAAGCCAAGCTGTTCCTTCAAGAGCTGTGGAGATGTCAAATCGCCTGGGACGAGCCGTTGACACCAGCACTACAAAACCGATGGCTCCTGTTTCGCGAGAAGTTGGCCATGCTGCAAACGATCCACATTCCACGCTGGCTCTTATCCGATCAACGAGCAACGAATCTACAAATGCATTGCTTTTGTGATGCATCCGAGAAGGCGTACGGAGCGGCGATTTACCTGCGTTCGACCAACACCGATGGACGTGTGACAACCAACCTCATCACTGCAAAATCCAAGGTGGCACCACTAGCAGACTCCCGTAAGCAAAAGCGTGTTTGCTAACCCCGACTGGAGCTTTCTGCAGCACTGCTACTGGCACACTCGTACGAGAAGGTGTCAGACGCCTTGAAGCTTCAGGCCGAGACCATGTTTTGGTCTGACTCAACCATCGTCCTGCATTGGTTGTCAGCAACTCCGTCACGCTGGAAAACCTTCATCGCTAACCGGGTGTCCGGGATCCAACACATCACTCACGGCAAGGAGTGGAGACACGTACCCGGAACGGACAATCCTGCGGACATCATCTCCAGAGGAATGGATGCGGATCAGCTGGAAACTTCAACCTTTTGGTGGCACGGACCAGACTGGCTGGCGCAACCATCAGAGGAATGGCCGAACACTCATCAACCTCTACAGGCAGAATTCACCACGGACGAATTGGAGGAGCGACCAATCTGCATGGCTGCACAATCCGTGGCTCCGAACGAACTTTTTAGCCTCCGTTCAACGTTCACCGGACTGCAACGTCTGGTTGCGTGGCTAAGAAGATTCCGACACAACACAAATCCTGCTAATCATCAACAACGCAGATTGGATCATCATCTCAGCTTAGAGGAACTAGCCGAATCTACACTATGTCTAGTTCGCCTCGCTCAAGCTGAATCATTCCCAGAAGACATCAAGCATCTATCGAAAGGCGATGCGGTCGGCAACAACTCACCTTTAAAACTACTAGCACCGTTTCTACAAGATGGCCTGCTATGAGTGGGCGGAAGATTGCGACATGCACCAATCCCGTTCGACCAAAAGCATCCGTACATCTTACCCGCCAACCATCCGCTGACGAATCAGATTGCAACTCTGTATCATCGGACCTATCAACATGCGAATCCACAACTACTAATAGCGAGCATGCGAGAACGATTTTGGCCACTGCGAGCAAAAAACCTAGCCAGAAGAATCGTTCACTCCTGCTACAAATGCTATCGTTGCCGCCCCACACCAACGCAGCAACTCATGGGCGACCTTCCAGCAGAGAGAGTTACACCAACGTCAACATTCTTACACACCGGAGTCGACTTGTGTGGACCGATACACTATCGACACACATCTCGGAAGGCACAACTCATCAAGGGCGACGTAGCGATTTTCGTCTGTATGGCAGTGAAGGCTGTACACATCGAATTGGTCGCGGACCTGTCTACCAACGCATTCCTTGCGGCACTTCGACGATTCATCGGACGACGCGGGAAACCGGCTCTCATCGAATGCGACAACGCTAGGAATTTCCTGGGCGCCTCCCGAGAAATTGCCTCCTTGTCCAAGCAATTCAACCACCAGTGGCAAACATCAGTGATTAAGTCCTGCATCGACGATGGCATCCAGTTCAAGTTCATCCCACCTCGCTCACCCAACTTTGGAGGTCTTTGGGAGGCGGCAGTGAAGTCTTTCAAAACACACTTCAAGCCGACCGTTGGGAACGCCATCCTCACGAGCGACGAACTCAACACGCTACTGATCCAGATTGAAGGATGCCTCAACTCTAGACCACTTACACCACTCTCCAATGACCCATCGGATCTGGAAGTGCTGACCCCAGGTCACTTCCTCATTCATCGCCCCATCGTATCCCTGGCCGAACCATCGCTGGAAAAGCTGCCGTTCGACCGTCTCGATCGCTGGCAAAAGGTGCAGGAGTTTGTCCGTCGGCTATGGAAACGTTGGTCAACAGACTACTTGTCCGGACTACAGCAGAGAACCAAGTGGACCAAGCAGAAGGACAACGTGAAGCTGGATACCATGGTGCTGCTGAAAGAGGACGGTCTACCTCCATCGAAATGGTGTCTTGGCCGCGTCACGCAGATCATCAAGGGAGCTGACGACAACATCCGAGTGGTCATCGTCAAGACGAAAGATGGAGACTTCAAGCGTGCCATCTCTAAAATCTGCGTTCTTCCCACCGACGAGCCATCCAGTTCATCCTAGTTGAATTAGATAATTCAACGCGGGGGAGTATGTTACGTCAAGCGTAATGGTAACGCGTCACCCTTAGTACGCCTAGCGTAAGGTAGAGGGCGCTATCAAGAAATTTACCTACGTGTAAATTTTACTTAATCATAAATCTATTACGCAGTGCAAACTGCTATAGATTGGTATCGTGCAGCTCGAATTCCCGCAAACGGCAGCTCGAATTCCCGCAAACGGCAGCTCGAATTCCCGAATTCTGCAGTATATAAGCAAGTGTTTTTCCTGAATAAATTTAGTCAAGTTTCAGAGTTCAAAGCAACAACATCGTGTCTTAAGAGGCGAATGAGCTAGACCTCAAAGTCTCTATAAAAATAAGTAAACGAAACGAAACATCGTGTCTTCATCATTACCAAACTTCCTCTTCATCATTAACACCTGTGGAAGGATGAATCATTTTGCGGTAAGTTATTAGTATGTTTCACAGACTAAGATGCAACTCAGACTGAAGATTTCAAATCCTTAAGCTTTTGCTTGAACGTTTGTACATAACGTTCCGCTTGCCCGTTAGTGGATGGCAGCTGGATGGTATGGTACTCTCATCTTATGGACAATTTCGTTCATATTCAAAAATCGCTGAAACACGTTGGAATTGAACTTTCTTCCGTGATCGCTGACCAATACCGACGGTAATCCATGACTACTAAATATCTCGCGACGCATTTGTACCGTTTTTTTCTGCTGTAGTAGATTTGTAAATTCGTATTTCCGGCCATTTACTGTAGGTATCGACCTTGATAAAAAATAGGTATCCATGAAAGGTCCCGCAAAGTCTACATGGACTCTTCCGAACAGAGCCTTTGTTTTCTCCCAACAGTGTATGGGAACTTTTAATGGTTCCGGGCTTGTAGATTGGCAATCAGCACAGTTCCTTATCATTGTCTCAATAGCGATGTCGACATATCAATGACATGAAACAGGTTTTAAAGGCTTGTGAGATCAATCTTTTTGCCGACGATACTGTTCTGTTTATTTCCCATAAAGATATCAAACAAGCAGAGTCTCTGATTAATATCGATTTAAACGCTCTGGCTGAAGTACAAAAAGCTGGTATTAAACATTAGCCAGCATCGCGAATAAATGGAAACATTTTAAAAGTCGTTTAAAGTTCATTTTGGTTTAACCTAGTTCATTTTTTGTTCAATCCTGTTAAACTAACGATCGTCAAAACAGTTAACGACTACTCGATATCGCATATTGGCAAACACGGGGGAAAATTCGAGCAGTATAATTAAACGACTGTTAATTTGTATCGCATCTTGCCAGTCGTTTGTTTCACAGCGGCATAAGACCAGTCCTTAAAATTAACAAATGAATTCAATGCGTTCATGATGCCAAATTCTAGCAATTTTTAACGATTGTTAAGTCCATTAATTAATCGTTAATCATTCCATTTCTTTCGCGATGCCAGCTATTAACAAGACTTGTTACATGGTGATGTCTGCGGGTGTATTCGACGAACCTCCATCTATCGTGATAAATTCGGAACGAATCGAAAGAGAAAGACAGGCTAAATACTTAGGGGTAATCCTAGATGACAGGTTAAAATTCCACGGACGACTGGGGCATCGCTAAAGTGGGTTAGAAATGTGTGGTAATAAGTAGATTGGCGAAGGATCTCGATTTCTTAGGGAAAGTTCACCTCTACAAATCATTGGTATCGCCTCACTTTGACTTTTGCTCGTCCATTCTATGTCTTGGCAACAAGGGGCAAATTAAAAGACTTCAAAGGTTGCAGAATCGCATTATGAGGTTAGTTCTGGCGTGCGGTCGACGTACACCGACCACTGTTATGGTAGATATTCTTCAACGGATGTCGGTAGAGCAGGGGATTGTATACCAGACCATGATCTTCATTTTTAAAATGTTAAAAGGCCTGTTGCCCTGGTATCTAGGGGAGAGCATAATTCGGGGGTACGACGTCCACCGGCACTGCATACGCAGGGCTAATGAGCCGAGGGTACCCAACTTGCATTCACAAAGTGCCAGAAATTCTTTGCTTTTTAAAGGAATTCAACGGTACAACAGATTACCCGGAGAAATTAAGAATGCAAGAAACTTATATGATTTCAAACGTAAGTGCGTCATTTATGTTAAGCAAATTGTGTAACGTGAAATATGTGTAGATGTCCTATGTCACTATGTAATGTGTAACTACAGTTGTCATCACGATCTTTATGATGATGATAAGATTTTTTATTCATATATGAAAAATTAAATAGAAAAAAATATATAAAAAAAAGACAACATAGATTTGAGACATGTGCGCGTTGAAGTGCATATTCGGGTTCTATTTAGGGGAATTTACGGTTTGTACACGGTCTAGGAGGTCACAACAGGATTCACTCATTGATGATTGTAAGTGGCCAATTCCAGATACATTAGGTTCACTTGTTTCGGAAGGTAGTGCCTTATCGCTACTGAAGAGCGCTTGTAGAAATTATTTTTTCTTTTCTTTCGCCCTGCAGTGTTACAATGCCCTTCGCGGTGCCCATACTTGCCACAATCCTCGCACTTATGCGACCGGTAGAAACAATCACGTATCCAATGATGATCTCCGTATAACCAGCATGGACCCAGTGGTTTCACTGCTGGTGCCTTTCGGTCGGTTTGCTTGCCGAGGATGCTGCTGGTTGCTGAAACTGCGTTGTGTTGCTTGTAGTCACCGCGCATAGCGAAAACTCGCTCGTTTCCCTCAGTGGCTATCATCGCGCTGTCCACCTTCAAGCTTGTGATGCGCTGAGCTTCGGCAGAAAGCTGCTCCAGCGTGAGGTCTTCCTTGTCTTCGATGCGAGCAAGAAACCGTATGCGGGATTCAGCATCTGCTTCCTCTTTCAACCCACAAACAAGTGTAGTGGGTGTAATGATAGTCACGGTCGCCATGTAATGTGATGAGCGTACAACTGCACCTCAAGTACCGTCGCGGTAGATCAGTTTTTACTGACATGAGCAGAGGTAGAATAAAACATCGTTCGAGTGGACTTTTCGACACTTGATCGTCCAGACGATCATAGAAACCTTTAGGAGGTTCCCCTTACTGGAAATGTTGGAGTTTAGAGGCCTTACCTTGGGTAGGGGGACATAACTAAACTCTTTAAATGAGAAGTCGATAGATATTGGATGGGCATAGTCCTACCCTGATAGTTTGAACGAATCTGACTTGCCACGGTCGGAATTGGTTTTATTTATACTCAATAAGTTTCGTACATTTGGTTTTGGAATGTGTTTTTGTCCTAATTAAAGGTTATTGATATGAGGTGCAATTTATACATTGTATCGTAGTGAGGTGTCTGTCATTATGTGCCTATGCTGCGCTTTTAATGTGTTTTTACGAAGGTTCTGGAAAGTATAAACTATTCTAGCTAAAGAACGAGTGCGTTCGTAGATCTTTGCCTACACTGCGCTTTTAACAATAAGTTAAAACGTTCTCTCGTCGCTATACGTTCTCTGTTTGTCCACTTTGCTGCAGTAACACTTGAATTGCTTATATTGCGCGTTTCGGTTGTTTTCGATAAATGTGTCTCAATGGTTTTTTCTATGAACGGTATGGTCTAGGTGTGTTGCTATGGTGTGGATTGATTTGCTGATGTGTTATAATGAACGTGTTGCAATGGTGTGATTTGGCTTTCCGAAGTGTGTTACAATGTGTCTATAGCTGATAATGTGTATTATAATAAGTTCGGTATAACAGATATGCTACACAAGCATTGAGCATTTGAACTGCTCCTCGGTCATAGCGCTGAATTGGAAATCAACACAAGCGCGAT
Organism: Anopheles arabiensis; assembly: GCF_016920715.1. Classification (NCBI taxonomy): domain Eukaryota; kingdom Metazoa; phylum Arthropoda; class Insecta; order Diptera; family Culicidae; genus Anopheles; species Anopheles arabiensis. Next base: position 50,742,056 of record NC_053518.1, on the reverse strand, counting down.
TAACCCGAGCAGCAGTTACTCTTAGAGGAATGAGTTACACCCTCGCGCTAGCCCTCCCCCTCACCACCCGTAACACACGGTGCGCTCTGCAGTTCTCAATGTGTTTGTGTTCTTTCCAGTCATGCTACAAACACATCTAAAGATATTTGTTTCTTTCGTTTCTCGTTTTCTTTCATGCATAGACACGATCGCAAATACGCACTTATTCTAACAACAAACACAAACACGGTCATTTTTTATTTCATTAAACACTTTATTGGAACATAAAGTACACTTTCACAACACATTCATAATCTATCATACTCACGAATGGCGTCATACTGCAAAGTACCGGGTCGAGCCAGGCTGCGGGAAACTTGTCGACAATCTCCGTTGCCTCTGTTCAGCAAATTCCTACCTGTCGATTCACGCACTGCATGTGCGTCTGTGCACACTGTTTATTCACTTTAGACTTTACCAAAACACACCGGCGCACGAGACTTTGAACGAAATGCGCACCTACGCACAAACACTGCACGCGGGACTTAGAACAAAACACGCACAACCATCTCCGGCAAAGCTTTACTTGTAAACCAAATAATACCAAATAATTTACTTGTAAACGATTTGTAAACACTTTGCTCCACGACCTTGCTCAAGCGCGCGCCATATATTTTTACTCTCCCGATCGGCACTCACGCATCGTGCCGAGCGCGCGTTCGCTGACCTCCCGATAGATCGCACACACACTTTGATCTACGTCCGATGAGTGTCCTCCGTGGTGATCTACGGGACCATCAGGTTGGCCCATAACACTTTCCATCTGCCGTTGCCAAATCGCCGGGGCTGATGCAATACCATACATCAAACGCTTTGGGCGAAACAGTCCTCGATAAATATTAAGAATCACGAGTTCGACATTGCATTTTTGAAGACGTTTATGTTTGAATTATTTCTCGTCGCATTGTTTTCCAATAATGGTTAGCGGTGATCCCGTATCCACTTCGAAACGCATTGTAATATTATCTACGGTAAGATCTATCCACCATTTCGGAACGATATTGTTCAACGAAATTACCGTGCACACATCGTTTTGGCTTTGCTTTTTCATGAAAACTTTAGCTAAATGCCCTTTCTATGGAATACTGCAATGGAATACAGACGGAAATTTGTCCTCCCAGGACCGTGGATCTGCTTTTTTGATGTTGTTGCAAAAATCATCCATCGGGATCGTTCCTAGGACGAAAAGATTAACCATGTCCGCTCCAAACAACGCAACCTTCATTTTGGACACTCTTATTGTTGGAACCTTACAACAGTAAAATAAGATGGTTCCAACGACCTGTCGACACATCCGTTAAGAATTGTTGAGAGAAGAAAAGAGATGGGAAAAAGAGACAATAATTGTAAGGAAATAGGATAAAAAGACTCGCAAGATTAGCCAGAGCGATATTTACAAACGAACTGGCGGAATAAAAAGACATATTTTTTGGCAACAGCAAAAGTATCACAAAAACCTTTAACGTATTGGGCACTAAATTATCTTCCACTTCGTTTTCTAACACTTATGGTAGCTCGCTTTGCACGGTTTGCAAATGGACACGTTCGCTATGAACGCTAGGAGCGTTTCGCTCGTCGTTCCTCTGGTGCCGCTGCTTATCTCCACCCGCATGGACCGCGTGCACACGTTCACTTGTATCAGTCGCGATCATAGCACTATCAGCTTTAACTCGTGCTAGCCGGTGGCAATCTTCTGTTAGCTGCGCTAGGGTTGCATCTGTGCGCTCTTCCATGCTAGCAAGCAGCCTGACACGAATATCACGATCACATACATCCTTTAGTCCGCATATCAGGACGAGACATTTGAATTGCTATTCCGTCATAGATGCAAATTCAAAATCGAAGCATGCGCGGTTTACTCGGCCGGTGAATGACAAAAGATCCTCAGAGCGCGTTTTGGTGATGCTCAAACATGTATACCGTTTGCTTAGGGTCGACTCCATTTTCACTAAAAGCACCGTGAGTGGATGAGCAGCGTAGGCAGTCGCAGCAATGGTTTCAACACGCTTTGCCTCCAGGACCGGCAAATACTGCTCCAGTGCCAGCGATGCCGCCATTTCAGATGCCAGCAGCCGAGAATGGTGTACCGCCATCGCAAATCGCAGGAACATCGGGTCATCAACCTACGCCGGAAACGTCGGATGTAATGTAAATCGTGCTGCAACTCCAAACGCAAGTGAACAAATTACTTTTAATTCATTGTGTAGGTAATGTTTCACAAGCACCGCTTGTATCAACACCAGCCCCAAACCACAAGCAAATTCTAAGTTCGCTTAGTGGTCATTGAAAGGAGTTTCGCTGCGATGAAGAGGAAAGGGTTACTTTCGCGAATTGGTTTTCTCCTGCGAAGATTCATTCGCTAAGGACGCTTCGAAGCTCGATGATGCAGCAAAAGTGCGGCTATTAACTCGGAAGTTGGGCACTAGCGAATACAACAGATACGCCAGTTTTATTTTGCCAAAACATGCTCGCGATTACACGATCGACGAAACCGTAAAGAAACTCAAGCTCTTTTTGGCAGCAAAGAGTCCGTTTTGAGAAGACGTTACAAGTTTTTGAATACCACTAAAGCATATAGTGAGGATTATCTGTCCTTTGCTTGCCGGATGAACAGAGCGTGTGTGGACTTTGAGGTAGGCAAAATAAACGAAGAACAACTGAAGTGTCTCATCTTCGTGTGCGGGTTACGGAACGAAAGGGACGAAGAGATTCGTACTCGACTTCTTTCACTAATGTTGTGGTCCGATCAAACTTAACCATTTTGTCCAGCTGGGTGTGCCACTCAGAGATAGCAGTCGACGGCTTCCGTATGATGTGTGCGTGGAAGGATGTGCGTGAGTTACAGGTCGCTGACCAGAGGATTGAGAGAGGTATGGTGCAAAACAGAGGGAGATCTAACTTACAGTACGCATGCAGTGAGTATTCTCATTCGTGCGGCTGAGCTATAGCAAATAGGATTAACGGGCCCATGCTAGTAATGTATAATTAAGGATAAAAGGTTTTTATATGTTTGCGTCGATGCAAAGTAATCGTCTTCATCATTGTAGTTAACGTCCATGAACTCGACATAAAAACTAATAGAAAACCGGCCGGAGGTACGCCTTGAAGATTTAACGGAAGAGTGCCAACGTGTACTAAATTTGAAAATGGATAGCGCAATGATAGAAAAAAACACCCATGGAAAAAGTGTTAGCAGTAGCAAAGAGCAATGATCGACAATATGGTAGAAGACAAAATGATTACGAGAATATTCAACACACACAACAGCCAAATTATCAGTATGGCCGCGCTAGAAGCTGCTGGCTGTGTGGAAGCGACCATCATGCAATAAAGTGAAATCTTAAAAATTATAAATGCTAATAAAATTATAAATTATAAAATTATAAATGCATTTGCAACACTATGGGACACAAAGAAGGCTACTGTAGCTCGGTATTTCGTTGGAACGCGAGCAGAAGAAAAAGTGCGATCAGAAGCGTTACGATTATGGAAGTTGGAAGCGGGCGAGGAAGAAACATCGATGTGCTGATAAATCGAACTAGGGTGAGAATGATGGTGGATACCGGCGCAGACATAACCATCGTTTCATCGAGATTGTGCCAACAGATGGGGGAACCAGTGTTGAAACCATCAACGATAACGGCAAGAACGGCATCGGGGGAGCAGCTGAATCTACTTGGGGAGTTTACTGCTGAAATTACACTAGCCCAACAACGCGAAGATTGTGTGATACGAGTGGCCTCGGAGAACCTCTCACTTTTTGGAAGAGATGCGATGGACATTTTCAACCTCTGGAACGTACCGCTGGCAACTGTTTGCAACCAACTGTCTTTGATGAGCATGGGTTCTAACTATTTTAAAGATTTTGAAGATCTATTTTTAGATGAACCAGGATGCTGCAAGAAAGGAAAAATCCAGTTGGTCCCAAAAGAAGGCGCGATTCCATTTTTTCGTCCTAAGAGACCAGTGGCGTACGCTATGATGGCAGCTGTTAATGGAGAACTGGATCGGCTGGAGCGAGAGGGAATTATCACCCCCCGTCGAATGGACAGGCGGAACGATTCGTAGACTTTCTTAAGCGAGGGCTTAAAAAACAGCGAGGGAGGAGCATCGGCACTGGACATCTTCTTATTGATGTATAGAAGCTCTCCCAATAGGCAGTTAGAAAACGGCAAATCACCAGCGGAACTAATACTTGGGAGAAAAATGCGTACCTGCGTTCAACGAAATTACCGTGCACACATCGTTTTGGCTTTGCTTTTTCATGAAAACTTTAGCTAAATGCCCTTTCTATGGAATACTGCAATGGAATACAGACGGAAATTTGTCCTCCCAGGACCGTGGATCTGCTTTTTTGATGTTGTTGCAAAAATCATCCATCGGGATCGTTCCTAGGACGAAAAGATTAACCATGTCCGCTCCAAACAACGCAACCTTCATTTTGGACACTCTTATTGTTGGAACCTTACAACAGTAAAATAAGATGGTTCCAACGACCTGTCGACACATCCGTTAAGAATTGTTGAGAGAAGAAAAGAGATGGGAAAAAGAGACAATAATTGTAAGGAAATAGGATAAAAAGACTCGCAAGATTAGCCAGAGCGATATTTACAAACGAACTGGCGGAATAAAAAGACATATTTTTTGGCAACAGCAAAAGTATCACAAAAACCTTTAACGTATTGGGCACTAAATTATCTTCCACTTCGTTTTCTAACACTTATGGTAGCTCGCTTTGCACGGTTTGCAAATGGACACGTTCGCTATGAACGCTAGGAGCGTTTCGCTCGTCGTTCCTCTGGTGCCGCTGCTTATCTCCACCCGCATGGACCGCGTGCACACGTTCACTTGTATCAGTCGCGATCATAGCACTATCAGCTTTAACTCGTGCTAGCCGGTGGCAATCTTCTGTTAGCTGCGCTAGGGTTGCATCTGTGCGCTCTTCCATGCTAGCAAGCAGCCTGACACGAATATCACGATCACATACATCCTTTAGTCCGCATATCAGGACGAGACATTTGAATTGCTATTCCGTCATAGATGCAAATTCAAAATCGAAGCATGCGCGGTTTACTCGGCCGGTGAATGACAAAAGATCCTCAGAGCGCGTTTTGGTGATGCTCAAACATGTATACCGTTTGCTTAGGGTCGACTCCATTTTCACTAAAAGCACCGTGAGTGGATGAGCAGCGTAGGCAGTCGCAGCAATGGTTTCAACACGCTTTGCCTCCAGGACCGGCAAATACTGCTCCAGTGCCAGCGATGCCGCCATTTCAGATGCCAGCAGCCGAGAATGGTGTACCGCCATCGCAAATCGCAGGAACATCGGGTCATCAACCTACGCCGGAAACGTCGGATGTAATGTAAATCGTGCTGCAACTCCAAACGCAAGTGAACAAATTACTTTTAATTCATTGTGTAGGTAATGTTTCACAAGCACCGCTTGTATCAACACCAGCCCCAAACCACAAGCAAATTCTAAGTTCGCTTAGTGGTCATTGAAAGGAGTTTCGCTGCGATGAAGAGGAAAGGGTTACTTTCGCGAATTGGTTTTCTCCTGCGAAGATTCATTCGCTAAGGACGCTTCGAAGCTCGATGATGCAGCAAAAGTGCGGCTATTAACTCGGAAGTTGGGCACTAGCGAATACAACAGATACGCCAGTTTTATTTTGCCAAAACATGCTCGCGATTACACGATCGACGAAACCGTAAAGAAACTCAAGCTCTTTTTGGCAGCAAAGAGTCCGTTTTGAGAAGACGTTACAAGTTTTTGAATACCACTAAAGCATATAGTGAGGATTATCTGTCCTTTGCTTGCCGGATGAACAGAGCGTGTGTGGACTTTGAGGTAGGCAAAATAAACGAAGAACAACTGAAGTGTCTCATCTTCGTGTGCGGGTTACGGAACGAAAGGGACGAAGAGATTCGTACTCGACTTCTTTCACTAATGTTGTGGTCCGATCAAACTTAACCATTTTGTCCAGCTGGGTGTGCCACTCAGAGATAGCAGTCGACGGCTTCCGTATGATGTGTGCGTGGAAGGATGTGCGTGAGTTACAGGTCGCTGACCAGAGGATTGAGAGAGGTATGGTGCAAAACAGAGGGAGATCTAACTTACAGTACGCATGCAGTGAGTATTCTCATTCGTGCGGCTGAGCTATAGCAAATAGGATTAACGGGCCCATGCTAGTAATGTATAATTAAGGATAAAAGGTTTTTATATGTTTGCGTCGATGCAAAGTAATCGTCTTCATCATTGTAGTTAACGTCCATGAACTCGACATAAAAACTAATAGAAAACCGGCCGGAGGTACGCCTTGAAGATTTAACGGAAGAGTGCCAACGTGTACTAAATTTGAAAATGGATAGCGCAATGATAGAAAAAAACACCCATGGAAAAAGTGTTAGCAGCAGCAAAGAGCAATGATCGACAATATGGTAGAAGACAAAATGATTACGAGAATATTCAACACACACAACAGCCAAACTATCAGTATGGCCGCGCTAGAAGCTGCTGGCTGTGTGGAGGCGACCATCATGCAATAAAGTGAAATCTTAAAAATTATAAATGCTAATAAAATTATAAATTATAAAATTATAAATGCATTTGCAACACTATGGGACACAAAGAAGGCTACTGTAGCTCGGTATTTCGTTGGAACGCGAGCAGAAGAAAAAGTGCGATCAGAAGCGTTACGATTATGGAAGTTGGAAGCGGGCGAGGAAGAAACATCGATGTGCTGATAAATCGAACTAGGGTGAGAATGATGGTGGATACCGGCGCAGACATAACCATCGTTTCATCGAGATTGTGCCAACAGATGGGGGAACCAGTGTTGAAACCATCAACGATAACGGCAAGAACGGCATCGGGGGAGCAGCTGAATCTACTTGGGGAGTTTACTGCTGAAATTACACTAGCCCAACAACGCGAAGATTGTGTGATACGAGTGGCCTCGGAGAACCTCTCACTTTTTGGAAGAGATGCGATGGACATTTTCAACCTCTGGAACGTACCGCTGGCAACTGTTTGCAACCAACTGTCTTTGATGAGCATGGGTTCTAACTATTTTAAAGATTTTGAAGATCTATTTTTAGATGAACCAGGATGCTGCAAGAATGGAAGAATCCAGTTGGTCCTAAAAGAAGGCGCGATTCCAGTTTTTCGTCCTAAGGGACCAGTGGCCTACGCTATGATGGCAGCTGTTAATGGAGAACTGGATCGGCTGGAGCGAGAGGGAATTATCACCCCCCGTCGAATGGACAGGCGGAACGATTCGTAGACTTTCTTAAGCGAGGGCTTAAAAAACAGCGAGGGAGGAGCATCGGCACTGGACATCTTCTTATTGATGTATAGAAGCTCTCCCAATAGGCAGTTAGAAAACGGCAAATCACCAGCGGAACTAATACTTGGGAGAAAAATGCGTACCTGCATGGAATTGCTTCGTATACCTCCCGAATCTTAACTAGAATCTCCCGTGCCTCAACAACGAGTTCGCTGTTTCAAACGAGGCGATTTGGTATACGCGAAAGTCTATGCACAAAACAAATGGAAATGGAAAAAGGTGTTTTAGAAGACAGGATGGGGAAGGTCATGTACGAAGTAGTCGATGAAGAAGGAAAAATATGTTGGTCACATATTAATCAGTTAAATCCTCGTTACACTAATTCTTATACCCTTGCAAATTCTTCCAGCACATACCGTTTAAACGTGCCTTGGATATGAGTATCTTGATGGATGGTAACGTGGCTATAACCATACCAGACCCGGCTCCATATGTCTGCGCGCAACCGTCCGATTCGACACTAGCAAGCGCAGCAGCTACGTGCTCGCCAACACCGCAGGTTGTTTGTCCACCACCATCAAGAGAGATTGCCATACGTTCGGAAACATTCCCGGAAGACACGCATAGTGAGCCTGCGATGCCAGTGCAGCCTCTACGCCGTTCTTCCCGAACACGAAGATCGCCGCGTTGGATGGCTATGCACAAACCGTATTAAACCAGGGGGGGATGTTGAAGAGTGCCCTCGTGTAGACGGCCTTACAGATGCAGATGCTGCATGGGCCTCCTTCTCTCAGGTGACAGGCACTCCCCCACGAGCCGAGCCGAGAGATAGACGTGAGCGGGTCTTCGTCTAAAGGCCGGGCTACATTGATCGTACTCGCAAGCGTAATTTTTATTTTCACTAGCGCATCTGGCGACGACCAGCGCAAGCTAGATGTCGGTATAATTTATGTGTCAAAATTATTCATACTTGGTGTCTCATCAAGTTTCGACCAGGCTACCTGTTTGCCGTAGGAAATGTTGATAAACGTCCATAAATTGCAACAAAGTAGGCCGTTAATTGTTGTTGTTGGACAAATCGTCATTCATACAAAGCGCTGGGCCACATTTTTCCCCATCTTCCAATGTCTATCCATCACTGGGTAAAATTATAGCCTCCTCGACCCAAAACGATTTTTGACAGATAAATTATGCCAGCATCTAGCTTCAACCCGCCGCCGCTAGATGGCGTACGCGTTCACAAAAATTACACTATGGAGTACGATCAATGTAGCCCGGCCTTAAGCATTTGTAGATAATAAGTTTTATTGTAATAGATATAAGTTTTATCATCTGAGACTGTATATGTTTTGTTTACCGTCAAGTTGAGAACGTAGACATAACAGTATTTTAAACTAATAAACGTACATAATAAATAAGATACACAAACGATAAACACTTCAAAATCACAAGTGCGGTGACCGCGCACCAGCCGCACCGAGCGCACACGAAACACGAAAAGGATAATTGGGTATTTCTAATACACTGATGTACACAAAGGTTATACGTGTAAAAAAATATTCAACCGCATGTCCTCGGCGCGGAACAGTGTGTTCGAGAAATATGCCTCAGATTCAGCATTGCATCCGATGAATTCAGGTATCATCAACGTTTTCAGGTATCATCAACGTTTTCAAGCATCATTCCGCAGTATTGGCATTGGCTAAGACAGATTCGGGAAGAGGTCCCGCGGTCTTGAGATAAAGTGTGCAACCCTGTAATCTACCCTACTAGCAAACCCTACAGGCAAAGAGAGCGAAATTTTGGAAGATGTATTTCGCGAAATTTTCGGTCGAAGATGTATTTCCCGCCATAGTCGAGCGGCAGTGATTTTTTCCGAATTGAGAGTAAGCGCGCACAGCGCTCTCTCGCTTGCCTTCAAATTACACGGAGCGCTCTCTCGATACAAAACAGCTGATCAGCTGAAACCCCCTCCCTCCCGTTTGTTTCCCCTTGCGTTGCGCTGAATACGCGGATCAGCTGTTTCCCCTCTCTCGCATTTCTCTCGGTTAGCGCTGCGCTGTTGCCGCACTTTGCGCGTTGCGCTGGACACCCCCTCCTCCTCGTTTCTTTCGGAGCGTACTGTGCGCTTTCGTTCACACAGATTTACTGCGTAAAATCGCATGCATTAAAATAAAACTTAAACACATCAAACTCGGTGGATATTCTATCACGTTATTGCAACTAAAGGTACAGTTCCACACATAGCTAACCACAATCTTGTCACAAAACCACACATTTTTTTTATATTCAATAATAAAAAAATCGTCATACTTCGCATTTAAAGCACCCGCCTGTATCCCGTGGTTTATGTTGAATTGGTTTATGTTTATGTAAAAAAGCATTGAAATAAAGCAGCGTAATTTACATATTCATGTTGAATTATGAGAGATTAACGCTGCTTTATTTCAATGCGCACAACACTTCAACACTTGAAAATACGACCGAGGCCGTAATAATGTGAATTGAAATAAATAACACTTCAACACTTCACTTTAAATTACATCGAGCGCCCGGGACTTAGGCTAAAACGCGCGCGGCTTCACACTGCGAAGGCTTGAACTGTACTGACGATTTTGTGTGGTAGCAAGAAAGGGAGCGCACGAGGAACACTCATTGCACTAGTGCGAGCGAGACACCGACACCAGCAAGCCGCTGCGAGAAACCCAAACTGAGCGCGCTGGCTGAAAGTAAACGCACACATTCACACATGTGTGATTGTGTGAGTGCGAAAACTGTGTAGAAAGCAAAACACGCTCTCGCCGCCGCGTAATTCCGCGTATTTCCAACCGTCTCCCCTTGCTTCTACATGCCCCTCGCCTGAAAGACGCACACTTTTACATTCTCTTTGCTAGTAGGGTCTGGTCCTATGAAAAAAGTTGCAACGAAATCTTCCCGCATCCTTCTATAATGACATTCAGACCATCCACCGCTAATTCAGAAGCCGATATCTGTTCGCTTTTTGGTCAATATTTCTCAAGTATTTTTTCTGTGCCAATAAGTCAAACGAATTTATCACCAGCATCATCTTCGCATTCGTCTACAGCCACTAGCACCGACTTTTCTCTAGACTCAATCGGTTTGGAATCGGTCCTTAATGCTTTAAACCAGCGATCGGCAAACTTTTGAGGCAATGGGCCAACTTTAGTAGATGATCGAGTGCCGCGGGCCAGGAGAATGAGGTTTTTTATTATTGCGCTTAAATTATTACATTTTAATTTTTTAGAAACATTTTAGGTATTATTGTTGTTTTTCTGTAATTATATCATCCAACTATGCTTCAAAATTAAAGATAACTTCTTTAAAAACTGATTGTTATCTTTAATCACTTTGGAATCAGCAATAGATGGCAAAAAATTTGATCAGTCAAAAACTACAAAGAGGGATAAACTACAAAAAAATACAAAGATATTCTGGGGATGATACAAAACTCTGAAAGGCTGAAAAATTATCGAAGCAAACATGGATTCAGTAATTATAAAAATGCTTTATGGACAAGTCATGCCATGTCAGATAAATAGATAACTGATTCCTTATGAAAAAGCTCTTTGACAATCGTTGTTCTCGTAAACAGCAACAGTGTGGAATCGTCGTTCTCGTTAAAACAACAAGGGTTTTTTTTATTAATTGTTTTTTGCTTTCAAATACGATCAAAAATATCTCTAAATAAATTTAAAGGGCAATCAACTGATTTGTGAGAAATTAAGAGGAACGATTAAAACATAACATAAAAAAATATCAAATAAATGTAATTTCACTATATTTAAAACTTTGTATTGCATGTTTTGTGTTGGCGAAAGTCTAATGCTCTCCCATCGCAAAGTGACATGCAAAACTTTTAATAAATTTATTGCAACCAGTCTTTAGTGCATCTCATCAATATACAAATTCGTGTGCGATATCCTTCATTTTGAAAGTCTTATTGTCGTGTTGAAACAATGTTAACCGTTATGTAATTAACGGTTGCATTTACAAAATTGACAAATTCGTGGGATTATCGTAGGATTATCTTCACCCGTTCTAACAAATCGTTAATTGCACTTTGAATAGTGTCTGCGTATCGTCATACAACAACTTGGCTATCAACCACCATCAGACGCCATCACGACACGCTGGATTCGCCAAACACTGACGGAAGTGCTATTTGAGCCGAAGGTAGTCTTGGAAAATCCGTCAGTGAATTGGCGACTACTCTGGCGCAATATTCATCGTTCCTGTTTATCGTCCCTTCTCATGAGACAACAGGCAACCTCTATCAGTCACTTCACCTTGACACCTCTATCAGTCAAACTTTAACCATGATGAACAAAAAAGTAAACCAACCAACTTAGAAGCGTGCGCGATCAACGAATAATACCCCGTAGCGTCTTAAATGAACTGCGTACAAAAGTTTTCCGTCGCATGAGAACGTTTCTGCGTTTTGGTTACCAACATTTTGACACTATTAGGCAACCATCAAAGCATCGCAAGAGAGCTCATTTTTGAGGTTCCAAAAAAGCTAAAAACGAAGACAGAGGTACAAGTGGCTACATTACGATGCGATGGAGATCGATGCAACCCGCCAAACAGTGAAATAGTACTTGGAAAACATAAACACATATATCAAGAAGCAGAAATCGCGTCCACTGATTTCGCAATGGCAAACAGTGACGCCAAAACTTAATGCGTTCATATTAGGTGAGTTTCGGCAAAATTTCGACATGACACCCTAGACACCAATTCAACAATTCTGTCGCGAAAACTTAGGATGCCTATTGGCACGTGTTCGTCCATCGTGGCGAAAATTCCGATTGAATAATTGATTGAACAAATCTAAGACTTTGCAACACCCAAAGTCTTAGATTTATTTGTCCAAAGAAGCTTAAATAACTACCTTTCAAATGATGTACATGTAAAGAAATTATCTATCCTAGTTTTTGTTCTACAACCAGCCGAAAAAAGTCAATTGTTTCTTTATATGGATATTGATATTGATACGGGGATCACGAGTTCGAACATACCAAATGATCCGTCATTCCATAGTACTTTAACTAAAGTTGAAAGAGTACGATGGTATAAAATGTTATTCTAAACGATATTCAGTAATTTGTATACGAAAAGTTTCTTTCCATCTTTCAATATCAGTCAAAACCTTTCGCGGGCCGGATTGAATGTTGCGGCGGGCCGGACTTTGCCGATCGCTGCTCTAAACGCTTTAAAATTTTCACATAAACCTGGTCCTGACGGTATTTCGGCCTTATTACTCAAAAAAATCAACACTCATTTGCTCCGTTGCTTGTAAAACTATTTAGTTTATCCATTTGTTGCTTTCTAGTTCCCGTTCCGTTATCATCCCTCAATAATACGCATTTGTCCCAAGAAGATCTACTTCATCAAACCTCATGTGTTTTACTTCTTTTGTCTCGTCCAAGTTGGAAAATTCATTACAAGACGATGCAATCTGAGGTTCTCTGCCGCCTGCTCGATCCCTTGGTACGATCCCTGCTACATAGGAGAGCCGCAGACCAATGATGTCTATATCATCAGCGTATGATAACCCAGGATCTTTTCTATTATATCCCCTAGTCTCCACCCTTGAGTCACGTATGACCCTCTTTAGCGCCACGTTGAAAAGTAGATAGGCGAGCCCGTCCACCTGGCGCAGACCTTGTGTGGTAGCAAAAGGTCCTGAGAGTTTTCCATCTACCTTCACCTGACAAGTGACGTTGTTCATAGTCATTCTAACTAACCTTATCAGTTTAGCCGGGGTTACAAATGAGCTAATATCATCGTACAGTTTTACCCTGGCTATGCTATCATATGCGGCTTTGAAGTCAATGAAGAGATGGTATGTGTCGTTTATGTATTCAGCCATCTTCTCCAAGATCTGCCGCAAGGTGAAGATCTGATCAGTGGTTGATTTTCCGTTTCGGAATCCTCTTTGATAGTTTCCTACTATCTCTTCGACGTGCGGGACAAGGCGATCCTGAAGGATCAGGGAGAATATTTTATAGGCGGTATTCAACACCGTAATACCCCTGTAGTTGTTGCAATCCAACCTGTCTTCCTTCTTGTTTATGGGGTAGATGATGCCGAGATTTCAATCACAAGGCATCGATTCGATCCCACACCTCAGTAACAATTTGATGAATATCGTTTTCTAGTCGTGCACCTCCATTCTTGACCAGTTCAGCTGCAATTCCGTCGGTTCTGGGTGCCTTGTTATTTTTCAGCCGACGCATAGCCTTTCGTGTTTCTTCTATGCTAGGTGGCAGTAGCATGACACTATCTGCTAGTGGCGCTTCTAGCTGTTCGTTAAACTGGCCGTTGACATATTCATCAAAGTGCTGAGCCCACCGCGAGAGGACCTCTGGCTGGTTACTGACCAAGTCTCGATCCTTGTTGCGACAGCAGGTTACCTTAGGTACAACGTTGTTTCGGTGTCTTGCCATCGCTTGGTCAAATTTTCGTGTCGGTCTGTACGTCTCTCTGGTTTGCTCGAGTTCTCGCATGTTTTGCTCTTCCAAAGCATGCTTCTTGGAGCGGTGATCTGGTTTCTCTTCGCGTCTGAGCCGTGAATATTCCTCTGCGCATGCCCGCGTTCTATGCCGTTGCTGCATTGCTCGATATGCAGTGTTCTTACGTTCGGTCACTTGTCTGTATTCTTCGTCGAACCAGCTAGATTTTGTGTTGCCACATCGTGGTGGGAGAATATATTTCTTGCACAGTTTATGATTTTTGTTTTCAGAGCGTTCCACTTCTCACTCGATGTTTCATGTAAGTTTTCTGGTAGTAGAGACTCGTCTAAAACGGGTTTGAATACCTTTTGGACAGTATTGTCCCTTCGCGAGTCCATGTTGAATCTCGCATGCGCAGGGTGCATAGCTTATCGTTTATAGCCTTGAAATCTATGAATGCGGGTTTCAGCCGAAGACCTACGGCGAAACCCGTACCGAGCACGCGGTGGCGGTAGTGGCAGCTATAGTAGATGTCGTAGCATATCCTAGCACCTGTTGTGCACACCGTTCCCTAGCCACCGAATGTCTTGTAGAGCTACGAGGTCCATGTTCAGTGTGGCTAGGGCGTCGATCCAGTCTACTTCTTCTTTCTTCTTTTGGCTCAACAACTGTTGTCAGTCAAGGCCTGCCTGTGCCACTAGGGGTCTTAGCTTTCCGTGACTAATTCACTTGTTCCATCACTGAAAGAAATAAAGTACACAGAATCGTCCACACCGACGTTTAATCAGCATTCAATCGTGTTTCCCATCCTCTGCTCATAGACAAACTATCCCATTTCAGCATTCATCCCTCCTGTATTTCAAGATTTTGTTCTTTGCTGTCTAATCGCTCCCATTATGCCGGTGTCCCTCAAGGAAGCGTTTTAAGTTCTTTGTTGTTTGTCTTATTTGTTAATGATGTTATCAATGTTCTTCCTCCTGGATGTTTTTTGTCTTATGCTGATGACCTTAAAATATTGTACCCTATATCCTGTCCAGACGACCGTGCTATCCTTCAAGATATTCTTGATAATTTCTCTTCCTGGTGTAAGGTCAACTTGCTTTCTTTGTGTCCTGATAAATGTTGCACAATTTCGTTCTCTCGTTCCCGCTCCCCATTTACCTACCGTTACTCCCTTAACAGTGTGCTCGTCAGTCGTTTGAATACAGTAATGGACTAGTGTGTTTTCAATGACTCTCGTCTTTCTTTTAATCGCCATATTGATACTATTGTGTGCAAAGCTCGTAAAACGCTTGGCACTTTGAAAAGTGTTGCTCGATACTTCCACAACCTAGGTTGTTTAAAAGCCCTCTTCTGTGCCCTGGTCAGGCCACTACTTGAGTATTGCTCGGTAACATGGTAACCTTCAGCCAGGGTCCACATTGACCGTCTGGGGCGCCTGCAGAAATCGTTTACCAGGTTTGTTCTTAGTAAATCCCTCGGAGTAGGTTACTCGGCACTACCTCCTTAGGCCGCGGGGCCATGGGGTTTCTCAACGCTCATTTTCTCAAGCACTCATTAGTGCTTTTGAGAAACCTACGTTCTAAACGTTTGTCAAATTGGCCCAAAATTGGTTTGAGAATATTTGAGAATCTTTGAGAAAGTTGACGATGCAGTAGCCGAACTGAAATACAAGCAATTGTGCTAGTTGTTTTTCGAAAATCACTTTGGAAAATGTATTCAATGTTTACATTTAAAATCATGCGATCTAAAACTAATTTTATATTTAAAGTTCCAAGTAAAGCTTGAGTGGCTTTATCAGTTTCTCAGAGTGAGAAAAATTGACAACGGCCACGAGCTCGCGTCTGAGAACAAGTTTTGAGCGTTTGACAAACTTAAATGAGTACCTGAGAATGTTTTATCAGCTTGAAAAAACCCCTTTGCCCCGCGGCCTTATGAGGATGTCGGTTGCTTGGTCGGAATTTTCAAAGAATTTTCATTGCAAATATTCTTATGCACAACAGTGATGCACCTACGTTGCTCTCGTCAATACCGCTCTACGTTCCTTCTCGTTCCCTCCGCGTTCCCTCGTCCTCCCCTATATACTAATGATCCACTGCTGCGCGCAATACGCACTTTCAATTCCTCGTCTCACCTATCATCCTCCTCCTTCCGTTCTCGTCTATCCTCCCTCCCTAGTATCTCTTCTCCTTGTTATAAGTTATAACAAGGATAAGTTATAAGCCTCCAAAAGACACTGGCTACCCGGGTAACCCGGTTGACTGGAATAGGGGTGTTGCGACAAACGCATCGGTGGCTAGCTGGGTCACCGTAACTAGAACGGCTAGACAACGACAGGTGGCGCTAACAGTACGACGTATACAGTTTTCGGAAGGATCGTGGCGATTTAGCATCCGTGAAGCTGAATAATCCGTGGTGATCGTGGTGCCGTCGTCCGAAAGCCGTTGACCCCATTCGTACGCTAAAGCCGCTAAGAGACCAGTGAATTTTTTATCACTTGTAAATTGCGAAATAAACGGTGTTTAAGAAAACTAGTGAACGCGAGTTTTGTGCGAATCCTTTCGGTAGAATCGACAATTACTTGACGTAACAAGGGGTATTGCAAAAATTAATTATAAAAAACAGGTTTATTCTTCCTCAAAAATTCCAAAATTTCAAGCCAATCGTATTCCTAGAATCTGATAAATAATTTGGCTACCCGGGTAGCCGAATGCCTGGATCAAGGTTAAAAGATATCGGTCTAATTTTTTGACACGACATCGCTGAAGAGTTTCCTCAACGATCGGTGAAAAAAGTTATCCGCTAAATGGGTTAGACTCTAGAGAACTGTGTCCAGGGTGTTGCAAAGTCAGATATTGAGTTAAAATATGATGTGTCCGACTTCAGGTGACTGCCACTGTATTTCTTCATTTTTTTCACTCAGGATTCTTCTCTAAAACGTCTTCTCTTTTGTGTGTCCTTGTAGGAACTCTTCGCTGAGGGTGCCATAGTAATAATCGAAATTTTCACTCGTGTCACTAGTCCAATAATCTGTTTTTTATTCTATTTTGTCCTTCGTTTTTTTTTGGAAAAAGATCAACATTGTTCAAGCAGCGCATTGCTATAGCAGCGCATTTAGGCAGCGCATTGCTAGAACCAAACAATCGTGTTGTAATCAAAATAATTTAGAGATCGACGTGGAGAGCCAAGTTGTTAACCAAAAGGAGAAATATCTGAAAGTTTTATAGATAAACAGGTGTCCCCCGAGATACAACTGTATTTGGAACCGAAAAATTATCCCAAAGCAAGGCGTAAGTCGAAATAGTCGTATGTCGAATATCTGTGAACATTCAGTTTTTAAGCGAAGTTGAAGAGTCGGAATCTATGATATTGTGTATTTTATATAAAATAATGTTCGATAATGTATTAATAGTACTCCAAAAGCCGTTTACACGATACAGATATTTATGAACGGGTAGTTGTGGAATCTTTGGAAATATGAGTGTAACGGTTATCAGCACGGAAATTAAAAAAATACATCATTTTTTCTCAATGACCAATTTAAACTGTCAAAATCAAAATCGTCGTATCTGCGAATCGTCGTAACTCGAGGGGGTCGTAACTAGGGGGACGCCTGTACATGAATGGTAAAGAGCCCCAATCAAGACAGCAAAGATCCACACCCACAATCAAACTTACATGAAAAACAAAGAACCCCAAAAAATCATTTCTTATTTGAATAATGAAATCCAATTTTGTGTGTTTTATTAATATGTTTATAATAAACACCTATTTTTTCTCATACATCTTAGCATACATACTTGAAGAATCAACAACATCATTTGCAGGAATTAATTATTGTTTAGATTGTTTACTAATTGGTATAACCTTCAGACGCTTGAAATTCAAGGCATTGCCAGCTACATTTAGATCTGATGCTATCGTCGGTTGAGATAGAACTATACGCTGCGATTGCACCTTTTGCGATCCTCCATCGGCGTTCTGTAATTAACAATAAAAAAATTAATTAACAATAAAAGATACACTGTAATGGAATAAAATTATATGCAAGGCATCAACGATTTGAATAAAAAATTGGATTTTTGGATTGAATAATTGCACTAAATCACATTTGAAAACTTTTTGTATTATAAAAGTTATTAATACTTACATTACTTATTTCAGTACTTGAAGATTGTATTTTGACAAATGATTTATCTTCCATACTCATCGCACCTAATGGTTTGTTATTAGCAGCTACATGTGGCGTGAAAAGAATGGCGCTTCCAGCAGAGCCAAGCTGTTTACTTTGCTGTTGTTTCTGTGGAGTTTGCTGAGGATACTGCGTCTGAGCTTCCTGCGTTTGTTGCTGTTGCCTTGATTGAGCTGTAGTGCATCTTCCCGCACAGGCTGTTATTGCTGTGGTGGAAGTTTTAACTCCACTTCCTGCACCGCTGGCGCCTACCGACCCAGCCGAAATAGTTGTATGTTGAGAAAGTTTATTTAATGCCATTGGTGGTACACTTTGCACCTTTAGCAAATTATTACGAATCATGAGAGTTTGAATTTGTCCTGGAATTACACTGTTTGTGCATGCATTATCTCTTCTTGCCGTTGAAGGTAAACCAGGTACATTCTGTTTGAAAACAAATACAAAAGATATATTAATTCATTGACATTAGAATACTACCATCGGATTAATTAATTACAGCGGTACTCCTCATAACGATTTTTTCTTGTAAAGCCTGCGTTATAGCCCCAGTGAAATTGAACGTGAAATGGTGAAGTGGTTTGCTGGTACATTTCATGATTTTTTTTATCAGAATAATGCTTATCGTACATAAAAATAAAGGAAATTTTATTCCCCAACCATCTAGACTATAAACAAAAAATTATTTAATAAATTTAATGCATTTCCTTAATGGAAATGTTCAATCAAGAAGTTTGTTCAATCCAAATTAAAAGGACAAGGAGGAAAAATTGTAGAAATATTGGTAAACAGCATTGACGACATTTTGTTAAGAATCAATGCACATTTTAAAACACTCGAAGACATTGGGAAATGTCGAAGACAACGGAAAATAAGCAGCGGATAAGAAGAAAATATTAAAAAAAAAGAAATTAAGAATAAAAAAGAAATAATTAGAAAAAATAACAAAGAGCCGGAACATAAAATTAGAAATTAAAATCGTGGTAATGTTCATTGAATTGACGCAAACAAATTAGCCACGGGTCGTTAATGCCAAACGCTGTATTGCGGAAAGGTATTTCAAGAGCAGTCCGATTTCTTTAACACCTGGAAGGAACATACCAACTAAGTTGGGAAAGCAAGTCTGGAGCATCTATATTCCCTCGTAACAAATTGCTGATAAATGACACACATGGTTTAGTTCGTCTAGATTTGAGGGTGTCGAGATTGAACAATATGCAACGATCACTGTATGACGGTAATGCGGTGGTGGAATTTCCTAAGAGGCGACGATATAAGCACCTAGTGAAGCGCTTTTGCACGCCTTCGAGTTTGTTTTTCCAACCTGTCCTGTTAGTACAGAAGACAACAGAAGCATACTCAACAACAGGGCGCACTAGGGAACAATACAATGCCTTAAGGCACCTCAAATCGGTGAAGCCCGAAGTCATGCGAAAAATAAGGCCAAGGTTTGAATAAGCTTTACCGATGACCAATTCAAGATGACTATCGAATGATAGCCTTTCGTCTAACATAACACCTAAATCGCGAACACGTGACACCCTGTTGATAACAGTGTTTTTAAGAACATAATTGTGAATAAGAGGGGAATGACGACGACAAAAAGAGATGACGCTACATTTACTAGGGCTCTAAGAAGTTTGACGCACTCTAGGAATAGAGGGAGTTAAGAAGAGATTGGAGTGCACTGCAATCATCCTCTTGCATCACTGGACCAAATATTTAAATGTCATCAGCATATAGAAGGTGGTTAGGAGATGGAAGAATAAAACTAATGTCATTTATGAATAACAGAAACAAGAGGGGACTTAGTACACTTCCTTGAGGGACACCAGAGGAATTGGAAAAAGGTAAAGAAAAGGACGATCCGTAACTTACATGAAGATTTCTATTAGAGAGGTAAGACCCAATCCAGTCAACGAAAGACGTAGATAAGCCTAATTTAGAGAGCTTCATCAACAATAGTTTATGAGATACTCTATCGAAAGCAGATTTAATATCAGTATACACTGTATCAACTTGGTAACCTGTATCCAAGTACTGGAACAATTTGGATATGAACGACATAAGGCTAGAGGTAGTGGAACGTTTTGGCATAAATCCATGCTGAAGCTTCGATACAAACAAAAGCTCAGAATGAACGATGATTTCCAATACCTTGCCACTAGCGGGAAGTAGGGAAATACCACGATAGTTGCTTAGTTCAGATTTACTACCTTTTTTAAAAATAGGACAGAGCCAACCTGTTTTCTATAGAGCAGGGAAACATTTATGTTGAAAGGAGAGATTGAAAATGAATGTCATTATGAGAGCAATAGCGTTGGTGCACTTTTCAAGGATGATTGCAGGTATACCATCTGGGCCAGGAGAATAAGAAGGTTTTAAGGACAATATAGCTGAAGCAACAATTTCGACGGTACAATTTAGGGAACGGGAACACAAAACATCACGAGGAGTAGTAGAAGGTCCACCCTTTAATAATTTCTCATCATTAATGTAATCAGAGTAGGCGATGGAGAAGTGATCGGCGAAAAGTGCACATATCTCTTGTTCGGAACATGCTGTTGACGAACCATAAGACATAGTACTGGGCAGACGATGATTGTTACGAAGGGAAGAGATATAGCTCCAGAACTGTGTTGGGTGAAAAGTAAATCGGTATTGCAAGAAAGCTATGTAGGACTTATAACGGGCCCGAATATAAATGCGATACGCCGTTGGTGCATGTTTGAACAGTCGTTTAGTGTGTGGATTACGGTATTCTCGATAGTCGCGTAAGTAGCGCTGCTTATCACGTTTCATGGATTTAAGGATTGAATTGGACCAGGAAGGAAAAGAAGGGGCTTTACGTAAAGGACAGCACAATGGGAAAGCTGAAAACACTAGCTGTGTGAAAATAGAGACCGGTTCGTCCAGCGATGGTGCCGAGTGCACACGTGACCAAACGGTACCTCACAGCAAATTATTAAGTTTTTCAAAATCACACTTTCTAAAATTATATGAGCGATTGAGGTTCCCTGTATTACTCCCAACATGAGACGACAACTGATTAACGGATGTGTGATTAATAGAAGTACACAATTCTAATGCTGGGTGATGCTGATCTTCAGGTAATAGAGGAGAAGCGGCTAATGAAGGAACACTGACGTGAGACGCGTAGTTATCATGAGGAGAGTAGTAGAAAATTAGGTCTAATTGCACATTCCGATAATTTAAAATGCCACTGAGTTGACGCAAGTTATAAAAACGAATAATGTCGAAAAACGCATCAACGGATGTAGGGGAAATTTGTGCACGAAAATACTGATGTGTTGTGTCCATGAAATATCATGAAATATTGTGTATCCATGAAATATCAGCTCGATTAAAGTCTCCAAAAAGCAGCATTAGATCATGTTTTTTCATCCTCGTCACTATACTATCGATCGTTGCATCAAGTGCACTGAGCGTATTTTGATTTTTGGCGAGAGAAGGGGATATGTAGATTGCACCGATGAAGATAGAGCAGGAAGGAAGCTTGATTTGTAACCAGCACTATTCGAGGCAAGTGCTCGGCGGTATAACCTCACAGGTGTTTAGATGACGAGATGCTGCGATGAGAGTGCCTCCGCCCCGAGAGAGAGAACTGTTGTATGCCGTACGATCGCCGCGGGTTACTGTATACTCAGAGCCGAATAGAAGCGAGGATGGAATGTTCTCATCCAACCAAGTTTCGGCGAGTATGATGATGTTGTAGTCGGACTCCGATGAAGATAACCGCAATTCATTAACTTTGGTACGCACACCACGAATGTTTTGATAGTAAATATTGAGTGTAGTGATGCGCGTTGCGTTCCGAACCTGCCAGGTGCGATCCGTTCCAGCATGCAAGCATCCGGACCGCGATCCTTATTTTTAACCCAAGCAGGTTCAAACTGAACCTGTTGCTCCCACCGTTCTTTGCGATCCGACCTGAACCGACTGTTATCAACGATCTTATCGATCCGATCTGAACTGGCTGCTCTCAGCGTTCTCGGCGATCTGTGCTGGGCCGGTTGCTCTCTGCGCTCTTTGCGATCCGGCCTAGAACGCACGACATTCTACTCTCTTTGTATTGATGAGCTGGTTTGCCGGTTCGATTTAAACCTGTTTCTCTCAGCGTTCTTTTCGATCCAGTCTGGAACGCACGATCATCTGCTCTCTTTCGTACGATGGGCCGATTTGGTACGTACAAAGGAAGCAGGTAAAATCTGAACCTGTTTCTATCAGCGTTCTTTTCGTTCCGGTAAAGAACGGCGTTCTCTTCTCTTTTGCTTCTTTATAGTATGGACGCACACACACATTCTGTCTATGTGAGTGATAACAGCGCAAGCCATACTCTCTCAGTCAAAGAGATAACGGTACAGCAACTGAGCCGTGAAGCCAGAGAAGGATAGAGATTTGTGGGTGGGAAGCTAATCGCCAAAATTTAAAGAGACAATCCTGCACTAGCGGTAAGCGCAATGAATGAAATGTTTCTTTTCTGCCATATGGATGTTATCAGTATAGCTGCGTTATTTGCACTGCATTGTGATAGTCAATGAATTGCTATGTGTCTGGTGCTAAGCTGCTTCATTGCGCATGCATCTCCAATGAACTCGTTTGAATTTTTACTTGAGATCTTCTTTGTGCAAATATTGAGGGTGCATGATACGTTTAGCCTTCCGCAATAATTTCTTTAATGCCGTTTATCGTCCCGTGAAACAGCGCTATTCTTATGGAAAATTAAAGTGCACTACCGGACACTTTCACAAGGGTAGTTCACCGTACAGTATAATGTCAACCCTACAGAAACAACTTAACAGTCAATGTATTTTATATAAACCAATGTTATTTGATGCTATCTGCTTCTATTAAGAAATATTAATTCAATCAGTGTAGTGTAATTTAGACCATACGAAATTTAAAAAGCCGATGAAACTTGTAAGCTTTTTGATTTTGCATCAAAATTTCATATGCGTTGCAACAAATTTTTGATTTACTTCTTTATTTAGAAGTATAAAAAGGGAATAATGATTAATTTTAGTAAAAACAAAAACAACAAAATGCCTTAACCTTTTAATGAAAAAGGAACTGTATAGCGGGCTGCTTAAGATAAGCGTTTATATTTTAGTCGAATAATAGTTTTACACAATCAGTAAACTATTATATAGCATTGTTTTAATTGAAACTGTGTGATTACTGCACAAAAAATATAATACACAATATTCAATGAATACTTCCAAGTTAACCATGTATAAAGTGAGCAACTGAAAAAAAGCGTAACCATGGTAGGTCATCTTGAACCTGCGTTCCGCGTTCCGTTCTTTTTCTCCAGATTGGCAGGTTCGATCCGTTCCTCAATTTTCGGAACTATTCTCATCACTAATTGAGTGTTGTTGAATGTTGCGTGTGACCAAGAAAGGGAGCAATAGTAGACGGGACCATAACAGTCGATGTAGACGGAAAGACAGGCATTGCACATACTGCTGCTACTGTTGATATTGATGTTGTTGAATTAGTTGTAGTAGCTGTTGTTATTGTTGCTGTTGTTACTATTGTTGTTGATGTTGGTATTGTTGCTGACGTTGATGTAAGTATTGTTATAGACGTTGCAGCAAAATGTTCGTCTATGGTGGATTGTTGGTTTGGCTGCGTAGGTTGTAATGCAGTGTCGGGGATGCTGGTGGTGATGGGGACGAAAGATGCGGGGGCGATGAGGTGAGTATTGGTGATTGTGCGTCGATTAGTGGCGGCGACTGTGGAGCCGAATGGTAATCGGTAAATTCACGAAACGCAACTTCAGCTGGCCAGGTATTTTGAGACAGAGCCACATTCTTCAAAGTTGATGGGATGCCGACTTTGAAGGAAACGAATGTTAGTCGGCTCAGATCCGCATCATACTTGGTTAACCGGCGGACATGTAAATCGTTTGTATTGAGCTTAGATTTAACCCAATTTGCCATATCGTCGGGAGTCACATCAGGACTGATGTTGGTAAAAAATAGCCAAAAACGAGGTTCAGGATTAGCCACGGTTTTTATATTAATACCATTATCATCAGTGTTAGTGCCTCGCAATAATGGTTTGTTGCAATTTTTGATTATCTCCCGATGAATATGTGAGTGTTGTCGGAGATGAGTGCCTTCGTATAACTGTGTGCGTGTTGACTCTAAGGCACGGATATTAGTCGGGGCAACAACCCTATTCTCCGTAAAAGGTAACTCTTTCATTAGTTCGACTTTCATTAGTGCCAGGGAATCCGTAATTGTTGATGTTAGTACAATGTTAGTAGTTGATAATACTTGATAACAAGCACACTAGTCAGGCAAAACCAATACAATAGGTTTTACCAACCTTAGATTAATAATCCGATAAAGGACGAGCATCGTTCAA
Source organism: Anopheles arabiensis (assembly GCF_016920715.1). NCBI lineage: Eukaryota > Metazoa > Arthropoda > Insecta > Diptera > Culicidae > Anopheles > Anopheles arabiensis. The sequence goes on along the minus strand of NC_053518.1, from coordinate 50,717,673 downwards.
ATAACAGCAGCTGAAGATCTCAATCTCAGCAAAGCAATATTAACTGGAGATCTCAGGCTCCACAGAAAAGTAACTTAAGAAAATAAATGTAGGAAATATCCAAAATAGACATCCTAGCGAGGAAATCGGGTACAATATCGAAAATAGGAAACCCACTAGCATAAATATTCTAGAGCAACGCGATCCCAAAAGTGCAATTTATTGCGCTCAAGTAAATAATCAGCACTTATAAGAAACAGAAAACATAATAGCCCGAATTCCACTCATAAAAAATAATAACGATAGCAATAAAAAGTATGAAAATAAATTTTACAATCAAAATGATAAAGGATATGTAAACATGAATTGAATTCTAACTGTAAATTAAAGAATGTAACGCTTCTCCAATGTAACGTAGAGGGCTGAGCCTTACTTTTACCTCAATTTTTGTCGCATCATTAACGTCATTAACGCATTCACAGATGATATGCTAGCGTGTGCCTAAATAAGTGTTCTCTACTCTGTCTGTTTTGCGATCCTGAAGGCGCGTATAGATTTGCAATTTTAAGGTTGTTATTAATGCATACTGAGATAATCCTCCCGTCTACGCTCTTCTCTATGTGTGAGTGTTTCAAACAGAATCCGTTCCGTATGGCTATTGCTGTCCCTCTTTTTTATAATCTACAATTGTATACGTTGTGAAGCCGTTGATTTCAAGATTATGATCAAAAACTTCTTGCATACATACAACATCTGTTTCTAATTTTCTTATAGTCGAATGAAAACAGTCTAATTTAATATTGCTAGATAAATTGTGTAAGTGTATCGATATAATACGAAGGCTTATGCAAATATTATTCATAATGTTTGATTTTTCGTACCTTTTTATATCTCTGAGTGTTTGCGATTATACCTAGTACAGGTAGTCCTCGAGATACACGGTACCTCTTATACGCGTATTCGGAGATATGCGGTTTTCTAAATTTGACAGTTCTTTGAGCAAATTGTACTGATTTATCACATCAATCGTCATATGCGAAATAATGTCTCTTCTGATAGAATGTTGAAAACCATTTTAAAATGTTTAAAACTATTATACTAAGTCAGAATCAAATCTAATAATGAAATTCCATGGAATTAGCCCAACAAACGACATTGTGGAGCGACTGAGACAACAAAGAGAATTGGTGAATTTGATTTAAAAGAGAAAAAATGCAAAAGCAAATGCATTCGTTTCAAAGAGTGATTCCGTGGCCTGACGGGGCAGTTCAGTGGGCATGTATGGTGGCAGACAACGTGTTAAGTGTGGTACCACGCACACACAGCACAGTAGACTGCAATATTGTGATGAAAATTAAACAAACTAATGCAGTTTCTATAACTGTGCATAGATTGGATCAACTCGCTACCGTTTTTTAGTTATAGCTTTTCAAAGTTGACACGATTTTTTTTGCAAAAAAAAAAAAAAATCTTTGGCACAACAACCGCTGTCGGTCAAGGTCTGCGCCTGTACCCACTAGTGAAGTGAGCTTGGTTTTCAATGACTTATTTCCCATAGCAGGATAGTCAGTCCTACGTATGGGGGCACGGTCTGTTCGGGACTTGAACCCACATTACACATGTGTGAATGTGTGCGTTCACTTTCAGCCAGCGCGCTCAGTTTGGTTTTCTCGCAGCGGCTTGCTGGTGTCGGTGTCTCGCTCGCACTAGTGCAGCGAGTGTTCCTCGTGCGTTCCCTTTCTTGCTACCACACAAAATCGTCAGTACAGTTCAAGCCTTCGCAGTGTGAGGCCGCGCGCGTTTTAGCCTAAGTCCCGGGCGCTCGATGTAATTTGAAGTGAAGTGAAGTTTTATTTCGATGCATGCGATTTTATTACGCTGCATATCAAAGTGAACGAAAGCGCACAGCGCACAACGCGCAACGTAAGAAACGAGGGGGAGGGGGTGTCCAGCGCTACGCGCAAAGTGCGGCAACAGCGCAGCGCAAACCGAAAAGAACGCACGGGAGGGGGTGTTCAGCGCAGCGCGCAAGTGCGGCAACAGCGCAGCGCAAACCGAAAGAAACGCGAGAGAGCAAGAACAGCTGATCCGCGCATCCAGCGCAGCGCGAGAAGAAAAAACGGGAGGGAGGGGGTATCAGCTGATCAGCTGTTTTGTATCGAGAGAGCGCCCCGTGTAATTTGAAGGCATGCGAGAGAGTGCTGCGCGCGCTCACTCTCAATTCGGAAAAAAATCACTGCGGCTCGACTATGGCGGACAATACAACTTCGACCGAACCCCTTCCCCCTGTTTCTACATGCCCCTCGCCTGTAAATTTCGCTCTCTTTGTCTGTCGGGCATGCCCCTCGCCTGTAAATTTCGCTCTCTTTGCCTGTAGGGAGGGTATATTTCAGTTAGCCGATCGCTACATCAGACAGCCTCCTGTTAATTTACCTATTCGAGCAGTTTTATTTCTATCATAACAGTAATATAAGAGCAATTTAGCGGTACGAAGTGTTGTCGTTTGTTGTCAGTGAAAAGATGTAAATAAGAACAAAAAGTGTATTGTTTTAAATATCTTTTCGTGGAAAGAGACGTCGTGTGTTCAAAACTGTAAAATGTAAAATCAGCCGAGATATTGCGTTTATTAGTGCTATTTGTGCATCACCTTCACCGGGTGAAGCGGCTGTTCAAGTCGAGTTTGCTAAAAAAAAAAACATTGTAATCGTTTGTATAAGTCAAGGAAAATGATCAGATATAACCATTAAACTATAATATAATACATTTCGTGTTATTTACTCAAAATTTGTCCGAAAAAAAAAATAAAATAGGGAGGAATAGGATCTATCAAAACTGCTCGAATGGGTAAATTAACGACAGCTAATTTACCATTAAATTACTATAAAATTACCTGTAATATAGCGGAAAGATAGTGGTAAATTAAGTTCGATTTGTCTGACTGGGTATCCTAAATTGGGTAATCCTTCTTCTCAAAATGTGTATATTATACAGGTGGGCTTATCCCGAACAATTTGACGAAACAAAATGACAGGAGTGGATTCGATCATATGTTGATGTATGCGTGTGAATTCCAACGGCTGTTGCGGTTGATGTGACGTATTGTGTGTGAAAAGTTACGTAACACAATCGAATGCACTCCTGTAATACGCTCAGTCAAAATGGCGTTCCCGCCAAACCTATAAGCCCACTTAGTCCATATGCCATGGCTATACTGCGTCGCCGAATGCCACGGTTATACTGCAGAACGCATCACCTGCAAATTGGCCCACAGCATCGACACCATCCTCTCACCAGACAGCGATTGCTAGCGTAAACTTTTAAAATTCCTTCGTATCACTAACTCTAACCAAAACTACATTTGTAACAGACAATAAAATCAACGGATCCCAAATAACCAAATCGGCCTTAACCCACTGTAAAGTCACTTCAAACCCACGTGGGTTAGTTGTGGTTGATTCAGTCGTTAACCCATCAATTTTTAGAACAATCGGAGCTGCCAGTTCCGATCTGATGTATTTATCTTGCCCACCCTCAACCCACCTTTTCCAAAAATGCTTTGAGGAAAAGTTTGGTCAAAGGTTGGCTAAGGTCAATATGCTGAACAGGATTTTAACTCCCGGATTGTTTAAATTCGTTTACTTACATCACTGCACTTCAACTTCAGCAATATTATTAGTCTATAAACTATGCACTGACCAGCCAAATGGAAGAGTTAATTCGCAAGTAAACAAACACACATATACACATATTACATATGAATGTTTTACAACAAACAAACTTAAACACACACGTTTAATTGCTTCCTTTTCACAATGAAATAACATTTTAACACAGGTGAAACATGTCGAGCAAATACATTGCCCGTGCAAAAAAACTGACTTCAACATTGAAGTGGCTGCTTCTGTGGCCGTGTGGGTTAACCCACCAAACTGATAGTTTTTTTAGCTTTGTTTGATAGAACTGGATTTTTTGTATAAGAAATTGGTGGCGTTTTCGGTATCTTGGTTATTTGGGATAGCTTTAAGTAAACCGAGATTACCCGGTATAAGGTAACTGCAAGCCACAAATGGCTTGCAAAGAAGAACGTTAAATTTTAAGTATAGAATTAATCTACCGATTGAAAGAGGCGAACGAGGCCAATTGGCTCAAAGTCTCTATAAAAATAAAGAAAAAAACTAGTCCCTACACCCACTTTGCTTTTTCTACTTACTTTCATATGTCGTCATTCCGTCATGAATTGACCTTGTATCCTATATGAACTTTGTATCGTACACATGACGGTTGAAATGACGCATAGACAAAATTATATCTAATAAATGATTTATAGGCTTACCGTTCAAATAGACATAAAGCGACAACGTCGCGCGCGACGAAAAATAGCTTAAAATTTCACTCCGTGTAGATTAAAGCAGCTCATTTGACTCAGTCAACCAACTTGTTTTATATTACCAACTTGAAAACACACAAAAATAGGTTAAAATGTGTTCAAATCTAATTTTTTTGCGTTTGGCATTAATCTAGCTTGTAAAAAAACTAGATAATTTGATTATTTCGGATGAAGCAAAAATGTCGCGCGAGACGAGTAGCTCTGTTTGCAAAATTGAGCTACTTTTCGTCGCGCGCTATATTGTCCCTGTATGTTTATTTGAACGGTTAAACTTATCACGTCAAGCAATATTACACGAAAATAAGTGATATTTTGACGGGAAACCGTGAAATTCGCCTTACACGGAAATTCGACATACGCGGTATTTTGGGGTACCGTTTTTTGTAATGTATCCCGGGGAACTCAAATCAGTATCATTTGCTCAAAGAACTGTCAAAGGGGCCCTTCACGATTCTAGTCAGTTTTTTGTTTGGAGTTTGACAGTTGGAGGCTGAAATCATGTAAACACTCCATACAAAACCACACACAAAACTAGTCTGCAATTTACAGTCTACATTATTCAAGCCTCAAACCTAGAATTAGATTCGATTACCTGCTCGAAAAATGGCAAAACAAGGTAATGTTTACATTTATCCTAGGGTGCATTAAAGAGATCTGATGATGGATTCCAGAATCAAAGTGTATGTAGTCCAGGTGATCTTTTTATAACCAAATGGGAATATCACTTTTTGACAGGATGGGTGAAAACTTTTGTTCAAACATGCTTTCTCGAGGCTTGACCAATATATAAAACACTCTTAAAATCTTCATTCAGCAACAGAAGCGATAAAAATCAGCCTTCTAAATTCATACACCGTGGGATCTGCTGCTATACAATGCAAACAGCTGACAGGCTGAAATTTCATCCTACCATGGAAGGATTTAAATGGAAAGGACCCCAAAATTAGAAACTGCTTATCACCGAATCCGCGTATAAGAAGTACCGTGTATATCGAGGACTACCAGTATTTAATATTTTTTTGACTCACCCTGGGTATAAACTTGTAAATCGTCAGAATAAACACCCAAAGAAGTCGATTTTCACGTTTCTCATCCAAAATACAGCTGATAAATGGATATTTTTGTTCACGTTAAATTTTTAGATTAGATTAAGTTTTGATTAAAAATCCGTTGATCCACTTAGCTATTTATATAATACTTAAAAAATAGCAAATTTCTGGCATCTATGTGGTTTAAATTGGTCAAAAAAGCAATTTATTTTGCATTTGACAATTCTAGGAGCTAATTGAACTGATTTGACACACGAACTGTTAAATTTAGAAAACCGCGTAATGGTGCTATTAGATTAGGTAATAATAGCTATTAGATTTGGTCGTTATTATTAGATTCGGACGTGCGATTTGTCGTCGGACGTTAAATATCAAATCCTTAAAATATACATTTCGTCGGATAAAATCGCATCGGATCAGCGTTGCCACCACCCTTATACGGAAGTCACACGAGGCGTAAACTCAAAAAGTTTACGCTTGATTTGTATGGGAGAGCGTAAACTTCATGCTAAAAGATTATAGGGTTGTATGGCTGAAATCCAGTTTACGCCAAAGTTTACCCTTCGTGTGACGTCCGTATTACTCGAACGGATTAAGCCCATTATACTAGAGTCCACTGTAAACATAGATTTGTTAGGCCGAAAATACACGGACCGGAATTCCTCCTGCTGAAAAATGTATGGATATGACATTTCGGAAAAGTTGCCGTTGACAGTTTGTCTATGGGTTTGGCAGCACGGAGTTCGTGTATCTTCGGCCTTATATGGATATAACTAACGAATGTACTCACCATATCGTTTGAATTTTGCTGTTCTAATGCTGGGCTGATGGAATTTGTTTTTGAAGTTAATAACATTGTGCCAGCAGGTGTGCCTTTATTAACACCGTTGTTATGTAAATGCGAAGTGCTGACTGTAATTCCTTGATTGGTCCCGATCGCCGCATTGTTTGCAATTATTACTGGTTTTCCACCAATATGTGCTATATTTAGGCCACCTGTATTCATCAAACTAAAAGATTGGACGGACAAATTAAAGAACATCATTTGTGACAACTCCTGTAAGGTAAAACAGTAAAGCAGTACAGAAGGAAGTGATGGTTCAACAAACACAATTGCAGTTGCGAGACTAAAAGTCTCTATGAATATGATTTACCTCAAAGAGGATGTGCCTTTCAGCTTAGTTGAAGCAATGTTCCGGACCCCTATAATTTTTGCATTCAATAGATCCGTATTATCTAGCGATGTTTTCGTTTTAGAAATGTTATTTTGTGGTTGTATTGTTGTTGTGGAAGTAATGGCACCGGAACTAAATGATTTTGGACTCTGAGCAGTTGTGAGTAGCTTTACTTGTGGTATTTGTTTTTCAGAAGGTGAATGAACAGGTGGCGATGGAACCGTGTCGTCAATGGTATTGACCTCGGTTACATTTCCTTTCTTATTTCCAGCAATAAGCGAAGCTGCAGATGGCAAAGACTCTGCAAAAAATAGACGGTAGTGAACACATAAAAATCTCGAACGTACATAAACTAGTGCTTCACATTTAATAAGCAATATCAATGGCTTTTATTAGACTTACCATTTGAATCTTGAGATGAAACAATTGTTAAGGGAATATTGTTTTTTCGACATGTACGAGATGTTGATGCTACCGATATTATGTTTCGGGACTGAGGTAAAATGGTGTATTGTTGCCGTACACTCCCCAGTGATGTAGTCCCACTATTTGATAGTACGTTCGAGGCTGATGTTGAAGTGATTGAGCTTGCTGCATTAGAACTAGTAGTAAACTGTAAAAACTGTTGTTGTCCAGTTTTGTTGGTGCCAGTTATCTTCAAAAAAGTATTTAAACCCCCTGTTGAACTGTTTGTCGTGGGCGTAACACCTTGTTTTTGTAAAAGACTCTCCAATGGAATTAGTTGACCTGTGCTAATGCTGGGTGTTACGATTACTTTTGAACCAACATGTGCTGTTAAGTCATTTCGATGCTTATCCAAAACATGGTGGCGAGTTCCTTGGGATAATAGCTTTTCAGACAATCCACTTGGCGTTACTTCGGTCTTAATAACAGTCGTAGTTCCGGTGGCTGTTTTTAGTACTCGCATGGTAGAATTTGGAGTAGATGCGGGAGATTTATTTGTCCCGGAAATGGTAACCGTATTAGCTCCACATATCGTGCTTGCATTCAACATCCCTTGGGGTTCGATGGATGTGAGCATTGTAGATGGATGCATTTTTATCATCTTCACACCAGGTGACGTTTGATTTACGATGCTTGATGAAGGATGTCCAGGAGAATTCGACGATGTAACAATTGTACTGACGGGTCTAATCGTCGAAATACAGTGAGTTTTCGCACGTGTAGGCGTGATTTTGACAATTTGCTGTGACAGTGGTTTCACACTTGAAGTTGGATTGTGTTGCATTTTAAATGATGCTGGAACGGCTGTCGGACTTTCCAACTGAAATGGTGAACCTACACTTACACCTTGTTTCGCATCGTCAGTTGTACAAACTATTTGCTTGGTGATTAAAGACTGTTTTTGATTTTGCAATAGTAAATTTTGAATTATTTGTTGCTGCTTTGCTGGCGTTAGAACTGACTGCTGACCTTTGGTAAGGGTGATAGTACTAAAAAGGTTTGCAGTGGGCCTTATGATTGGTCTATTGGTTCCAGTTTCTGTTACAGTTGTTATACTAGTTGAGTTAGTCGGTTTAATGGCCACTACAGTTGGGACATTACTGCTTTCGCCGGCGGATGATGCATACGCTCTGGTAGAACTTAACATCATCTTTTGTGACAAAACAGTGGTCGCAGGATTTGATTGCAACATTGGAGCTGAATTAGAACTTTGTTTTGAAGTCGATGATGTAACTGAAGAGCTACAATTTGGTTTTTCTATTGCGGCTGATATTATGGTACCACCCTTGATTGTTCGGATTGCATTTGCTGCAGAAGTAGTGGCAATCATAGAAGAACTGTTCATGGAAATGTGTGGTCTTTTTGCTTGTGTTGATAGTTGTGGAGATAACAAAGATGTAGATTGCGCGCACGCAAATGTTTGATTTTTTTGACCTAACGTACCGAGGTTTGTGTTGTTTACCTGGCGGATGGATACTATCGTGCCGCCTATGGCAGAGCTAATTTTTATAGCATCTTTCGAAAACGAACATGAGGACGGTGTAATGATCGGTGATGCAGTTCCAGCAGATTGTACTAATATTGGCTTAGTATTTAGCTTTTGTAAATTATCCACACAATGATTTAAAGAAAAATCAGTCGACGGAGATATCGCTGTACTTGCACCCATGGTTTTGGCAGCAGATACAACCGCAGAAACGATGATCTTTTTAGGAGATTGTGGAGAAGTATTATGTGCTGATAGTTCTGATGTTAAAGCTTCGTTTCCTGTTACTGTACTATGGTTTGATGCTACGTCCGGTCGATTAGATAATGATATTGAAGATTTTGGGATCTGAATTGTCCGTACATTGTTTCCAGAAGATGTGATTAACGTTACAGCATTGTACAATTTACTTGAAGATTTATATATTGTATCAGAGCCAGAGTCTGAAAGTTGATGATCTTGCATGGTGGTATTGATGGACTTTTTGGTGCGATCAGTTTGGCTCGGAGAATTGCTTGCAGTTCTATTCTCATTTCTTGTGTCGACACATGATTGCTGGACAATGCTATTATCCATTACAGTTAGAGGAACTTGTTTTTTCAATAGCGATGTTGTCGACCGTGCTACAGTCACCGTGTTACCAACTATAGTTGTTGGAATATTAATAACAGACGTAGCTGCACTTAAATCTGTGCCCGAATCCATTACATTGATGATCTCTGTAGTATTATCCCGAAGGATTTCAACAGCAGAACTGACTGAGGCAACATTATCTCCACTGGGACCGTTATCGTCAATCTGATGTTGTTTGGCCAAGTTTGAAATTTTTGATGTCGCTGTCGTTAAACTTTCTCGGGACTGTCTCATCGATTTTCTCACAATCGATTTCTTATGTTTGGATAATCCTTGGTATTGCATATGTAACCGCTCAAACTCTTGCTCCGTGCGGTTTCGATGCAAGTAGATCCATATTTTCCGTTTCGCATCATACTTCACACAGGGATCGTGCTCCGTATGCATACGATCCAAAGCACCGCTGACAATGGTCTGCAATATTTGATCGGTAGCTGTGGGGGAGATATACTGTGAAGATTTCAATAGTTCACAAATATCTGCACGAGTGCCTTCGCCGTTAGGCAAACGGGCAGTTGCATCTCGAACCAACGTAAGAATGGTAACGAAATTTGGGCGATTTGCGACTAGCATACTGTGTCCACGGGCCTTCGAAATTCCTGGAGCCTGTGTGTATATTCCTTTAACAGGTCCCACCACACTGTCATACGAGTGCTGTTTGTAAGTGAAAGCCATGTGCGGATTTTCATATCGACATTTTTCCTGTTCACGGAACCTTTGTATTTCCTCATCAGTAGCCTTTCTAACGCTCCAATCCGTAGGGAAAAGTGGTGGTGGTGGTGTCACCGAACGTTCACTAGCAGACCCATCCTCATCAGCTAGGATTGTCATGCTTGATAGCGATGATACAGAAGACTCATTAAATCCGATAGAAACTTCTCCGGCAGATGGCAATAAAATGGAGGACGATGTTGAGGAATAGGCGGAAGATACTAAACTTTTGGTACTGATGTTTGTTTTATTCTTATTCTTCGGTGAAACAGTGACGTGCATATTTGTATCAATTGGCAAGGTATTATTCAAACCAATAATATTGTTAGCCGTAATCGTAGGCATATTGGTTTGTTTGTTCATTTCTTGTTTTCTGTTTTGCCAATATGTGCAAAGAGGAACTAGGCGACTATCAGCATCACGAGACGCACCAATCCATTGCAAAATATTGATGGCGATTTTGTGTTCTATGTACGGTACAAAATCTTCCGGTTGGTTTTGAAATTCTCCTGTAAGAAATTTCACCGCAGATTGAAGAGTTGAATCCCAATCCCCATTTTTGTTATATTGCTCAAACCAATCATTTCGTTCGGCTACAGGACTTTTTGTCCAAGCCTCAAGTTTTTGCATCAATTCTGACATAGTACAACGGTGGTCGGGATTCGAACAAAATAGATCGCGAACAACTGATAAAAAGCAAGCATGAGTTCCACTACTCAACAACAGGTTCATTGAATTATTGTCTCCTATGCTGGTATCCGATGCTTTTTTCGGTACGTCAGGCTGTGCAACGCTATTTAAAACATTTGGATTTAGCGATGTAACAGCTGTCGGCTTTATAGAAAGTTCAGTTTCGTCTAATACATGTTCAGAAAAAGGCTTTAATTTCTCTACAGTATTAATAGGATCTTCACCATTTTCTTTAGTTTTGTCATGGTTTGACGCTGCTCTCGTGCCTTCTATAAACTCATCATGTTTCAAAGCAAGATGGTGTAATTCATTGTCCGTCGAATTTGATTCTGATGAATCATTTGGCAGTACGCTTTTCGATTTCTGATCGGCATCCACTGAAGGTTCTACTTTAATTTCAGTTATATTAATACCTCTCTCTTCTAGATTAAAACCAACCGAATGCTTTAAATCAGCCTGATCAGGAGAAACTCGATGCATTCGGAATAGCTTTTGTGACTTAATCCTAGCTTTGATACCAATCGGATTTTCTTTTGCTGAATCTGAAATATAAACTTTTGGAAGGGGCAGAATTCTTCGGTAGCCTGCAGCTATTTGTGTGCGACTAACTACATCCTTTAATTTAACACCATCCAGGTTCAATTCGGGATGATTAGGCTCTTCCATTTTACGCTTTCTGTGCTGCACAAGTAACTTTCTATAATGATCTTCAGTGACAATAAACAATTTCGGAGCATTGAATATTGTTCCATCGAATGTGTTTCCACCCATTCCGTTGGAAGTATTAACCAAAGCGCTTTTTTTCGATAGAATATTTGGAAAACCCGATGCACCAGATAAATTAGGGTGTCCAATCGTACGATTAGGGTGGCACGATTGTTCGCCTGATTGCACATTGTATCCAAGTATTCTTCGTTGCTTTCGGATGGGAGCAGTTGGTAATGCTTGGAGGCATTCTTCTTCATCAGAAAGGCTCAGTGATAATCCAGCTTCCTCAGATATGCTAACAATTTCACTTAAATATCGTTTTGTAGCAACAGCTTGGCATTTTGCCATGACTGAAGGTGCTTCGAAATCATACTCTCTTTGCCGACGTTTACGATAATTATCCATTACTCGGCCACAAGACGGTAACGCGTGGTTGCTAATAAACTGTAGCTCACTAAACAAAGCAGCTTCGCGTGATATCATTACATTTTGCGCTAAACGACTTAGTCGCTGTAACTCAACCATTCGTCGGTCTTTCGTTGTAGATTTGGCTAAATTTTGTTGCAGTCTTGCTATGTCTACTCGATAGTTTCCCGTCGATAGATTTAGGCGAAAACTTTCCATTGGTTCCTTGTAAAAACGGTTTAGTTCACGCGAAAACAAACTATGAACTATTTTCGTCGTTGACGAAAAATCATCTTTAGCTACCGGTAAGTACTTAGTCAATTTTTGCTGAGTGGCATTTGGCAGTGCATCCCATAGCGAATAGGAAAAGAATTCGTTAAATATGTTACCATTTTCACTGAGATCTTTAGGTAGCATAAATTTGTTACTCAGTAGACTACTTCTTTCCAATAAGCTTGCATTGCTCTCGTCAGAATCGCTTCCGGAGCTCGATGCATACACATTTTCCGTAGCCTTGTAGATTTTAACCATTGTTTCTGTACTAGATTTCTTATCCATCACAAAGCGTCTTCCCATAATTTACCCTTTAAGCCGATATTTTTTACGTTGGCAACTGGCACAGTGCTGAAAGAGAATTCTGCCGGCAGTAAGTTAGTATTATTATTATTGTATTGAATATATCTATTGTATATCTAAAGTCAACAAATACAAACCTTGAAAGCACCAATGCGAATGTTTGCTCTAACTGGTGTTGATTTATGCGTAATCGTTGACCTTGGTTGTTTTTACATTGACATTGCGTACATTAAGACACTATTTTGTGAAGACAATATTGTAACTAAAAGACCGAAGACTATCGTTAATAACTCTCACTCCAAAGATTCAATTATGAACTTGTTACAAAACTAATGTTTTATTTGGCTTCGTACCCAAACATGGAAAACACATTCTATTTCATTTTGTTTGACATACCGATTGTTTGTGACCAAAGTCTATATAACAGCAATCCCCCACATACATGGTTTGTCGGCGTTCTGGCACCAATCGAACAAGACAAACAAACACGACTTTGTGCGATAAACGTTCTATCATTGCCCACCCAAGTGACATTTGCTCGAAATTGTTTTCCCATATCTGCTCGATTAGTACTCGATACGCCTGAAATTGTGCCAAGATTTGGTGTGTTTCTAAATTAGACGTTCCTCTATCTTTGAATGATGCCGTCGAGGTCATTTTTTATTCATAGCTATGGTTTTTTGATGAAATTCAAACGCTAATTTTGTGTGACGTTATTTATAAAAAATAAATATTATTTAAGAATATAGTGGGAACATGACCAACTATAACGATAGGAATTATCATTCCCGAGCGAATCTAGAAAAAAGTAACGAAAAATCCGCATCACAGTTGATTTTAAAGGACTTTTTCTGAATTTAAAGGACTTTTTCACAAATTCAGTTTTTATTCATCCAGCTGTCAAAACTTTCCCACGCTTTTTGATCAAATGTTCTGGATAATTCGACCTCTGTATTATATACACCAAAGTGAGTGTATATATCAGGTGGGCTTATGGCTTATGGTTCTCACCAATACATCGACACACAATTTCACGGTTTGTTCCATAGCAAAATCTATTTCCCAAGCGCCACAGATTAAGCTTAAACGACTGGAAAATTGAATATCCATAGAAAAAAAATGAAAGCTCCACAGCTTCATTGGTTTGATCAATAGATGGCGTATTACAACTCATCATTATATTGCTATCCTTTTCTTGCAATGTGTTTCGACAAGTTTCATCTTATCATGACCTATATAGCCTTCTAACTTTCAGAGCAAAAATCTTTATGAATGGTCATGTGGTCAGATACGTGGGTATCAACACCAACGACCATTACTCAAATCTCACTTGCTTCAGTGCTGGTGGTTTCCGTTGGAGTTTAGTATTTAAATAATCGTATCGCCGTTCTAGTTCTAGCGATGCATAACTTCAATGCGAAACCATACAACAGTACAGAGGAAATGAGAAAGCTTTCCTCCAAGCGAGGAAGCTCAACTGGTTGGGTATCCCAAAAACAGATGGCGCCACCAACTTTTTCGCTATTTTTAGAATGCATGAGTCGTTTGCCTCTCTGCTAAACGAAGTCTTTCTATATTCCGTTTAGGTAGAGAACTTGAGTCGTTTAGAAGCCGTTTAGTGGTCGTTTAGTGGATTTGTGGCACTTCCCAAGTGTCAGCTAGAACGCAATAATCTCACTGAAAATGCTGTCAGTCGCTGTCAAAGCATGCTGTCAGTTATTTTCTCAGCAGCATTCTCGGTGTATGTAGAAACGCTCGCTGTTTTGGTTCAAGGTGGATTTAAAATATCAGGTGGTGGAAAAGCGCCTTTGGGCGGGTCGCCATAGTTAACCGTAGAGTTGGCAACCAGATTTACACACGTAAGTTGGCAACCGGCATACCCGGGTATTCCACACGTTTTGATGCAAAAAACTAACGATTTTCATAGGTAAACTATAAATGCTTTCTATACTTTAATGCTGAAAGCAAGTAATGCCGACCATATATCATCTTCTATTTCATTTATTCATTGAGTTTTTTTTTCATTTTATGATAATTTTAACGGTCAAATTGAAATTTGGAATCACTTGAATTTGACTCGAAAATAAGCACGATACGAAAAGAGGAAGAAGAGAAACGTCATTCTCCATACAAAATGTGTGGAATATCCGGGTATGCTCGTTGCCAACTTAGGCACTGGTCTAATCTTGTTGCGCGCAACGTTGTTGGTGGCAAAATGTATGGATTTTGACAGCAAGCGCAACTTTGTTACCGGCCAAATTCAAACCAATTTGATTTTTGTCTGGCAACATTTTTTATTTACCTTGGTCATGGTAATCGGGTGTATGAAATGACACAGCAGCAGTGTGTGTTTTGTAGACATCCGCTAAATTTGGAATTTTTGCATTTATAACCGTATTAATACACGATGCGCAATCTCAGATTGCGCATATATTCGTTTTATCAAAACATATGTCATTTTGCGTAGCCAACCCTGAGCTATAAACGTCATTTCCATATAATTTCAGGTTGCGCCAAGATTGCGCATAAATTTTCAAGATTATATGTCCGAGATATAAAAATATTTTTTGACAGATAAATATATCAAACCGATCCGTTTGACAGATAAATATATGCGCAATCTGAGATTGCGCATCGTCTATTGCTACGGTAATACATTTTTTGGTGTACAGGTGGTCCCCGAGACACACGGTTATTGGGGACCGAAAACGGCCGCAAAATACCGCGTATCTCGAATTTCCGCGTAAGTCGAATCTCGTGATTTCCAGCCAAAATATCACTAATATTCGTGCAATTTTGCAAGTAGGAGGTGGTTTTAGCCACCAAATTAATTATTTGATATGTTTCTAATGAATTGAACAGATTTAAACCTTTTTAAATGGTATTTTACATTCGATCAATACGGAAATTATTTGGTATTTCACAATGGATGTGTCAAATCAGTACAATTTGCTCAAAGAACTGTCAAATTTTGAAAACCGCGTATCTCCGAATCCGCGTATAAGAGGTACCGTGTATCTCGGGGACCGCCTGTATCTGTCAATGTTTAGTTTATAACCGAAGTTGAAATGACTAAATCTATGATATTGTGATTTTTATTTGCAACAATGTTTGAAATGTATGAATTTAACAGCAAAAGTCGTTTGCACGATGTAAATATTGAAGATCGGGTAGCTAAAGATTCTTTGAAAATGTGTGTGTAACGGTTATCAGCACAGAAATTCAAAAAAATACATCAATTTCTTGTCAGTGGCAACTTTTCACTGTCAAAATCAAAATCGTCGTATCTGCCACTCTTAAAAATTTTTGCCGAATCTCGGTTAATTTTTGCCGAGATCTGCACAACTGAGATCTCGGCAAGGATCTCGGTTAAATTTCTGTTGCCGACATCTCGGTTAATGACATTTTGTTTTGACGTTTACGTTTAACAGAGATTTTCGGTTAGAGCAAATCGAGATTTCGGCTAAATATAAAAACATTTTATCTTTATTTTAGTGGTTTTATTTGCGTATCAAGTGGGTTTATTTAGGTAACATAAATAAACAATATTATTTACTGGGAGAAATAGTCATAGCAGTCTGAGCCCATGATGATGGCCGGTGTACACCTTCTGCAGCATGATGTCACCATCGTGCCCCTTACTGTAGCAGGACGGCAGAAAGTCACCTTAATCTTATGGTGTGATGGGAAGCGTAGGGACAGGCGTCGGTTTGGATGTGGTATATGTACAGGAAAATGAGCCGGTCAAGGAGCGGGCACTGGTACAGGCACGGTTCTGTAAAGTGGACAGAGTGAAACAAGTCTGAGTGAACCCTGTTTAGATTTTACGTGATCGAGTGTTGATACTTACTTACTCGTGTAAGTGACTGGAAATGAATCCTGGAAGTCTGAACGGCCTGGCTAACCGTCCAAATAGACTTAGAGAGCGGTACTTGTTCCGACGCAATGCGTTGCGATTTTGCCAAAATGTATGGGATTTGACAGACGCATGCGTTAACGACGCACGACGCAGCGTCAAAGTAGAAAAATTTCTATTTCGACGCACGTCGTGATGCGTCTGTCAAAATGGTTTAACCATATCGGGTGAAAATCGATATTTTTCCACGTTAAATTGTTTCGAGCGCAGTTTTGTGTGTAATTGGACTACTAAATAATTTTATTAACAAAACAAAATAAATGTAGAGAAAGGATTTTCGTAATTGCTGCAAAACAGGTGTGTGTGGGTCAGTATGCAATATGCAATAAAAAAGCGAAAACATGCTTTGCACTGTTTTGAGCAGAACTGGAAATGATTTTACAGTTGTAATCTAACATTATAATCACTTCAGAACCTTTAAATAAGAGGCATTATTGCTGTTTGTTGATGTTTTTCTTAGTAAAATGTGTTGACATATCCATGCAGAACGCAGCGAACAGATACCAGCGTGCGTCACGCAATGCGTTGCGATACGCTGCGTCGAAACAAGTACCAAGCCCTTACGCGGATTCCTTGGGAACGCACAAACCGCGTAACTCGAGAATTGACTGTACCAACAATATACAGGCGGTCCCCGAGATACACGGTTCATGGGGACCGAAAACGGCCGCAAAATACCGCGTATCTCGAATTTCCGCGTAAGTAGAATCTCGTGATTTCCAGCTAAAATATCACTAATTTTCGTGTAATTTTGCAAGTAGGAGGCAGTTTTATTCACTTTATGAATTATTTGATATGATTCTGACTGAATATAACAGATTTAAACCTTTTGAAATAGTTTTTAACATTCGATGAAAACGGAAATTATTTGGCAATTTGCAATTGATGTGTCAAATCAGTACAATTTGCTCAAAGTATTGTCAAATTTAGAAAACCGCGTATCTCCGAATCCGTGTGTAAGAGGTACCGTGTATCTCGGGGACCGCCTGTACCCCGGCCTTTACCCCAAGTGACATTTGCTCGAAATTGTTTTTCCATATCTGCTCGATTAGTACTCGATACGCCTGAAATTGTTTGATTTGTGTGTGATCAAGTGTGTTGAAAGCGCCAAGATTCGGTGTGTTCGTAAATTAGACGTTCCTCTATCGATGGACGATGCCGTCGAGCTCATTTATCATTCATAGCTCTGGTTTTTTGAAGAAAAACAAAAGCAAATTTTGTGTGACATTATTCTATAAAAATTGATATTATTTAAGTATGAAATGAGAAGTATTTACATGACCAACTGTAAAGATAGGAAACATCATTTTCAAGCGAATCTAGAAGAAAGTAACGAAAAAGCCGTATCACAGTTGATTTTAAAGGACTTTTTCTGAATTCCCTTAAACTGGTGCAGTTTAAGGGAAGTTTAAGGCTCCAGTTTAAGGGAATTTGTTCGAATTCCCGATTATTCGTGCTCGAAAATGTCAATTGGGACGTTTGACGTTTGAGTGATTTTCAACCAGGATCCATCCAGCAAACATCCAGTTAAAAAGCATTTCTGTTAAAACGCGTCTTCTTTGGCTCAACAACCGATGTCGGTCAAGGCCTGCCTGTACCCACTTGTGGGCTTGGCTTTCAGTGATTGGAGGCCTTCACGATTCTAGTTAGTTTTTTGTATGGAGTTTGACAGTTGGAGGCTGAAATCATGTAAACACTCCATACAAAACCACACAAAAAACTAGCCTGCAATTTTCAGTCTAGATTATTCTAGCCACAAAGCTATTAGATTAGAATTAGAATTAGAATAACCACAAATAATTAGATTCGAGTACCTTCTCGAAAACACGGGTTTGTTTACATTTATCCAAAGGTGCATTAAAGAAATCAGGTGATTGAATCTGGAAACAAAGTGTATGTAGTTCAGGAGGTCTCATAGCATTTTTTTATAATTAAATTTGAATATCACTTTTTGACAGAACGAGTGAAAACTTTTGCTCCAACGAGCTTTCTGGAGGCTTGACAAATACAGTAGAATGTCGATTATCCGGGGACGGATTACCCGGCGGGCGGCTTAACCGTGCGCATAAATCTGACAGCCGTTCATACGTACGGCGAAAGTTTGCAGCGATAGTCAATTGGGTATCCAGTTTCTTGTGCAGCTCTGTAGTGTCTAATGGTATTTTCGAAATTCATTTTTGTTCATGAACAGTTGTTAAACCTACAGTTATTGATTAAAATAATATTCTAGTGAATATTAGTGAATTTCATATGTTTTATATGCGTTTGACATTTCTTGGACCATTATCCGTGCAAATCGATTAACCGACAACCGTCCGGTCCCGAGCTGCTCGGATAATCGACGCTCTACTGTACTCAAAACACTCTTAAAATCTTCATTCAGAAGCAGAAGCGATAAAAATCAGCCTTCCAAATTCGTACATCGTGGGATAAGCCCACCTGTATATTATACTCACTTAGATAGCTGCTCGAAAACTGCTATACAATGCAAACAGCTGACAGGCTGAAATTTCAGCCTACGAGCTTCAAACGGAAAGGGCCCTATTAATTGATTCCCCCCCCCATAGCAGGATAGTCAGTCCTACGTATGGCGGCGCGGTCTATTTGGGGATTGAACCCATGACGGGCATGTTGTTAAGTCGTACGAGTTGACGACTGTACTACGAGACCGACTTTCATTCTACAGTCATGTCAAAAAATGTCGTTTGATTCGACGACATTTTTTGGCGACATTCATTTGATTTTCATTTTCGAGTGCACTACATCGCCTTCTCCTTTGTAACATTTTTTCTTTAAATTCGTGTATACCAGCAAGAAGACACTGATTTTCGCACTGGCCAAGTAAAAATATATAATTTTTCAGTCACTTACGATTAGTAAAGGCACCAGGCAGTTCTGGATTCACAAGATGAATGTCAATTGACATTCAAACTACATTTGTTTACAGTCATGTCATCGCAAAGACACTGACGGTAACTACAGAAATGAATGTCGTTCTTCAACAGTCGTGTCATGGCAACAGTGAATGTGATGTACGAAAAATGATTTTGACCAGTAGCCTACTGCGAACCTAAAAAAAAATGTCAACAGTTTACAACACTGGTTGCAACACTCAATTATATGATTGCAAAATCATCCAATACCGGCTTGAAACATTCTCTAAGCCGATTGATCTATTCCATTATATGACTCGAAACCCTGTAAAAGTGTTTCTCGAGGACCCCCGGTTGTTAAAATCTAATTGAATGGCAGCTTATCCAAGTCTTTGAGATAAATTTAATTATTTACTTTTTTATACTGTACTTACTTAAATTTTTTATGTAAATATGTTGAGCATGGATGAACAGTGAAATGAAATGTTTATTGTGTCCTCAAATAAGCAATGTCAGTGTGCAATATCTGGCACTTGCGCAGTACATTTTTGTTCTTAATGTTGGTCTCCCCATATCGCATTTAACGAAAATTCAACAATGCCACATGGCAAGTTGTTCTACGAACAAGTGTTGTGTTTCGACCGATAATTAGAGTTCTTTTTTTATTCGTTGATCATTGAACAGTTCAATCGAAAATTTTATCACGTGCGATAAATGGTGTTTTATTGTTAGTTCAGTTATACTTAGGTAAGAATCAGTCGCGTATCACTCTCTCTTGTATTTTCCGGAATTACATTAAGTAACTTACCAAAGGCAGCTCTATTTTTAACCGGTAACAATATGTATGCAAGTACAGCGGGAAAAGTGCTGCGGCAATCGGTGGTAGAGTGTTTCGATTAACCCGGGCCCCACAGCGAGGCAATGAAAGTAAAGCGGTTAGCGCATGCGCATTTTTTTAACAACAGAAAAAACGCGTGATTTCTGATCGCTCTACGGATTCAAAGTGATTCTACGAAGTTTCAAAATCCTCTGAAATGATTGCTAACATTTTCTGTGGCAGAGTGTAATGGTAATAATAATTATTAAGATTGAAATCCATCAATCCTTCAAAATTGGCTGAAATATTAAATAGACAAGTAAGTAAGAGTAATGTAAATGTATATGTTGAAAATTTAAATTATATAGTAATTGTAAAGCTGATTGCAAAGCTGATATCATTGTAAAGCTATATTCAATGTATTAACACTCACGAGAAAATCTGGTGGAACTTGAAAATTATGATTAATATTTGATTCAAACCCAGTGATTGTTTGTTTCAATTAAAACTATAGTATTTATCTTTAGAGAGAAGGTCGAGCTATCATTGCTCATTGTAGGTTTGTATTTATACATCACCTTTCGCTTTCTAAATTAAAACAAATACTTCATTTATGTTCAGCGTATAAGTCATACGAAATAAGGGCCGTTCGGCATACAGTGATAAAACGATGCATATAACTTTGGTCAAATTTGTTTCGCAAATGCTAGATAATAAGGAGCCTCTGCATTATACAAACTAAACGTTAATGAAATACAGCCAGAATTCAATAGTTGAACGCTTTTTAGTTGAACGCTCTATAGTTAGAAACATTCACAAACATCTCATGGCTTGCAGAGAAAAGGCTCAGATTTTTTTGTATGAAAAAACGTGTCAACTAAAAAGCACATATTCATAGTTGGCAGTGAATCGAAGTTCAACCAGTAAGCTCAGACTGTACGACAATTATCCGCAGTACGCGATACTCGATATACGCAAAATTGCAAAACTCGATTTCTCTAAATTTGACAGCTAATATTTTAATATTTTGAAAAAAATGCTCTTTTTTAATTTAACTAACTTTCATAAAGCATGTAGAATCGAAATTGTGCAAAATAAAATTCATGAATTTTTGCCATCGTTCTCAATGACTTGTGGCACGGTGCGTTGTCTTGGTGGAACAACAAAATAACAAAAGTTGCTTGACAAAAGACGCTCTGTCTCACAAACTAATTGACATACAGACGTCAAATTTTGACACGAATCATTTGAAGGTTGGTACTATATAAAAAATATGCATTTAATACTAGCGGCGCCATCTATGTGTCAGACCGGGGACTTATCAGCCAACTTGTTAGGTCGATATTGTTGATACCCATGCATCTGACCACACGACCATTCATATAGATTTTTGCTCGGAAAGTTAAAAGGCTATATAGGTCATGATTGTATGAAGCTTGTCGAAAGATATTGGAAGAAAAGGACAGAATTATAATGATGTGTTATAAATACGACATCTATTGAGCAAACTAGTGAAGCTATGGAGCTTTCATTTTTTTCTATGGATATTTGATTTTAAGTTCAAGTCGTTTAAGCTTAATCTATGGCGCTCGTAAATGTTTTGGTGCATAAAGTGTAATTTTCAACAAGCTATTAGTATTTTATTTTGATTTATGGTAAACGTAAGGCTCAGCTTTCTGCGTTACATTGGAGAAGCGTTGATGCCTTATAATATTCCCAAGCAACATTTTAACTGTGGTTTTGTCTACGCGACCGACCGGTGTATATTATTTAGATAAAATATATTATAAACTGCGATGAAAATTAAACTTATTTGATTTCATATTAATCGATATCAACGATATTATATTCTTGAATTGCTAGTAAAACAAAGGTTAATTATTTTCCATTGTTACATTGTATGGTTTATGCGAAATAGTCAGCAACATTTCCTAAAAACCCTTAAAGCTTAAAATTGAAGTAACTTTTCCAATAACTAGAAAATATTCAATACTTTTAATATATAATTTAATATATTTATATGAGATAAATTTATTATCTATTCAATTTACGTTCGTGGCCATCTTTAATCAGTATTACATTAGTTGCATGTGCGCTATTATTAGGGTGATGGATTAGGTTACTAAATAAATTTAAACATTGATTATTATTTCAATATCCTAGTTTTATCAATAGGTGGCCAAGAAAAAACATTTTTAAGTTTAAAATCGTTATAATAGTAATTTAAAAGTTGTTAATAATAATGGTACTATAACTTTTTTATTGATACTCATGAATTAATAATGAATCTAAACTTTATTGACGATTTGTTATTTTTTGATTAAAATTAAACGGACCGTGAGTGGCCCATTTGAAGCGAATTCGCTTAGGCCGACGCGCGTTTCCGCGGGCGCGTTCAAACGCGTATAACAGTTCCGCAGAGATATCCAGCATGAGCACCTCTGCGTTTCCGCGGTAGCGCGTTCGAATGACATTTCATTTATATGGCTGGATTGTTATACGCGTTTCCGGATGCCTTTTAACAGCAGAAAGCCCTGGAAAAATCATCAAACCCTAAAACCATTATTATTAAAAGAGGCATCAATACATTTGGTGAAACGTTCAATAACCAAACTACAATTTTCTTGTGATCACCAGATTGATTTATCATTTTTATCACAATTAAAATTTAAATCGAAAAGGGCTCTTAGATGTCAACTGCCTGTAACGAACTTTTGGCTACTTGTCAAATCGTTCTACATTACATGACCTCGTTCCTGATTGTGTTAAACACAACTTCCCTAGACCAGCTGTTGCGTTGAGCCACAGTCAACACAAACGCGACGACTTTTCAGACCTCTTTACTATATATTTATTCCCGAAAGCTTGACTAACGGTGGTGTACAGTAAAAAAACTTTTGTCTCGTCGTACGGTTAGAATAGAAAAAGACCACCGTACTCTGTTTCTTTCCGTACACCCTCTTTTCGCTACTTCGCCTTATCCGTGCATTATCAGTTATCCGTGCGGCCTATTTTACACTGGGCAGTCATCAATACGCGTTATCAATATTGTAATTTTACACCGGATAGTCAGTGTTACCAGACTCGTCGCAACATTCTCCCCCCCAGTGAATTATCGAATTCACTTTCCTTATCCACTTGTTCTCACGTCCACTTGTTTTCACGTCGGTAATGCCTGTTCTAATCCTTTCTCTCTGTTCGATATTTAAATCGCGATCAATCTATTAAGTTATCGCACATGCCGTTCGAATTATTTAGGGTTGCCGGAAAGCTTGCTTATTCCTGGCACCACTGGTTGAGTGGCGCGCAAACTGCTTGTTTTGATTAAGGACAGGATGACCACTGAAACTGTATCCTGGATGTGTGTGTGTTCCTCGCCATGCTGAGTATCATTCCGCTAGCATGAAACCGGCCTCATGGTTCCGTGAGCTTGAAGAAAACGTTCCTTTTCTTCCTGCTTGCATCGCATCGCTCCTCCAGTGCAATCTCTGCTTGGTTCGAAACTGTTTGCAGCGCTCATCGATTCTTTGCACCTCGTTCTGTAGTATGCCCAAAGGCACTTCACATCGTTCTAAAAATAAAAGTAGTTCATGTGCGCGAGGCACACTTAGATTTGTGTACAAAGGATACTCACTCGGTCGCTAAGCGTTTGACGCCCCGTTAGCCGTATACGCGTCCCGAGTGTTAACTTGTCCACCGGGATCAGCATTCGGTACATCGGTCCAGAAGGTAACCGACGCATCAGGGTCCTGATGATGCGTGCTTGGTAGAGGTGCACTCATTCCCGGATTTGTTTCATCAGGTCGAAAAATGCAGGATGCTGCTTGTCCTCGTGGTATCAACCGTAACTGTTGTTCAGGATAAACAGCGCTATTATCATTAAATATTATTTCGCTCGGTCGATAGTTTCCTGATGTCGGATGATGCTGGTAACCTCCGCGACTGGCTCGTAGATCGGGATACATGAGATAATCATGCTGAGCAGCACTTGATGCCCATGCAGCAGCATAAGCTGCGTGCAGTTTATATGGTTCCCGGAGGCTAACCTCAACTGGTTGCGCTGTCCGAATTGCATTGTATTCTACAAGCGGCTCACGTTAATTATATAAGCTCATCTCGCCAAGTTAAGCGTTATTTGGTGTCAGCGGTACACGTGGTTCATTAGGCCGCTTCACGGCGGGTTGATGAGCACTGGATGCTTCACCATTCCGAGAGGTTGCGTTTAACGCAGGTGGATCCGAACGGTATACATCACCCGGCCGAACAGCACTTGATGCCGCATTTTCCGGGTGAATTGTTAACGTTATGTAAGGATTTGGAATCCTTATCTTGCCCATTTGATGGGCACACGATGCTGCTTGTGAAACACGCGCATGAATCTTAACCTCATCCGGTTGAGAAGCACTGGTCGGACGATCGTTGTGAGGCGCGCGGAGATACGGATATTCCTTCAATGTAGTGGTAAAGTTCGCTAGCGGATTAGACCCGTTTACGGAGGATATATCTACACATTGCACGTCACCGTCAGGTGAACGACCCGTCACCAATTCACTCACTTCCGTTGTACTACGGAGAGTTCCCGCCATGCAATTAGGAGTGATTTGCGAGGGCGCGCTAGGGCTCGCACGCCATATAAGTTCACCGTCCCAGAGCCGATGCATTAAAGAGCTTGCGAGCCTTGGTAGTTTTTTCACCCCTAGTTTTAACAGTTCCCGCCATGCAATTGACAACCCGTCAAACATTGCGAGGGTTGCAAGTGGTATCATCTGCTCGAAATCTTAAGATATTTTAAAAATATTTTAAAATATTTAGTTTTTACTCATTAATTCTTGTTTTGCTGTGTTATTTGTCGAAAAGACCACTATTTACATTTTTGTGGATTTTTTCAAAATAAAATCTCAAAATTTAGGTGTTTGGTAAGCTATAATTTGCAATGTTATACCAGCTCTCGGGGTGCTATAATTATAACTGCTAAAACTAGCGACGAAAAAACTGCTTAGGCTCGCAAGCTCTTTAATGCCCGGTCTGACACATAGATGGCGCCGCTAGTATTAAATGCATATTTTTTATATAGTACCAACCTTCAAATGATTCGTGTCAAAATTTGACGTCTGTATGTCAATTAGTTTGTGAGACAGAGCGTCTTTTGTCAAGCAACTTTTGTTATTTTGTTGTTCCACCAAGACAACGCACCGTGCCAATAAAAATCGCTCCGCATGTCCTGTTAAGTCTTGGTTTAGTTTATGCATTGGTTTATCGTTCTTCTTTTCCGGAAGCCAAAAGATGTCTCTAGTAGAATGTTGTTTGTTTCTATATGTCTATTAAGTATTTGTAGTACAGCGGAGTTGAGGATTTTAGTGATAGTTGGTAATAGAGCTATGGTTCTATAGTTATTTGGATTTTGTTCATCTTTGTTTGGTTTGGGAATGGCTATGATTTTTATTGTTTTTAGTTCTTTTAGATAGATTCGTTTTTGACCGGCAAGCCGGCGCAATTTTTTTTGGGATGGAATTGATATTGCCTGAAAGATGGGAAAATGTAATCGCTTCTGCCGGGCAATACAATATATTTTAATTGTAAGATTTTTCCACAATAAAGCATACTATTTCGCTAAAAAAGTCCGGTCTTAAAGTTGTACAGTTGTATATATATACATGGAACATCATATATATATATATATATATATATATATATCGATATGTATATATATATATATATATATATATATATATATATATATATATATATATATATATATATATATATATATATATATATATATATATATATATATATATTCCTATTCTTGTCATATTTGTTCATGGTCTCTAAGCTGATTTGTTTTATTATATCGTTGATTGTATTAGTTTTGTTGTTTATCTTGTTTGTTATTTCCGTATTTATTTTTAGATCATTTTTTATATCGTTGTTTTTGGCGATGGAGAGTTTTTTAAAGATTTTTTGTATTTTTCGTAAGTTATTTCATGTATCGTTTTGTGTGCAAAGTTGTTGTCCTATAATTGGGGAGCCTATTTCGGTTGGAGGCCATCTAAAAATTCTTATTCACTTAGAAACTTACACGCGTCGCTCCGTATTATGCCTTTGCTTTGGCGTTTGTGCTCGTAGACGTTAACTTCGATTCCACTGTCCCCGTGATTGAGATTGTTTTTTTTTTTTAATTTCTTTGCTTTGTTTTATTTATTTGGTTCTGGTTCTGGTTTTGGTTCTTGACCCGCTTCAGCAACTTACCGTCTCGTAAGATGGTGGATTCAATTTCCATCTGCGTTGCCTTTGAAAATAGAAATGGATTGTAGGTGGTCAGGGTTTTTTCTTTTGTTTTGCTTTCCAGGACCATAAACACTTCTTCACTATCTGTTGTTTCACCAAAATTCAGATTTAGGCGCTCACCTCGAATTTTTCTTCTCTTTTTTGAACTCGTATTTGGTGGATACCGAAATACCGAAGCATGACCCGATTCGTCGTTCCTCCTCGTGGGTCTTCACCGATCATATACCTCCTATCCCTTCTATCCTCAACGGGCATCGTGTTTGAGTCGTACGAGTTGACTACTGTTCTACGAGACCGGCTTTTTTTCAATCATTATTACAGTTTTTTGGGGTTTTCAGTGAAAAAAAGAATTATAAATTCTTATTGTGGGTTCTATTTGTAACGGATTTTCGTTGCTCCCGATTGTTAAAGGAAAACGTTTTGTGAATAAACAGTCTGCGTAAAGTTGGTATTCTCTATTCCACGGTTGGTGTTGCGACGAGTCTGGCAACACTGACTATCCGGTGTAAAATTACAATACCCGCCATGCAACCCGTCAAACATTGCGAGGTTTGCGAATGATTTCATCTGCTCGAAATCTTATGGTATTTTAAATAATCTTTGATTTTCATTCATGGATTTTTTTTTGCGGTAGTATTTGTCGAAAAGATCACTATTTAAATTTTTGTGGATTTTTAAAAATAAAATATCAAAATTCAGGTATTTAGTATGCTACAATTTGCACTGTTATACCTACAGTAAGTATGCTACAATTTGCACTGTTATACCTGCCCGTCAAACATTGAAAGGTTTGCGAATGATTTCATCTGCTCGAAATCTGGTGGTATTTTAAATAATCTTTGATTTTTATTCATGGATTTTTTTTACGGTAGTATTGGTCGAAAAGATCACTATTTAAATTTTTGTGGATTTATTAAATAAAAATAACAAGATTCAGGTGTTTAGTATGCTACAATTAGCACTGTTATACCTGCTCTTAGGGTGCTATAATTTAAACCCGTTAAACATTGCGAGGGTTGCGTGTGGTATCATCTGCTCGAGATCTTATAGTATATAAAATAATCTTTGATTTTTGCTCATAATTTATATTTTTTTCAGTGGTATTCATCGAAAAGAATACTAGTTCTAGTTTTGTGGATATTTGCAAAATAAAATGTCAAAATTCAGGTGTTTAGTATGCTACAAATCGCACTGTTATACCTGCTCTCGGGGTGCTATAATTATAACTGCTAAAACTAGGGATGAAAAAACTACCAAGGCAACTCGCAAGCTTTTTAATGCGAGGGCTCTGGGGCTGTGAACTTGTATGGTGTGCAAGCCCTCGCGCGCCCTCGTAAATCGTTACCCGCCATGCAATTGACAGCGATTTGCGAGGGCGCGCGAGGGTTCTCACGCCATACAAGTTCACCGTCCCAGAGCCGTTGCATTAAAGAGCTTGCGAGCCTAAGCAGTTTGCGATCTCGAGCAGATGATACCACACGCAACCCTCGCAATGTTTAACGGGTTTAAATTATAGCACCCTAAGAGCAGGTATAACAGTGCAAATTGTAGCATACTAAACACCTGAATACTACCGTAAAAAAAAAATCCATGAATAAAAATCAAAGATTATTTAAAATACCACCAGATTTCGAGCAGATGAAATCATTCGCAAACCTTTCAATGTTTGACGGGCAGGTATAACAGTGCAAATTGTAGCATACTTACTGTAGGTATAACAGTGCAAATTGTAGCATACTAAATACCTGAATTTTGATATTTTATTTTTAAAAATCCACAAAAATTTAAATAGTGATCTTTTCGACAAATACTACCGCAAAAAAAAATCCATGAATGAAAATCAAAGATTATTTAAAATACCATAAGATTTCGAGCAGATGAAATCATTCGCAAACCTCGCAATGTTTGACGGGTTGCATGGCGGGTATTGTAATTTTACACCGGATAGTCAGTGTTGCCAGACTCGTCGCAACACCAACCGTGGAATAGAGAATACCAACTTTACGCAGACTGTTTATTCACAAAACGTTTTCCTTTAACAATCGGGAGCAACGAAAATCCGTTACAAATAGAACCCACAATAAGAATTTATAATTCTTTTTTTCACTGAAAACCCCAAAAAACTGTAATAATGATTGAAAAAAAGCCGGTCTCGTAGAACAGTAGTCAACTCGTACGACTCAAACACGATGCCCGTTGAGGATAGAAGGGATAGGAGGTATATGATCGGTGAAGACCCACGAGGAGGAACGACGAATCGGGTCATGCTTCGGTATTTCGGTATCCACCAAATACGAGTTCAAAAAAGAGAAGAAAAATTCGAGGTGAGCGCCTAAATCTGAATTTTGGTGAAACAACAGATAGTGAAGAAGTGTTTATGGTCCTGGAAAGCAAAACAAAAGAAAAAACCCTGACCACCTACAATCCATTTCTATTTTCAAAGGCAACGCAGATGGAAATTGAATCCACCATCTTACGAGACGGTAAGTTGCTGAAGCGGGTCAAGAACCAAAACCAGAACCAGAACCAAATAAATAAAACAAAGCAAAGAAATTAAAAAAAAAACAATCTCAATCACGGGGACAGTGGAATCGAAGTTAACGTCTACGAGCACAAACGCCAAAGCAAAGGCATAATACGGAGCGACGCGTGTAAGTTTCTAAGTGAATAAGAATTTTTAGATGGCCTCCAACCGAAATAGGCTCCCCAATTATAGGACAACAACTTTGCACACAAAACGATACATGAAATAACTTACGAAAAATACAAAAAAATCTTTAAAAAACTCTCCATCGCCAAAAACAACGATATAAAAAATGATCTAAAAATAAATACGGAAATAACAAACAAGATAAACAACAAAACTAATACAATCAACGATATAATAAAACAAATCAGCTTAGAGACCATGAACGAATATGACAAGAATAGAATATATATATATATATATATATATATATATATATATATATATATATATATATATATATATATACATATCGATATATATATATATATATATATATATATATATATATATATATATATATATATATATATATATATATATATATATATATATATATATATATATATATATATATATATATATATATATATATATATATATATATATGATGTTCCATGTATATATATACAACTGTACAACTTTAAGACCGGACTTTTTTAGCGAAATAGTATGCTTTATTGTGGAAAAATCTTACAATTAAAATATATTGTATTGCCCGGCAGAAGCGATTACATTTTCCCATCTTTCAGGCAATATCAATTCCATCCCAAAAAAAATTGCGCCGGCTTGCCGGTCAAAAACGAATCTATCTAAAAGAACTAAAAACAATAAAAATCATAGCCATTCCCAAACCAAACAAAGATGAACAAAATCCAAATAACTATAGAACCATAGCTCTATTACCAACTATCACTAAAATCCTTAACTCCGCTGTACTACAAATACTTAATAGACATATAGAAACAAACAACATTCTACTAGAGACATCTTTTGGCTTCCGGAAAAGAAGAACGATAAACCAATGCATAAACTAAACCAAGACTTAACAGGACATGCGGAGCGATTTTTATTGGCACGGTGCGTTGTCTTGGTGGAACAACAAAATAACAAAAGTTGCTTGACAAAAGACGCTCTGTCTCACAAACTAATTGACATACAGACGTCAAATTTTGACACGAATCATTTGAAGGTTGGTACTATATAAAAAATATGCATTTAATACTAGCGGCGCCATCTATGTGTCAGACCGGGGACTTATCAGCCAACCTGTTACAATATGCAGATTATTTTGTCATTCTAAGCAGTGGCACAAATGAAAGAGAATTACAAATAAATCTTCAAAAAGCTTTATATGCATTCACAAGCCACATAGAATCGCTAAAACTAAACATCAATACAAACAAAACTAAATTTATAATTTTTGGAAAAGCTCACCACAACATACAACTCAAAATCCACAATAATGCCATAGAAAATACAAACACATACAAATATTTAGGTACAATAATAGTAAAAAACCTCAACTTCCATAAACACATAGAACTCCTCCGCAACAAAGCTACCAATAGACTAAACTTCCTAAAATAATAAGTTCAAACAAAAACAACCTCAAACCAGAAAATAGTTTAAAGATCTATAGAGCTACTATTATAAACATTTTAGAGACAGGAGCATCATATACACAAGAAATCAGAAAAACAACAGGTTGTATCGACGACACACCATCGCAATGAGAAATTACATTCTTTGTCAGATGCAGCTATATCGTTCGAAAGGAAATAATCAAATAGATAGTTTTTCCCCAATTATAGGACTACAACTTATATATATATATATATATATATATATATATATATATATATATATATATATATATATATATATATATATATATATATATATATATATATATATATATATATATATATATATATATATGTATATATATATATGATGTTCCATGTATATATATACAACTGTACAACTTAAAGACCGGACTTTTTTAGCGAAATAGTATGCTTAATTGTGGAAAAATCTTACAATTAAAATATATTGTATTGCCCGGCAGAAGCGATTACATTTTCCCATCTTTCAGGCAATATCAATTCCATCCCAAAAAAAATTGCGCCGGCTTGCCGGCCAAAAACGAATCTATCCAATTTCGTATGCCTTCAGGTGAAGCGTATTCCGGTGAGGGCGTTTTGCATCGAAATAAATGAAAGTCAGACGGATCAAGGTCCGGACTACAAAGCGGGTACGTCAAAACATCCCATCCACTATTTTCCAAATAGTTTTTCACGGGTCTTGCAACATGCAGCCGAGCGTTGTCATGATGAAAAATTATAGCCTCGTGTCTGGTCGCATATTCCGGGCGTTTTTCGATGATGGCACGCTTCAAACGTATTAATTTTGTTCGGTACAGGTTACCTGTGATCGTCTTACCCGATTTAAACAACTCATAATGTAACGGCCCCTTCTGATCCCAAAAAATACATAGCATAACCTTGGCGACATGGATATTTGGCTTCGCCGTTGATTTGGCTGGTTGGCCGGGCTTCACGTATGACTTTTTGCGCTTGGGATTGTCATAATGGATCCATTTATCATCCCCAGTCACGATCCGATGCAAAAATAATTTCTTCTTATGGCGCTCAAGCAGCATTTCAGACATACAGAAGCGCTGGCTCTTGGTTTTAACTCATAGAGGACCCAATTACTTTGCTTCTGAATGTATCCGACGGCTTTTAAACGTTTTGAATTGACTTGCTGAGTCACTCCCAACGATTTACCAAGTTCGTCTTGTGTTTGACACGAATCCTCATCGAGAAGCGTCTCTAATTCTTCGTCTTCAAACTTTTTTGGTTGTTCTGGGTGTTCTTTGTCTTTGATGTCAAAATCAACCATTCAAAACACTGTGTTTTCGCTAAAGCATAATCGCCATAAACTTCTACAAGTAAACGATAACTATCCTTTCCGTTGTAAGTTCCCCCTGTGCAAAGCGACGGAAGAAATCATTCCCTTTCGCGTATTTTCTCAGGCCTTCTTTTTCCCTCCTACGGCAAATTTGTCAAGCAGCGTTTCGAGCTACCCGTCCCTGGCTCCGCTTCCTACCCCTCGCCTGAGCGCGCTGTCACAGGTTTGGATGTGTTGGTGCGTCAGACGGCCCGCTGCGCAAATTCGAGCAGTTTTCTGCGTAGTTTTTTGCGTAGTTTTGCGTCAAAAAATACGCAAAAAATACGCTAGACTTCAGCCAAAACTACGATAGCCAGCGCATTTATTGCAGTTTTTAGGTGCGGAACGAGCGCCATCTGCTGAAGGAATGGATGAACTATTTCAGACGGCGGAGCAAAAAAAACGGCCGATTCAAAATTCAAAAAATATTAGCGCCCATTCCTTCCTCTTCTTCCTCTTACTCCCTTCCCCTCCCTGCCTTGCCTTACTTGCGCTTCAGCCCGTGCCTTTCGCCGCCAGCTGATTGGGTGTATGCGTTGGTATATATGTACATTGCGGTTGTGTATTGTATTTGGTGGGTATAGCATTTATTTATTGTGTGTGACCTTGACGGTGCGGGAGAAGCTGGTTCATTTTGGGATTTAAAGTGTTATCGGTGTATTGATGGTTTATTTTATTTCGTGCCACTGCTGATGAGACCATTCGATGCCCCTGCCAA
This sequence comes from Anopheles arabiensis, assembly GCF_016920715.1. NCBI lineage: Eukaryota > Metazoa > Arthropoda > Insecta > Diptera > Culicidae > Anopheles > Anopheles arabiensis. The sequence goes on along the minus strand of NC_053518.1, from coordinate 50,685,315 downwards.
TTGAGGGTGAAGAAGCCTATTTAAAACAAGCGTAGGAGAACGTCTAACACTAATCTAATATTTTTTTATTTGAACATGTTTGATGCTTCAACGACCTTCTAAGCATCATGTAGCACGGTGTATAGTGGCAATAAATTTTTTTTTTCAATGTGCCGGAATTTGTCTCGAGTTTTCTGGCCACGACACACACACAGCGCGGGGAAAGTGATCGTCCACTCTATCATGCCGGGATCCCCCTCCCCTCCCGGTGCTTTGAATGAGGAACCAGCCTTTCTTCCGATAAGGTAGCCGTAATCGATCATGCGGGAGGGGGGGGGGGGTTGATGGGGGGTGTGTGCTCGCCTGCGCGCTTTCGTGGGTGCGTGCTCGCGTGCGCGCGTACGTGCATTCGTGCATTCGTGCATGCGTGTATGCGTTCGTGCGTGCGCGTGTGTGTGTGTGTGCGTGCGGGAACTCCAAAACTGTTTGATTCTAATGCGTACATTGTCACCGGCTGCGTCTACACACTCCATGCATTCTTAGAAAACGCACTGCACGCCGCCCGATCGATTACCGCTACCTAGGAGACAATACAACCATTTAATTGGCACCACCATCTTTGCGACCGGTTCCGCTGTTGGGGGTATTAAAAGACAAACGATCGAAGCAAACGTGCATCTGATATGTAGCACATTTCTTTCCAATTCAGCTAGCGGATGCAAGTGGAAACAACATTTTGAATTGAATCCATACAAAAGAGGATTCTGGATTTGTTTATTACGGTGCGCGTATGGTGCTGCACCTGTCCGTCCAGAATCCGGCGGCTTGTTGGCTCAGAGCCGGTATCATGACGCCGAGCGACCGGCACCGCCTTAGAATGGGTTCGGCTCGGTAGGTTAATGTTTTGGTCGATTGCATTCCGTGCATTTGTCGCGTCACAGCGGTAACACGGCAGCAACAAAGATAAGCCAATCTCTTCTCCGGGTGTGGGCTGTTATGCTATGTTATTCCTCTTCTTCTTCTTATTATTATTGGCGTAATGGCCTACGCGATCATGCCGGCCTTTTCAGGACTTGAGTACCACGTAGCCAGATAGTCACCCCTTGCTACGGCGGACGGTTCATACGCGGTTAGAACCCACGACGGGCATGCTGTTAAGATGTGCGGAATGATGACGGTGCCGCGGTCCCGCTCCTATCCAGCGGGCAACTTGCATACTGCCACACTGTATCCTGCCCGATGCATACGCTGCAGGCAGGGGGAAGGATGCAGCTCCACAATAAAAAAACACCGTCATGAACACCTTCCTTTCTTTGACCGATGGATCATAACATTCCGGAAGAATACACATTTGGCGACAGTGTTGCACACACACGCACACTCACACCCTTGCGCAGACGGCTCAGCCTATCTATGTAATCTACGACATACGAAAGGAAAAGCATAGTGTCACATAAAGTTATGCTTTATGCAATTAGGTTTAAGCTTTCCTATGCACGGCCATGGCCACCTGTGTTGCGTGCGCTACTTCGAAATAGGGTTCTGCGCGTTGCACAGCCAACCCTCGAGCGTTAGCTAGCGATTCGTTAGTTATTTTTACATTGCAGCGATTGAACTCATTGCGCTTTTTGGTTTGATTTGTGAAAAATCAAATGCAGCGCCGCAATGTTTGTTAACGGTTTTTTTAAGCGCCACAACAGCTCGCGAGCATCGACCACACGCGTGAAAGAGATAGCGCTATGGAGGGAAAAAGCACGGACGGCGGCTGACAGCGATTGGCCGTCTGACGCACCAACACATCCAAACCTGTGACAGCGCGCTCAGGCGAGGGGTAGGAAGCGGAGCCAGGGACGGGTAGCTCGAAACGCTGCTTGACAAATTTGCCGTAGGAGGGAAAAAGAAGGCCTGAGAAAATACGCGAAAGGGCATGATTTCTTCCGTCGCTTTGCACAGGGGGAGGCTGGAAATAGACGAACCGAGATCGTCGCGGTACCGCGAAATTCGCGCTTTGTTTATAACAGTTGTAGAACAGTAGAGTTGTCAAATCTTCCGCGCCTCCAATCGCGCCTGCTATTTCGCAGAGATACCCAACTTCGGTATTGCTGAGATTTTCGCGGTAGCGCGAACCGATTATTTTTACTTTTTCTGGCGGATTTGTGTGAAAACTCGTGTCGAGAAATGAGTTTTGTATTCAATTTTGCACAAACTATGTGAAATAAATAATTTGATTCGCAAATTGATAGAAAAATATTTCTTCTTGGCACATTCAATCGTCACCAGACCTCGGATGGTTCCACACACGAACTGCGATTATCTCGGCTATCTGTCAGATTTTATAACATAATTGACAGCTCAAGTCATACGCGATTTTCGCGGTACCGCGATAATCTCGGTTCGTCTATTTCCAGCCTTACTCTTACCATAGTATTGAAACAGAAGCCGATACCGCGAATAAATGAATGTTTTTAACATTCGTTTAAAGTTCATTTAGGTTTAACCGAGTTAATTTGTTGTAAAATAAATGATCGTCAAAACAGTTAACGACAGCTCGATACAGCAAACACACGGCAAACACAGGGGAAAAATTGAGCAGTATAATCAAACGACTGTTAATTTGTATCGCATGTGCTCTTGACGATCGTTTGTTTAACAACGGTATAGGATCAGTCGTTTGAGTCGATGGAGCCGGTCTCGTAGTACAGTCGTCAACTCGTACGACTTAACAACATGCCCGTCATGGGTTCAATCCCCAAATAGACCGTGCCGCCATACGTAGGATTGACTATCCTGCTATGGGGGGAAATCAATTAGTCACTGAAAGCCAAGCCCACAAGTGGTACAGGCAGGCCTTGACCGACAACGGTTGTTGAGCCAAAGAAGAAGATAGGATCAGTCGTTATAATTTAGAAATGAACTCAATACGTTAGCGATGCCAAACTCGAGCAATTTTTAACGACTCTGGTTAATATTTAACGACTGTTAATTTTAACAATTTCTTTCGCGATGCCGGCTAGAGCTAGGGTAATTTCCCGATTGTTGCACACTACTCAATTATTGCACTGCAATTATTGCTCAATGTTTTAATTGTTGTTTATCCAAATATTGATGACATGTTGAAAGCAACCAGTTTTCCTTTAATATTGAGCATTCCTGTCGCATATTCTACGAGTATATTTTTTAAACTAGCACTTTTTCGATTTTTAAAAAACAAATGACAATATTTCGACTTTTATCACCATTCACCTCAAGAGAAATAACATATCGTAGAAAAAATTTATAGAAAATACGTTAGAACCATTTTTAAAAAGTTTTTTTTATAACTTTTTTAAAGGTTTTATGAGTTTTATAAGAGTTATAATCAAAATATAATTGTTTTAAACATAAAAAAACAATTTCTTTTGCGTTTAATGATTGTTTTGAAAATGCAAGCCAAAGTGTGTTAAAAGATTTTCAAAAAATATGTTTAAATTGCCATGAGCACCTTATCAATTTAGGGTATAACGGCTAAAAACTGATCCGATCAAACAAAAGTGACAGAAAAACCTCAACAACAAGTATTTAACAGAATCTAAATATTTGTTGCTGTTACCTACAAACTTAAGGAATGTAATACTGGCCTGATAGTTTTTTCCTCCCACCACCCACTTAACCATCGATGTTCTCTTAGACCGCTGAAAAGGCGCCCGTAAATGTTTTGGGGGAGTGCAGACAAATACTAAATTTAGGCTCATAAACTACCTTACGAATTCACGACCAATCTTTACAAGGAGATGGCTACGGGCGACTTTGTAGCGACCTAACAGAACATCGATGGTGAAGTGTGTGGTAGGAGGAAAAAAGTAGAAGTTATACATTAAATTTTGATAATTATTCTTATAAAACTATAAAAAAATTGAAAATGTTATAAAAACTCTTTAAAATGTATTTTTTGTGTTTGTTTTTTTTTTGTATTTAGTTAAAAATCGGTGTAATGTATGTTTCTGTAAAACCTTTCTAGGATATGTTTTTTTTATATTTCTGAACGATTTTTAAATACGTTAGTTAGCACACAAAATCTGTTTTTCGAAGTGTCTTTATAGTTATGGTACGACCATAAATTTGTTTTCCGTAATAAATCGTGTACAAACTATTTTTTAAATATGCATATAGGGTAATTTGCCAATTGTGGCACACCACCCAATTATTGGACACTGCGTATAACTCGTTGTTTATCCAAATATTTATGAAAGATTCATGAAAGCTAGCATTTTTCCAGAAATATGGAGCATTTTTGCCACATATTTTACAATTTAATTTAAAAAAAAGAGCATTTTTTTAAATTTTTTAACTCAGATGAAAATATTTCGATTGATCTCATCGCTCTCTTGCCATGCGCTACATGGTCACTCGAAAAACTGTGACGCCAGGCTGGCAGTCAAAGTGTTATTCAATCTCCACGGATAAAAATCAATATAAAAGTTATAAAATTCACTGGTTTTATTAACAATTCACTATGTTTCATTCGATTGATTATTATTAGAATATTATTTGAATCAACGACTAAGTGGTTTAAGTAGGTTTAACAACTGTTCATGAACAAAAAAGTTCGAAAATATCACTAGACACTAGGTACAGGAACGGACAAAAAGATAGGGCTTTTTAATTCAACGTACAGGTTTTAGTGTGGTGTGTGTGTGTGTGTGTGTGAGTGTGTGTGTGTGTGTGTGTGTGTGTGTGTGTGTGTGTGTGTGTGTGTGTGTGGTGTGTGTTTGTGTGTGTGTGTGTGTGTGTGTGT